>NW_009650239.1:53452-83984 GCF_000708025.1 Charadrius vociferus | reverse complement strand
GCTGAACCCGCTAGCACTAAGTCCCAATCCACCGGATTCAAACACGATTTCCACTGGAGTAGCAAATAAGGGAGATTGCCGCTATATAAAGTCTAAACCAAGAGAATTTAACACAGTTAAATTATTCCTAAACCATGAGAGACTGACAAGTTTTTATTACAAAGGGCTCTTATCACTTAATGGAGAAAGTCTTTTATGATTGAAGTTTTATTTGGTTTTCAGATATCAACATTACACAAAGAACATTGATCTTGTAATTCAACCCATTCTGGAGAGCAGAACTATCTCCTGCAAGCGCCTCCGGTCCTCGCAGCTGAGTTCCCTACAATAAGCATGCAGGATGCTGTTATTACGGAGGGCTACACAGTTTTGGTTGGGTTTTGGGGGGTGGTTGGTGGGGATTTTTTGTGGTTTGGGGGTCTTATTGAAGTGTTGCTTGTCACAGTCCCCAACCAATTCTATCGACCTCAGTGGAGCCAAGACCTGTGCCCAAGCGCAGAATGGGACCTCCTGCCCGGCTCCACAATACAAACTCGGACAAAACACGGTTTCAACATTCTTGCTGAGACAGCACCAACCCCGTGGAGGTCCTGTCATCTTAAGTATAAAGCATTTGAGGGCTTTAGATTACAGGCTACGTGGTTGGAAAGTGCCATAGTATAAAATAAAAACCAAATTGGCAGATCTAACAAGGAGCATCCCACCGACTTCTAAAGTTAAGTGCACTGAAAAACTGCAATTCCATAGAGACAAGCAATCACTACTGCAACCTTTAAATCCCCAAAGAGCCATCCACTTTATTTACATAAAGTGTGTTAATTTATTTCATTGCTACCTTTAAGCACTCCTTGCTCTTCACAAATATTCTCAATATTTGGTACTCACGAATTCCTTCATTCCCCTCATCTCCCAGAGAGCTCACATGCCCGTACACCCGGAGTAAAACCTGACCTTCTTCCAAAAGGCTTTAAAAGATGCTTCTCAAGGAGTCCCTGGCTCCTCGGGGAATTCCTGGGGGCAGGAACCAACACCTCCCAGGTCCCGCGCAAGCACCGTTCTCCTGCGTCAAAGCCCTTACCGACGAACTGCCGGGGAAGCCAGAGACTCTTGCTGGAGCCCTGGCACAAAGACTAAAGGCAAATCGAGCGCAGTAACGCTAGCTCTGAATTATCCTCGCGGCGTAGTAGGGCCACAGCACTCCCCAGCCTCGGCTGGCACACTGGTGGGCAGGTATTTTACTGATTTTATGCAAGGCATGACTTGGTACGCTCATTTAATGAGTTCAAATCAACTGAATAAAAGCATGATAAAATAAACCCGTAAGGAACACGAGCAAAGCAGTCTCTCTACATACATGTACACACACGTATATTCCCCCATTATAAGCTTGTGCAAACTAGTGTGGCATCCTCCACACACGAGGATCTTTGTATCCCAGCTCATTCCACTTTGTCTTAAGTGGGATTCTGGATTTTAAAGGACCAATCCATGAAAAACTCACCGCACAATAATGGCATAATACTCCTAAGTGAAGCATCTAATACGTTTCATAATAAGTAACCTGTGGAATAGGACTACATTTGCCATTTCCTACAGAAAAATCTACAGAAGTTAGAATCAGTATACAAAAGTCATTTATTTAACCAAAAACTGGGGAAGGGGGAGGAGGGGGGGAATAATCAAGTTTTATCATTACTTTTGGTGTATTAAAAAAGAATGCAATGCAATATTAATCTGGTGCAGCCTTTGTACCGTTATAGTTTTTATACAAGCTGTACATGTTCTCATGTCTAAATGTTCTAGGTGCTCAGTTGAAAGAATTAATTCAAAAGCTACGCTATAAGACAATCCACTTACAAAATGAAGTGAAATTCCAACAAAAATGCATTAAAAATTAGAGATCTAATCTACTTTGTTTTGCAATAGGAAAACAACACCAAAAAAAAAAACCCCGAAGGCATTACAGTCCTGTTCAGATATATTCACTGAAACGAAAATACCCCAGATCCTACTGAGCTCAAAAACCTGACCTAGCAGCAGTTCTTTGAAAGAAAAGTCTCAATACAGTTTTACATAGACTTTCTGAAAAACATCCAACATAGTTTTTAAACTGAGGGTTCAAAGAGAACTTCTCTGCACATGCCTGTCTCGCCTTGTGCTTGGCAAATATTTGTAAACAACAACTTTTAATTAGCGATGAAAAAAAGGAGAACGTGACACAGGTTCCGAACCACTTAACCGCAGCCCAATGTCAGAGCAAGTTCGAAATGCAGTTTGTATAGAAGAAAACAGATGCTGAGCATAAATGTACCTTTGCATTTCTGAAAGCGGAACACTGCTTTACAAAATAAAATCTATACCCTTTAACTATAGCCTAGTCTTTCATACTTTAAAACATTCTGGAACGTACTATAGCAAGTGTATTCCTTCAGCATAGTATAGTAAAATGTGTTGCTGACCACTGCGGTTTCACAACATAATCTGACAGGCTGCTGTTTAAACTAATATAAAATAACATTTTTCAGATTTTTTTTTTTTGTGTGTCTTATAGTGCTGTAGTCAAAGCGTACAAGTAGGCATTCTGCACATAAAAATATTTGCAAAATGATTCGATTTAAAATCATCTAACATTTAAGAGCAAGCTGTGGAAACCACAAAAAAAAAGGATATAACAGAAGAGCCAAGCCAAATTTTTCCAGGAATAATTCCACCAGTTTCAGGCAGCACTGGGACAGCTTGTTACGAAGTCCCGCCTCTGGTGGAAAAGAGGTGTAGAAGACTGCAGCACGCTGCCTCTTAGGTAAGGGAACGCACCCAACACTAACTCCGCCAACACAGTGCCAGCTTTTTGTGTCAAGAAATCACACATACTACTACTGGCTGACAAAACATTACCAAAAAGGGGAAAAAGTTGTGAATTAGAGATCAGCATTATACTCCCACAAGCCTACGAGGGAAGCTCGACTTATAATTGAATTATATTTCTTCATTTGTGTATTTGTACTGGACTTACCCACCAAATATATACTGCAATTCCTCTTAAAAGGTTTCTTTTCTGGTCAAATTTTTGTAAACTTTAACGTGAATACCACCTTCTCCTAACGAAGGGAAGACCACGCGGTGACGTTACATCTCTGTGCGGTGAGGATGAGTGGAAGCAATCCCACAGACAGAAGGAACACGAGACGTTGCACACGTAAAAGCGTGTACCATGCTTCTCTTCGGCAAATGACTTCTGCGAGGGCCTAAAGCGTGCATTCACTTTTCCCTTACTCTGCCAAAACGCTTCCATCTCCAAAGCACTACGACAGATTATTATTTTTTTTTGCACACAGATGAGCTACGGAGTGTGTAATTACTGGCGACGGGCGGGCGGACAGGCCTATTTCTGTCACAGCTCGTACCGGGATTCCCCCCTGGCACCGAGGTTCACAGCGGGATTCCCCCCTGGCAGCGAGGCTCCCAGCGGGATTCCACCCTGGCACCGAGGTTCCCGCCGGGATTCCACCCTGGCACCGAGGTTCCCGCCGGGATTCCACCCTGGCACCGAGGTTCACGCCGGGATTCCCCCCTGGCACCGAGGTTCACAGCGGGATTCCCCCCTGGCACCGAGGTTCCCAGCGGGATTCCACCCTGGCACCGAGGTTCCCGCCGGGATTCCACCCTGGCACCGAGGTTCACAGCGGGATTCCCCCCTGGCACCGAGGTTCACGCCGGCCCAACGCAGACACGAACTGACAGTGTCTCACGCACAGACAGAGAGGTGGAACTGTACGGGGTCAGGTCAGAACACAGCCCGTTGCAGCAAACAAAGTCTAATTTCATGTAAAAAAAAATTTCAAAAAGGGAAGAGAAAGAAAGAAAATGTTGGGCAGATAAACTCGGCATTATAAGGGCAGAAAACTGAGCAATTTAGGAGTTTAACGCTTCCAATTTATTTCCAACTTGAATCAAAGCCTAACAATAAAAGTCATACAATACAATGGAAAAAGATGAATTTCCACATTTAAAAATTACAGGATTATAGCATGCTTTAATTAAACCCAGCCAATGTTTATAGTGAAAACAGTTTCAGATAAGTCAAGACAGACAGCTAGGAGAGAGACCACCATGCAAGATCTCATTAATGACAGCAGCTGAGCACAGGTCAGACGAACTCGTGTTCAGCCCCTACTCACGGATCCCCTCGATGGGGAGGGTGCAAAGGGGAAGAATATAAGTTGTAGGAAAATACTGAAAGCGGAGTGCAACATACTGCTAATGCACTGCACCTTTTAAAAAGGAAAAAAAATCCCCAAATTTAATAGAAAACATGCAAAAATACTTTAAGGTATAAACTGGAGTTTCCTGAGTATTTGCATTACCAGTTTTATGCGTATGTGTATGAGTCAATGAAAAATAAAATACTTTTCTGTACATTTGCAGATAATTTTTAAACAGTTTGAATGAACTAATTAACTGATCTTTTATCCATTTTGTTTGGCCGCTTAGCCTCAGAAAAGCTTTTAGCTAATTTAGAATAAAACCCAATACGGAGGTGTCCGAAGTCATACCACCGACGCAGAAGTTCTCGCTAATGCACTGTTACACCAGTGCCACACACCTGAAATTCTCCCAGTTCCTTTCTCATTAAACGGTATGCCCTTCTTAGCCAAGTACTAAGGGTAAACACCACCTTTCTGCCACTGGTAGTTGGCATATCAGACAGGGCACAAAATACCGGATGGTATTATTAATCTCACTCCCATGAACACGTTTGTCTGCACGGCTCCTCGATGGCAAGAACCTGGTTTGGTTTTTGTTTGTTTGCTTTAGTACAACGTAGAATCCCAAGGACAAGAAGGATGACATTGGAATGAATTTCACTCTGATTCTTCAGTCTTTATTATGCAAATGAATGCTCACTTTAGCTTGTCATATTTGGTAATCAAGGCCCTGGAGAATGTCTGTAGCTAAAACCTTTCATTACCGCGTACATGAACACTCTGCATGACATCTACTGAAAAAAGTCTCAAAGGATGGCATTCCGATAGAAAAACAATCGTGGCTTTACAATAGGTATTATGGTTTCTTATTATTATTCAAATTCCACACTGTGGTAATACTGACAAACACAATTTAAAAGTATTTCTTAGTGATAAAACCAATTACTATTTATTTCAAAAGTCTCCCCAAAATTCCCTAGCATCCTGCTTCAGAAAAAAAAAAAAAAGCAGTCATAAAAATGGTGCCTTAAAGCTAGAATAAACCCCACTTCTCTTCCTTTGCAAAACAGAAAATTTGCAGCATACGACCTCCTCACTCGACGTATCGCTTTCTCTGCATGCCTTCTCAGTAACTCCGATTTCTCCAGCGTTTTGTTGTATTTCTTAAAACCTACACAGAACTCAAGAATTCAAGATGAAAAACTAACTATTCCGCTGCGCTGAAGTTTCAAACGGGCAGGAAAAGACTCAGATACACTTGGCAATTTGTAGAACAATTTATAGATTATTTAGAATTGGATTAAGAAGGGCTGATGACATTTTTAAGGCTCAATTCTTGAAAACAGACTTGTGTACACTGACACTATTTGCAGAGCTTTCCTGAAATCAATGAATCTTCGTTCGAGATCTGGAAGTGTGGCATCAGCAACAAGAAAGAAGTCGTAATTTTTAGACAGTATCCGCTATAAAAGCTTTTGATGATAGAAGTACATGAGGTTTTCATGAATCCTTCTTAAGTTTTCATAAAATTCTTTTCTCCCGAGGTATTGATTGTCAATAAATTTTGCAAGCAAATAGGTCTAAATGGTGACAGGTACTTTTCGAAAAGAAAAGATGGTGCCTCAGAAGAATTTCCAGCAATCTTATGATTCATCTGTTGAACATAAAAAGGAAAAGAGAAAACCTAAAAGCCTTCAAAGCCGTTGGGAAGTGTATTCTGCCATTGCCAAAGGAAAGCAGAACGTCTAAAATTCTGGGTTTCTCTTAATCCTCTTAAGAATCACTTGAAGTTTCTCAACACAGCTAGAAGAATGACTTATTCCTTCTGCCTCGCAATACAAACAATTTACACGTTGAATAACTATTCCTTAGAATGCAAAATCAAACCACTCCTGTACTGCACAGGTGCACACATACAGAGCATGTAATCACAAGCATCCTCAGCCACTCATCATTTTAACCCGGCTGTATCTGAAATAAAAGTTGTTAAGTGCAAAGTACCTATTTCTAGAAACGATGCTCCATTTTCCTGTCTGTCTCGCATATTCAACTAGCAGTAAGATCACATACTCAACTAGCAGTAAGATCATTTCTCCTCTTTTCTACGTTTTACAGGTTCCTGGTTTTGTATTTAAGATCCACCTGCATCGTTAAAACCGCTAATATTTATCAGTCTATCAGGGAAAGCAAACTGTCACCACTTACATGAAAACTATGTTTGTCTTGTACTACTAGACATAAAAATTTAAGCTGCTACTGGGAAAATACATACATTTATTAAATCTACGCAGCCCCAATCAGCAAGACACGTCTATGCCCACACTTCAGTCACGAGCTCCTCCTTGACAAACGTGCCTGGTGCCCAGATGAAGCCGGGAGGCAAAGCCATGAAATGCTTAACCAAAAACACAGAAGAAGAGTGAAATGAATTTAAAAGAGTAACAAACGGTACAACCTGATAAGCCATACCTGCTGACGAAGTCCAGATGAGCTAGGGCAGCGCTCTTACACCCAGGGCTCCTGCCACCTGCAAAGCTCTCAATAGGCTTTATGAGCACAGCTGGAAAGTACTTGCGTACCAGGGATAATATTGTTTATGTGACACGGTTTTTACGCTTCAAACCAGCATGGAATATTCAAGAGAAAAATCAAACCAGGCAAAAAAAAAAATCAACCAGGCAAAAAACCCAACAGTTTCTGCTCTTCTCACTTAAAATCTGAAATGTCATATAAAATTAACCATATTTTATTCATACCTGTAGCATACAGGATACACCCATGCAAGCTTTTCACACCAACAATTTACTTCTGAAAAACAGCCAAAAAACTAGAAAGAATCATTATAAAACCCTTAATGTCTCAGAAAAAAAAAAAAAAAACACATTTCAATAAGTAATCCTAGGACTGACAGCTGCAAGTTTCTAGATAGCTTCCAAATGCAGTCCTACCACAGACTACACTAGAGTTACCCAACTTTTGGCAGCAAGGGAGAACATAATCTCAATTATGTCACTCCCGTGTCATTCTTCTGTCAGCTGCTACAGATGGAAAGTACTTCTGACATCTTCCAGGATTTCTATGTTTACTGTCAACAAGCTAAGAGTGCAGTTTTCAATACCCACTGAACAATTCCCCCAGATAGTTGAACGCTGAAACTCAAATCACAGTTCAGCGCAGACGACCGGACACAGCTAAGATACTACAGCAGGACTGTGTGATATACAAAAACGGTGAAATATATTTTCATACTGCAAACCTGAACTTTTTAATTGGATCTACTTATTAGAACGGGCACGGCATGTTTCACCCTTGTAAATAAGTCAAAACGTTTTCCTCAATAGCATCTCTGAGATTTTCACGTTGGTTTCTAACACACCACTTGCTTAGATAGATAAATGCTGAAGATAAGGAAGGTATTACGAATGTCAGCAAAGTACAATAAAGGCAGTACTATTCACTCCTACCAACCTTTCATTAACAGATTTTCCTACTATTTGGAAGGTATCGTAGATTTTACTTCATTTTAACCACATAGATAAGCAACAACATTTTTTTCCCCTTGACAAATTTTTAGTAAAGTTGTTACGTTAATTTCTTAAGTAGTATAAAAGCAACAGGAAAAAGAAAATCAGAAGCTTTTCTGGTTGTACAGAACCTCTCACTGGGCGGGAGAGAAAGAAGGACGAGTGAGAGGGCTGGACCTCCACTAGACTTTTGGCTTGAGAACTTCTATAGCTTAAGGCTGTGTACACTTTAAGTACATACATGCGATAGTAGTGTATGATACCTATACATACACAGCACACAGACATTGTACAGGTCTACTCTTATGGCATTATTCAGATTTTTTCGTTAAATATTTCTTAGGTTAAGTATTTTCAACAGTAAACCTTGAGATAATGCTCATCTGTACAAAAATAATTAGGAAAGCAACACAAAAATGTGAAAACAATACTTTGTGCAATCAGACTGTCACGGGAGCTCACAGACTCGGGAGAACATCATTCCCTTCCTACTCTACTTTTATGGCAACGTACTGTGCATAATAATTAACAACATTTTCTGTACGCATGACCACATACAACAATTTAATCAAATAAGCCCATGTTTTGGTTGGCAGGGTGGTGGCAGCATTTGCTTTCTGGGTTTGTGGTTTTGTTTTTTAAACTGGAGCCCTTGAGGATTAGTTCACGTATTTCTCAGTGCCAGAAGCAGGAGCTGTTTCCCAGTTACGGCACTGAGTTACATGTTCCTCTTCCTTCTAATACTGCCGGCCATTCCTAAAAGCAGCACGGATGGGAAGCATAACCAGCCTCCGATACCGCAGCCATAACCATTACGTGGCACGGAGCAAGCCTGGGGATCCCAGAATCCCAGACTGGCAGGGGCGGAAAGGACCTCTGGAGATCATCCAGTCCGACCCCTCTGGCAGAGCAGGGGCACCCAGAGCAGGTTGGACAGGAACGCATCCAGGCGGGGTTTGAGTATCTCCAGAGGAGGAGACTCCACATCACCTGTCTCATGCCATAGCCAGGGGATCTGCAGAGCTGGGGAAGCAGTCAGAAACTTCTGGCGGTGGAACCGTAGGAAAATGAGGAATTCCAGACCCTGTGGCTGGTTATTTGTTTTTCTGGAGATCAGAAATTACTGGGAGATACACACTGGGTGTGTTTGGGGTTTTTTTCCCCCTTCTTCTTCCAAGGAGGGAAAAGGTTATTTAGTATCTGTCTAACATTTTCACTTGCTCGGTGCAACACCCAGAGCCATAGAGACAGAGTGTGTATGTACCACTCGGCACACAGAGAGCAGCATAACAGAAACACCATTTCCAGCAGACACAAATCATGGTTTCAAAGATACTTATTTACCGAGACCCATTCCACAACAAGCAAGCCCTTCATCCTGCCAAAACGGCTTGGCGATCATCCTTCTAACGTCTAGGAGTCAAAACAGCTAACAGTAAAAGTTAACGGGAAGTTATGGAGCGACATCGCTCCGGTAAGAAATATCTTGGATGGGAGTCCACGGCGTGCTAGAAAACATGATGTTTTCTGGCTGGAGCTTGTATGTTCAAACCCTTGAGCACCACATCTCCCAGTAAGACAGCTTCCATTTATTTTTGGTTTGGGGTTTTTTTTTTTGGTTCTTTTTTTTTTTTTTAAGTTTGCAATCAGAAAAGACGTCTGCTGTGCTAGTTTTCCCTCAAGCTTCAGAAATGCTTCTTCCTTGAACTGTGTGATGAAGGTCTATAAATAAATTTAATGTGTTGTCACAATATCCAAATCAGCACTTTAAATTTTATTTGCCAACAAATTTGTGACAAGATTTCAGTGCAATGTACATACTCATCCATCCATCTATTAAATCTTTATGGTATGCTATTAAAAATATTTGCTGCCATTGTTATTGCAGACAGTCCAATGCATACAGTAATCTGACAGATAAACATGTTACTATGGAAACTACCAAAATGAATGCCTTATTTTCTAAACTTGGCCATAACCCCAAACTTTTATTACAGCATCCAAATGTTTCATTCACTTGCTTTATATGATCATAACACAGACCTTTTCTCTTTAAAAAATACATAAATACATTACAGGATTTGAATAAATGAACCTTCCTCTTATACTGAGGACATCCATTTTCTTCAAAAAAGCATTTTAATAATTTCTACTGATTTTATGACAAATCCTTTTTTTTGGCACTTGAGAACATAGTTAACAACGCAGAAACAAAAACCTGCATGAAAGCATCAGACACCAAAATAACATTAAAGATTTGTCACCGCTTCATGAAAATCTAACACACACACTGACATTACAGACCTGCATTAAAAGCATCATTCACGCCGCAAGACAAGCACTCAAAATTACAATTTCATCTCATTACTCATATACACTCATTTTAATTGATCACACTTTCTTTAAAATTACTGTTTCAATCCCAGCAGATGCTCCCCATTTTATTATTTAGAGAGCAATATTTTACTTCCCCCAAGCTCGCTACATATTTTACTCTTAATCTGGACAGAAAACTGCCAACAACAACTGTCTTCAAAGACAGCTTTCCAAACAGTGAATACTAAATTTAACTAACGTATTTGAATTTGAAATTAAAGATTAGAGGTTTTTCTGCAGTGAAGTCCTTTTCCATTTCAAATTCCTTAACCATGAACGAAGGACAAACACTAAAAGAAGTGCCCAAAACAACCTTCTTTGACTCCAGGACACGTTCTTCCCGACAAGATGCCCAGAGACGAATTAAGACCCTCCCTCTCTCAACTGCTGCGCCAGGCACAACGAACCGACCGCCCTCCTGGCGTGACAGAAACTTGGGGGATGATATGATTCTCCAAGAGTATGTGAGGTTCCGGATGGAAGGCCATGCATATGGCCAAACACATCAAAAGAGATGAGGTCTTCCCATTTGGGGGAGTTATGTTCCTTCTCCTATCACCAGCAGCTCCACGAGAGAAGCTGTGCCTCTGACTACGACCGCTTCGCTGGCTCCCACCGCCTGGGCTCTGCCCACTGCTTCCAACCGGGCTGGGCGACTTCCAGTCATCCCACAGCACCTAACCCAAAGGGAGGACCGTCTTCATTTGGTTCGTAGGACGGAGCTGCACTAAGGAGGAGGCTACAGTAACCGTGAAACCAAGGTCTTGAGAGCATTCAGAATTACCCTAATCAGTGGAAAATTAAAATAAAGCTGAATTGATAAGATGCCAGGCTGTCAAATTGCCTTGGCTTAGCTTGGTCTGCAGCTTTTTTAATTCAGCAGCAAGACCCAGCAGGAGCAGTTTATCGGACAGGAATCCACACCCGCATGACACCAGAACGCGGATGAGAAGTAGCGTCTTCTGGCACAGACAGCTCTGCTGAGAGAATCTCACCGGTCACCGCAGACGCCCCCTTGTTCCTCCAAAAAGCGCTGGCCTTGCAGTGTTTAGGCCATCTTATTAGACACATTATGACGTCCTCGGTGGCAGCTGGTTTTATGAGGATGTATGTGGGCAAATATCTACAGCTTCAGTAATATATACCATTTGTGGATTTGTTTCAAGATATAAAACCCTTCTCTCAGCTTTTTAGGATTACACACTGAGTATTCGTTCAGAAGCGCTTCATTTGTGTGTTTGGAAAACAAGACTTCCAGAGTTAATAGGAATACATTTACAACCACAAAACTGCTGGAAGACAACAGAAGCAGTAAAGAGAAAGCTCAAGCCAGTTTTGAAATAAAAGGGCTGTGGCTTCAGCTTTCACATACCACACCTTCTTCACAAGATCCCTTTTAATCTCACAGCTTGGAATTTAATAGTGTGGCAGTATGATTTAAACATCTCCTTCAGTGTAGGCTCACTGTGCTGAGTAAACCAACTTCTATTTGTGCATTAAAAAAAAAAAAAAAAGAGACTTCAGCTTTTAATAAAAGTAAGACTGTTTCTTCAAGCAGACCCGAAAGCATCCCGTCCTGCCAGTTGTGAGTATTGTACGTTTGAGAAGAACCATCTGCTAATATCAGATTGCATGTTACTAGTTCACAACATGAGGTTGCCTTTGCCGTCCCGTCCTTGGGCAGCTACCTTTCCCCTTATCTGTTATTTCAGCCATTCACTCCCACGACTCTGAACAGGACCAGACACGGTCCCCCACACGCAGAGCCCCAGAACCAGCTTTTCTCAAAGAAACAGACCTGTCCTTGAGAAAGGTTTGACACAGAGTTGTCATTAATCCGAGCACTGAACCTGACCCAGCTGTACAATTACAAGAAATACACCTGCACCACCACGGAGCAGAAGAGCCCGCGACGAGTCAGAACACCTGACAAACCGAGCACGATTTTCTCCCGCATGATGCTGAATCCGTGGCGGGCTCAGGTTGCGGTAAGGGTGCTTCAAGAGGCAATACAGTACATCGGGAATACCCACAAACTTCAGAAACTAAGTGATGGCTACACTGTGCCTCCCATCAGTTTACTCAGTGCCACGTTCCTGAAGTCCTCATGCACACACCCCATACGGTAAACGTTATGGATGTCCGGCTTTTTTTTTTTTTTTTTACTTTTCAACTTGTTTCTTCCCTTCCAAGCCCTGTCTACGTAAAACTGCTGACTGGCACAGCTTGCCTCTCAATGTTTTACATCCGTAAATCACCTGTGGCTCCTGCTTTTGCAGGAAGGGGCACACAGAGAGGGAGGAAAAGAGAGGAGGACCCTCTCCCCAGACTGTTCTCTCTCATCAGGAGCACTGCTAAGTGCTGCCCTGTCCCCTTTTCCACTGCACAATACGCATTTTATTTCCATCTGGGGAGAAGCCAGACCCAGTTCTACTTCACGCGATCCTATCCATAAAACTCGTACCTCTCTTAGAGCTCTCTGAAATGGTTTAGGCATGGTCAGACCTACTCTAAACCTCCTGAAATTCCAAGTACAACCTGAGTTCAGGGAAATGTCTATGCTTTTGTGCAGCTTGCTGTGAGACACCAGGAGCCGCTGGGAACAGGAAGGGACCACAATCCTGTTTCTATGCTATCGATTGCTCTTGAAAGAGCTTCCCAACAGTCTGTTTCACAGAATCACAGAATGGGTAGGGTTGGAAGGGACCTCTGGAGATCATCTAGTCCAACCCCCCTGCCAGAGCAGGGCCACCTACAGCAGTTGCACAGGACAGCGTCCAGGCAGGTTTGGAATGTCTCCAGAGTGGGAGACTCCCCACCTCTCTGGGCAGCCTGTGCCAGTGCTCCACTACCCTCAAGGTAAAGAAGTTCCTTCTCATGTTAAGATGGAACTTCCTGTCATCAAGTTCATGCCCATTACCCCTCGTCCTATCACTGGGCGCCACTGGAAAAAGACTGCTCCCATCCCCCTGGCACCCTCCCGTTAAGTATTTGTAAGTATTAATAAGATCCCCCCTCAATCTTCTTTTCTCTAGACTAAAGAGACCCAAGTCCCTCAGCCTTTCCTCCTATGAGAGATGTTCCAATGCCCTCATCATCTTCATTGCCCTTTGCTGGACCCTCTCCAGCAGTTCCCTGTCCTTCTTGCACTGGGGAGCCCAGAACTGGATGCAGTACTCTAGATGCGGCCTCCCCAGGGCAGAGCAGAGGGGGAGGATGACCTCCCTCCACCTGCTGGCCACGCTGACCTGCTGTTTGATGCACATCCTGGGAACTTCCTCCTCCATCACCTCCTTGAGATTTATCAGACAATGTTGCCCCAACAAGACTGCGTTAGGCACCAGAGGTATGGTCAAACACCTACACTAAGACATTGGGAGGAAGCACCAGCGATAACTCGACCCGCTGGCTGTGGACCCTACACGAAGGGGAACCAGAGCTGCTGACCTCCTGATAGCAGATCACAGTTTCTGCATACGCCACTGATAAACAGAGACTGCTGAAAGGCTGCCCGATATAAACTTACTTCCCACTTTGGAAGAAAATTAAAGAAGTGTTGTTTCTTTCAATAGTGGCACAAAAATAGATGCAAGTAAAGATGACTTGACTGAAAGCCAGCTCGGAGTTGATTAGGATAACACTTGCAAGTTGTTAAGCAATACCACTAACCCAGCTCAGTGACAGCGCATTTTTGTAACACTCGGCTTTTATACTCATCACTTTTACACTTAAAGATGTACAGCGAGACATCAGAGGGGGATTTCTGACAGCTGTGCTCCAGTCTATGGACTGTCACTGCTTACAGTTCAACATCCACGGTAAAGTTGTCTTTATGAATCATTTAGAATGCAATAATTACGACTGAAAAAGGCACCGAAAGTTTACCTTTCGCCTCTAAACACACCGTTCTACAGAAGCAGAATCTTTCCTCTCTAATGATGAGAGTGATGGATTAAGTGATTTCAAATACTGGATTACCATGTCCCATTTAAATTTCTATTAGTACATTCATTCTTGTTGGGTCTTTTTTAATATCCTTGTGGAAATACTGTAATTATGTTGCTTTTTATGTTTACAGATGATCTGCATTCTCAATTACAGGTATTCAGAGACTGACAAATGCACTATTAATAAGACAAAGGTGATGGTACCCATGAAGGCACTTTACAGCAAAAAAGCAGCACTACATTTCCATCGTAATAGCTCATGGCACTTACTGTAAAGAGGTGTTACTAGTCTGCTGGATTGGAAGCTACAGAAGTTTAAAAAACATTTCTAATTACTCCACCAGAACACACACAGTTTCAGCAGAAATAAATTAAGACTTTTTGCTAAATCTCCGTAACAGTGCAAAAAATTAATCTGGATTTTTTTTTTTTTTTTAATTTTCAAAGAGGTATACTGACATGGTAATACATATGACTATCTAATATAACAAGAAAGATTTAGGACAGCAGAAAAAAAAAAAAAAAAAAAGAAGTCAGACAAATTAGCTTTTAATTTAGTGGACTAGAATATAAGTTTCATTCCAGAGCACATACACTCATTTGGAACAGTCTGAAATACTATTTCAAGTCTGTGGATATATTAACACAAAACCCCACAAGCTAATATACTAAGTTACCAAACCTTCAATTACAACTGCCAAGGAAAAAAGTGAGTTTGTTGCAATTCTTTATGCAAGTCTTCGTTCAGTAAATTAACAGCCCTCATCTACTAAACAGTGTTCTGCTAAAACCAAAATCTTTTGAATTAGAATGTTCATGGATTCTTGTTTACTGGAATTGTTGTGATTTAAGTCCATATGTCACCAAGCAGAGAAGAGGTATCAGTAAAGGACATGTTTTTAAGTTCTACAGTATTGGCTTTCCCCCTTGCCCCTTTTAAACAACCAATTAAAAACCTGAGGATGAAGTAGATAAACTCTGCTTTTTCTCATTTTGCTCCTTTGTGGCAGAAGCCTTCTAGATGTCAGTAATCTCAAAGAGGCATGCAGTCAGTTTCCAATAAAAACAAGCTAGTGAACCCAAGCATTACATACACTTTCCTGGTTTTGCAAAAAAGTATTATTATCAAATATGCTACCGGGATTTCATAGAATACACCTAGTATAGTAACAGACTCAATATTTCTTTTACCAGGCTTTAAAGCAGAAATAGTGTTATATATTCAATATAACTTGTTTCTCAAAACTGACAGCCAGCAGTGTTGCTTTTAGAATTTCTGTGCAGAAACCTCATCTCTTTACAACAGGCACAGCACGTAGAATACAAGAAGTTGAATGTAAGAAAAAAAAAAAAGTCATTTCAAGAAGTCAAATGCAACAGAATACTTAAAAATACAGTATTGTGCTGACAAAAAGTGTCAAAAAGGTAAATTCATACTTACAAGTTCCATATATTTTCATTTAAATTTGAGTGGTGGGGGCAAGGACGTGTATTATGTATTTTTTTTTAGCCTAGATTGACTTAAAAGTTGCTAAGGATCAAGTAAAATCTATCGGTTTAGTATTTAATATTTTCCTTACAAATTACCCAATTACATAGCAAAAAATGAAACCGATTAAAGACTTTTCACAAAATGTAATCAATTTTGAGAAAATTCCAATGCATGCTTCAAAAACAATCTATGCTCACTTTTCTGTGGCTGACAGTATAGGTAAAATGGGTTGTTTTATTCACATTAGTCAAGAATCTGGCATATTATTTGTTTAAAAAAACAGTAATTCAATTACATAGAAAAAAAACCCTATGACAACACGCAATGTCCTTTCCGTTGGGAAAAATAACTGATTTTTTTTTTATTTTTAATATCATGTAGCTATTTATATGATTGGAAGGTCAAAGCAAAGTCTTCCAAATATATTTTGAGCATGGACTGCCATGTGACAAACCCATCACTGAATGGTATTTTCGTTTCGAATTATTGCAAAGTTATCAACTCAACTAAACCATAACCCCAAAGTGCTTTTAAAAGTATTAGAATGACTTATCCTGTGAACAAAACTGAGGATCAGCGGTTTAACATACATATGCATTTCTGATGAGAGGAACAGCCACAGACACAATTTTTGTATATTGTCAACAGCGAACACGTTACAAAAGCAGCCGCACTAGTTATAATTAATCTTGTTTCAATCCTATTAAAGTGTCAAAGTGTCTTCCTTCTTCCCTATGCTGAATCTAAACTCCTTAAGATCAGGATGTTAATTTCCCCACAGATTTATAGCCTTAACTGCATTCAGAAGTCAACGTCACAGTCTCTACAGGTTCCTTCCAAATTCACTGCAAGCACGAAATCACTGCTTGTGTCTTTCGGATGCAGAGAAGCACAGATCTGTCCCGTGAATGACTGCTCCGGAAACTAGCAATTACAAACTCGAGAACTCGTAGCTTCTGTCAAGGTTCAGTTTTCATGATCTTCCCTTTAGTAAATGACATTGATAAAATATTTGGAGTGAGATGAGAATCTCTGCTCCATCTGCATTTGAGACTTGATCCTAATGTTTTCATATGGTAGAGAGAATCTACCTTTTAAAATGATTGTTGCAGCCAGAGTTAAGGGTTTAAAAGCAAGCTTACAAGTAAGTATCTTTCACAAATGAAAAAAAGAATCACAGAGCATCAATTCTCTCATAGGCCAAATGACTTCTGATAAAAGAGGTTCTTAAGACGTTTACTTCGGTTTTTCTCTTCCACACATTGGAGACATTTTATATTAGTTTCGCTGAAGAAAACATACAAGACTTGGGCTTCGTTATAGTGAAGGTCAAACACCAAGATAACTAAAACTAAGTCAGAAACCGCTAAGGTATTACAGAAAAAGTAATTCATATCCTGGTATTTTGTCTGTTTGAATTGGAAAAATAATTTAGAAAGTACAGAGAAACATACACAAGGCCAAATACTTCCAAAAAAAAAAAAAACAACCAATCTCTGGCCTTCAAAGATCACTTAGACTTGGCACTTACCCCTCAGAGCGGGCAGCAGAGACCTCTCTTTCTTGTCATCACATTTATTACATTCACTAAAGTACAGAAGTAAAAAGACGTCCACAAGCACCCACATGAGAGAAGTGGCTAGGACCACCTTGCAGTAAACAAATCTCCTCATTGCTTTACTTGGTGTCTCTCTCAAACGCTGAGGAAAGACGGCAGCTGCTGAGAGGTATCAAACTCCCACAGTCAAAATCCAGCACGGAAGCAAAGGCAAGCATCCCACTGCAAGCAAAGAAACAAATGTCTGAATTAGCTAACGAGTACACACAGACAAAACTGAAAAATTTATAGGAAAGTGCAGTGTGGAGATGCTTAAAGTATCTGTTTCTTTCCATACAGGCAGGTACTGTCTTGTTTTCTACCATCCTTTTACGAATACCAACCATTTTGACTTGCACACGTCATGGACAGCCTACATAACTTGCCTTCATTTAGAAAAACACATAATATATATATCCCTTTCATGCAACATAACAATTTTTCATAAGGATTACACAAAAAACAACAAAGCAGAGCTAACAGACAGCTGTGATAGTCATAATTTTATTGAACACTAGACAGATACATTACCATAAAGAACAAAACCGAAATCCTCATTTTCCTCAAATAATGTGTTTGTAATGCTATTTTAAATAAGGCCTGGGAATACTAAAAGCAATTCATTTTTATCTTGCAGAAAAATTTTGACCACCACCTTATACCCCCAAAAACGCCTTGCAAAAGAACGCCTCAGTCACCCACCTACACCTGTAGGCTCTTGTCTGCAAGAGTAAGTTTGGTCAACGAAAGGGAAGCGCGAGGGCCCCCATATCTACTCTCGCCGCAGATTTGTAGGTTAGCTGCCCATATTTAAAGCCTTACGCCTACCGTTATAAGCTGCATTCCACGTCCAGATGGGGAGTTCTGCTTCCGCCATGCTCCCAAAGCGCTCTCTCAGCACCGAACCGCTGGGTAACTCTCCGAGTGCCTACAAAACAAAACAAAAAAACAGAAGAAAGTCCTTATCACTTGTCTGTCTTTTTTCTAGTACGTAAAGAAGTTTATTACAATTTTAAAAAGCTCTCACAAGTTTTGTCCACATTTTAGCCTACCTATCTTAATTAAATGCAACTTTATACACTTTTCTGTCTTAGTTCCAGAAAACCCCCAGCTTTCCAAGCCAGCAGCAGCCCAACTGGTAACGTTCCTGGTTTAACTCACTCCTGGCCCCACTTTCTTTACGCATCGTTGTGCTCTTGCCACACTACCTCACCCTGCCCCGTTACTTTCTAGTAAAATGGGTTTCTGTCCCTCCCAAAGCCACGTCCCCACGGAGCACGCCGTCGCATCAACCCCGGCAGCAGGCAGGGAAACGAGAATCACAGGCGGCCCCGTTTATCTCCTTGTTTAAACAGCAGCATACCAGGTGAAACACAGCGCTGAGGCAGCTTCCGTAACAGGTCGCTCTCATTTTCAACAGTTCCCAAATATAAGAAATTTACATTACATTTTAATTACAGTTCCTTTGAACCAATGGGATGGAAGAGAAGGAATGGATTTCAATACAGTTTTTCCGATTATTCTTGAAGCGCTATTTTACTATGTAATCATTAATAAAGTTTTACATCTGTCTTAAATATAAACACAGCCAATAGCTCTTTTTCTTGCTGAAGTGGTGTGCAGCCAATTGATTCAAAATTTCAAGGGCTCAGGAATCCTTGTTTCAGGTTAGCACAATTCATTTTCATGCTAGTCAACAGGAACAGTTTAATTATTGGAAGAAAATTACAAAGAAAAAAAGCAATTAACAGAGATCTTTATTAGAAAAAAGAGAGGAGAAAACAGCTGAAGTGTTGAACCTCCCCACGCAGCCTCTGTCACCATGGTGGCCGTAATTGGCTTTTGTAGCGTTGAGTAGAATAGTTATTTGTTCAGCACCAGCTGAGATACAAAGGCACTTCCTCCCCGAGCTCTTCACACAGAAGAAATTTTTTCTTCATCAGTTCTTGTTTTAACAGAAGTGAGTAAACCTCAGAAGTACAGCAGTCATAGATGGGTGATTGGAAAAAAATCTATTCCCGACGCCGTGCAGTTTTTAAACAAAGAGTCTGTAGGGGAACCGCTGCAGTCTGCTACAACGCGGGAGCTAGCTGCGCAGCTTCCCGCGTTCGAATAACGGCAGCGCAACAGGCTGCTGCGGAGTTCGCAGCAAGAACCGCAAACTCCTTGTTTGACAATAGCTGATATTCAAATGCAATATTCCTCCCCCTTCTTAAAAGGTAAAACCCACTTTAATCTTTTAAAGCCCGGCTCACTCGGGATATTTCCACCCACGCATACGCACAGTGTCTCACTGGGGGGCAGCCAGCGCAGCCCACTGCAAAACGCCTTTGACCTCAAGCTCTAACCATTAATCTAGTCCCGGGCTGCTTTGCTGCAAGCGTGAGGAAAACCAGCAGCAAGGAAGCTTGGTTCTTTGCCTTCTACTCTTCATGTCCTATAAATACTATTTTTTTTAAGGAAGAAATTAAATAAAGTATTTCATTTCCCCGAGAAAAACCACCAGCAGAACGGTAATTTGGCAGCCCGTACAGTCCCAGGCAGATACTCCGCAAACATACGCCGAAATGCCCGCAGGAAATCTGACCTGCCAAAAGTACGAGGCAGATGGGGAGGACTCCTTTTTTTTTTTTTTTTTTTTTTTCCCCCCTTGGAACGCACTTTTCAAATTCATGCTACAAGAGCGATCTATTTGGGGTGGGAGGGAGCTTGACAAGACGCTCAGTGGAGGCTCAGTCCCACCAGTGTGGTGGCTCTGTCCTTGGGGGTACCTGCTGGGATCACCTCATTCGTTCACGCGGGATGAGGAACTAAAAAAAAAAATAAATCACACGATTGAAGAGGGACCACTTGTTTTCTGTGTGGTCTTCTGGTGAAAGCCACCCTCCCTGCCGTGGCCAGGGCTGACCAGCCCAGCCCTTTCTCTGGGCGTACACGAAGCCAGGTGGAAACCAGAACCAGGTACCATCAGGCGCTGCTGAGTTTAAACTGCTCCCACACTTGCCCAAGAGCTCCTGGGCTCCACCTACCCTCACCACAAACAATCCTCGAATCAGTTTATATTGCAATTAAGGTTTTATTTGAACAAATACAGTAAGCAAAAATCCATGCATATTGAATTCTGAACAGATACACATATATCAACAAGATAGGCTAATTGATCTTGTTCCTTCAATCACGCGCTTGAGATCAATTTGAAAAAAAATATAGTTTCAGACAGAATGATTTTTTTTTAATAAAATCAAAGTTTAAAATTTTAATTTTTTTTTTAATCTAGCTCTGTTTCAAGATGGAAATGTCTCCCCTCTCCTTTTCTTCCCCTTCCCTGAACCTCACTTTTGCGAAAAAATTCCCCATCATTTTGACCAGCCAAGATAGCATTTTTCAGCAAGTATTGGAAATAAAAATATATGCAAAGATAGGGCTAGGCAAACAGGAGGAAGGTTCTCCTCCTCCAATTTGCGATAACACAAACTACAAAAGAAAAAAATTTTAGTCATGGTCCAGACCGCCTCACACCGATCTTGGTACACGTCTGCCAAAATCTCCATGTTTCTGTCAATACACTTGTGGATTTTGAATGCTTTTTGGTCCTCATAAATGCTTTACATTACAACTCATTAAGAGATAATTTAATTAATAGGTCTTAAAAAAATATCAAAGACAAGGTTCTTAAACCAAGAACTAGATACAATGGCCACCAACCCAAAAAACGAGCAAAAATAAAACAGCAGTGTGCCTTCGGCTGCCTCTCCAAGATTTCTCAGCAGTAAATAAGAAACTTCAGTGTGATTCTTATTATAGCCACAAGTCTTTGCTTGACATTTTCTCCGCCTTTCTCCCAAGTACAGACACCGCTGACCTGCTTACTCGGCGCTGGGAGCACAAGCCGCTCACGTCAGAAAGCATGGGTTGAACGTGCTCTGCTCAATTCCCATCGCACAAGGAAAACATCAGCCCTACAGAAGAGGACCACTAAAAGTTCAAGCACTCAATAAAATCCAAACCAAAAAAAAAAAAAAAACCCACCAAAAAAACCCAAACACCCCACCACAATGAGGCAGAATTAGGGACCATAAGGTAATTCCCAAAGCACGTGTGCATTATGACCTTGTCACCCGCACTTTCCCACAAGAAAAAAAAAAAAAACCAGCCTCACCACCCGGCCTCTCCACCAGCACGCCCTGGGTCCAGCCTCCCAGCCAGGGCTCCTCTGCTGCTTCTCTCCCACCTTTCCCTAAGATCCACCTCCCAGCCTTCTCTGCCCTCCGCTCTCCCGCCCCACCACCGCCGCGTTGCAAAGACAGGCAGTCTTTTCTTGTTGGGTGTCTCCTCCTCCTCTCGTTTCCCAAAACGTTTGGGAAAATTTCCCAAACAGCACCAGTTTTTAACGTTTCCTTGTTCAGTTCTTTCAGGCGCCCAGGCTGCATGCTCAGCACTCCTCTCCACCCTTTTCCCCTCCGCCCCCAGCCTCCTCTTCCGAGAAGCTGATTCTCTCTCTGCCTCCACATACCTGTTTCTCTGCAAGGACCGAGCTCTTCTGCTCAGCTCAGCCTTTTCCCTCCTAGCCTGGCTCTCCTCCTGCCTGCGCTCAAATAAACGAGACGCTTCCACAGTTCCAGCCAGGCTGACCACAGCCCGGAGCATCGCCTGCACAGGACATCCAGCCACGCAGGATGCCAACAGCCGAGGCACAGCCTGGTCACCAACAGCCACAAGTGGAAGGAACCTCTCAATGCAAACACCATCTCTGGCCATTCCAGCTATTCTTATAACCCAACGCCCCTCCTCCAGACCTCAGAAGAGGTGAAGCTTCTCAAAGAACAGAGGTTTTAACTAAAATCCTGAAAACCTTGTTATTCTGTAAGAGGAGGAAGGTAAACGTGCTGGGGTTTTGAGCCACCACTTCTAAGAATAAAGCCAATTTTAAAACAGTATCTAGCGGCAACAAAGCGAGGGAAATTCCTGCCCCAAAAAAACTGCAATTTGGCAGTGCTATAAGCAATAAAAACAGGGTTTATAATAGAAAACAGTATGCAAATTTAGAAATCATTTGCATTGCCAGCCTTTCCTAAAACTGCCACAATAAAATGCTGTGGTAAGAGGATGTTATGGAGGTTGCAAATCCAAGCTCGGAAAACCGGCAGAATTAAAAGATAGCTGCAAAACCTTGACTCGCCTTTCTCACGTACTAAGAAAAAAAAAATCCCTCTGCAGAGCCCACTTTCACTGAGTGCACACAGCAGATCAGATTTGGTAAAATGAAGCAATTGTTCAGTATTTCTTCTTGTAACTCACCACGCGGCCCCAAGCCCTATTTATTTCATACCAGCCAAGCCATGCACAGAATGAACAATATTTAATTTTCTCAGGGGCTCAAAGCCACGGCATTCATCACTACTCTATCCAGTTGCCTCAAAAGCTTTTGATTCACTTTCACAATATCTCTGTGAGATTTAAAAAAAAAATAATAATATTATCCCCTCTGTAGAAACAACAGGAGCACAGACCGAGGCCAAGACCTTGGAAAGTATACACCAGTTTTGCTCCCCTGGTGATGTTCCTGGAGTTAGACCCTTCGAAGCTTGACACGTAGCCCACGGTAGCGTGTTGATTCAGCAAAAGCCCCAATCCTTGAGCTAGTATGGTCCTATCAGTGCTGAAAAGGGACCAGCCCCTCGCTCTCTCTTGCCTGGATCCCTCAAAGCCATGCCTCCCCTCCAACACTGCCCCAGGCGGATCAGCATCCACCCCGCAGGACTCGGCTCCCGTCCGACCCTGGGCATGCTCGTCAACACTTACACTACAGAGAGAAAGAGAAAGAGGAAAGCTGCCCAAGTGGCAGAGTGGTCTGTTAAGCAATAAGCATAATCTTCCCATCTTGCGACTTAACGGACTAAAAGTATTAAAACTGCAAATATGCTGCACGTAAAAATATCATCTAAGGTGTTAACTGAAAGCTGCTGGCCAGAATAACACCTTTTCAAAGCACTGACCGTGGCTTTTTGTAACACGCCTGCTGATTACCTTGATCTGGGCTCCTTTAAGGAGCATCTACCTGTTTCACAGACCAATGGGTTCCTCCAACTGCTTTTTGTCTTCACAGTTCATTAGTGAGACTTGTGGCAATTTCAGGCTCTGTTGTGGACTTTGGGGGCATAAACTGCAGCAACACGGGGTGGGGGTAAGAGGAAGTCCAACACAGAAGCACTTCAAGCACTACGTGCAAAAACTATATTGAGAAGAAACTTAATAGAATTTTATCTCCTCGCATTTTCAAATAACCAGTTTCACTAAATCAGTAACAGCACAGCCTTGAAAGGCCCCTTAATCTGTTGCCATTCTTAAGGCTCAATATGAATTAAGTGTCCTAATCCTTGGGCAAGACAGAAATAAACTGTTTACAAAAGTTCCTCCAAAGAAAATCAGAAAATTGCTCAATTTATCACTCAGCACTTTTACTGATTTAATACAGAAGCACAGTTACAGAGTCCCAGAGACTATCCACATCCTAGAACTGTAATTACATCGATCAAACTAATATCAAAACTACTCTGACATGAGCCTGATCTCCCAAACCTGTGAGACTGCAATCTGTGCAAGGCAACTTGTGTCAGCCATCTGTACTGCCAGGAACACCAGACCTGACTAATGACGTCTAGCTGCTTAGATAAGAAAGGGTGCAAACTGCAAATTATTGTTATGAACGTATTGTTTCAAAACAAAACAGTCAGTTTCTTACGGAATGATATCTAAAATAGAGCTGAACATCATTTTTCAAGCCAACATTGGTCTTAATGTTAGCCGTAAAAGCTTAACAAAGTGCCTCCAGGAGCCAGGGCCTGATAAAAACGCAGCTTAATCTACCACGTACTATAGGAACAGGCACAGGACGTGAGGAGGGATGCTACACCTCTTTCTTTTGCCAGATGTAGCCACATCTGCATGCATCTACAGCATGCTGCAGCGCAGCATCAGGCAGCGGTTGCTTAGCAACCGGGGGGGCTGCTCCCCTGGGTACCAGGCTCTGCCGAAAGCCCCCTGAGCTGCTCAGCCGCTTCCCAGCAGTTACCAGCCGCGGCACGGGTAACTCACACACCAGCCTGGCTTTCCGGACCGCAGGCACATTTGGGAGGGGAAGGGATTCCTTATTTTCTGCTGCCAGGTGGTTCCTGGCTCCTTCAGCCTCCCCCAGCGGTGCCCGACAGCTACGTGGGCCCGGTCGGCAGCAGAGGGGATGCACTGACAGTACTTAGCGGGATAACGAAACCCCAGGAATCCCACCGGCACCCTGAACCCTGTCTCGCAGGAGAAGGAAAAAGAGGCCTGCTTTCACCTCCTGCTCGGCATACACTTAACCAGGTTTGGCTATGTGCTGGAAGAGCTTTAACCGACAGGATGATGACAGCAGTAGAGGAACAGAAAACACGGCAAAATACACCCCAGCGATACCTGCGCCGCCACTACAGTGCCGTGCTTTCTCGGGGGCGAGGGACAGAGCTGTGGTTCCAAATCACATCACGGTTATTACTGCAGTTAAGTAGCACACATTTACAGATCCAACGCTCCACAGTTGAAAAGCAGAATCAAAAACGCCCGTTCCTGATAATCTGTTATTTGTGTAGGTGTCTTATAGTATAGGGTTGACTAAATATAACTGTATACAGCTGCACATTTCCACCGACTATTTCCCCAATACCTCTGCATAGCTCCAAACTACAAACAGAACTCCTCCTCCTCTCTTCCTTTACATCCCTCTAAACTAACAGCATTGAGGAGAAAAAAATATGCTATTGGGGGGGGAAGGGGGCAGAAAACTGCCTTGGTTGACCTTTTTGGGTACATATCCATTACCGTATACAGCCTTCAGACGGCAGGCGCATTAGAAAGATGAGTAAGTGGATGGAGTTACATTACTGTTATGACTCCAGTGGTAATTTCCTGCCTTTTCATTATTTAACTGAGGCACGCTGCATTTTCTAGTGAATCTGTTATTTGTCATGTAGACCATTCTTTTAACGTGTGTGACTTAACACCTCAGTCAGCACTGAAATTTATCCTGTTTGACATCTCTATATGTTAGCGAGCATCTCAATTCACAGCCTTTTCAAATGTTCCTCTTACACATACTTGAAAGAATTTAGGCTAAAGGCAAATAGAAACCTTAGGATGTCCATAGATACTGTTACGATACTGACCACAAGAGTAGTGTATATGAGAATACCAGATCATTTTATGAACCCATTAATTCAGACATATTAAATAATTGCTGTTGACAAATCCTTGATATAATGCAACATTTGACACTCAAGTGATATACATATTAATGAACACAGAGCTCATGATAGTAGCAGAATACTTCATTTTTAAAAAATGAATGCAACTCAGTAGTAAAAGCACCCATAAAGCACTCCGGTGAAGCAGTGTTTCAACCTTTCCGAACTGATCTATAGTGCACATCTGCGATTTCAGAGCCATTTGGATCAGACTCCTGCAAAAGATGGGTAGGTCAGCTAAGAGTACCAGAAAGAAGTTTGCTGGAAGACATTCCCGAGCAGAAAAAAGAATGATCACAAATGCCTTTTTCACACCTAAGGAAGGCACACCAGAGTTCAGCTCATCTGAAATCTAAAATTTCCAGCTTTCACCTCTAATAAATCAAAGAATGAACGCGTCTGTTTCTTGTAGCTTTCCTGTGATTCACTGAAGCTGCAGGAGTAAAAAAACAAAAACAGACAACAACAATATTTAAGCACCAGTCACAGACAGATTTGGCATTATTATTTTTGTCAATCTCTGCTGCAGAATCAGAGTCCAACGCAGGCAGTACTGCACCAAATGGCAATCAGCCAGTGTGAACTGATAAAACTCCATTAACACATAACTGCATCCATGGTATCATGGAATATGATCTAACGAGCTAAAGTCCACTGCTTAAGCTTTGGGTAAAATGTGCTACCTTGCATTATAAATTTAATTTATCAGAGATGCTCCAAGAGCAATTATCATTAAAAAACTGAAGAGCCCAGCTTGCTTTAAAAACTACTAAGGTTTGCAACCCTATCTTTCTAAGGCATACCTTAATTTTAAAATAAATAAATTTAAAATATTTTGCCTAAAAATATCTTATTATTAGATTGATCTAACCAAACCTTAATATATACTATACTTTCCAAAAAAAAAAAAAAAAGAATCATCATTTAATACCATAAGCAGTTTATTAATTCCTTTACAGATATCTGAAGAACTTATAATGCTAGAACTGTCAACCTCCGAGATCAATACAGGAAGCTCTTTCACATTTAGTAACAAGAAAAAAAAAAGGAAAAAAAAAAGAATCAGGTATCTCTAGTTAGAGCTACCCAGTGTTTTGTGTTTTAAGAATTAGTTTTTCCCCCTCTCTCCTTTCCTGAAATAGGCTGCTTGACATTTAAAAATAGACCTATTCTTCATTTTAAAATGCATTTCCGTGACTCAGAAATTAAAGTGGAAAAGACTTATTAATTCATCTAACCAAACTTCTTTGTAATAAAAGCCTACCCTTTATTTTGCACTGCTTTGTTCAAACTAGAGTCAGGCAGTGACTAGCAGCAGTTTCTCCCAGAATCGATACCTCAAAGCACCACATCCCCAATATCCAGACAAGAAAAGCTTTTTGTGTTCAGAGCCACCTTGCTGTCAGCCACTTAGCTTGCAAATGATGTCAAATTTGTGAAGAATTTATCTGCGTTTACTCTCTCCTTTAAAGTCCGTGCCTTCAGATACTAACTTTGTACTAAACCAGGCTGTTTCTACCAGTGTGTTGGCACAAAGCACTAAAAGCATAAAGCCAATTTAAAAAAGACAGACCCTAAAAGAATATGGGCATAAAGTCAATACCCAAACATCAGAAGACAGTCCCAGGCGCTATAATGTATTGGAAGCTCACAGAAGAAATGTAAAGTCCTCCTCTCACTCCTTTTTCTACATTCTTCCCCCAAAGCACAGCCCATCTAATAACAGGTATAAACAAATGGGAGGAATTTGAGTCACCAACCCCACGGGTTTCTCCTTGCCTTGACAGCCAGACCCGGTGTCTCCCCTCTCTCTAACCTACACTGACTGGCAGGTCTTGAAAGCTGCTGCACGGCCTCGTCACAGCTAATTAGCAGACCAACCTGACTATATTTATTCTGTTTTCAGATGGTGGGTGCTCTCCCACATACCAGGGAAATTAAAAAGTAACAAGTACTTGAGTAGTACTGACAACTTGACAGATGCCACCCAGGACCAGCTTTCCAGCTCTTCAAACAAGAACCCAATGCTGGAGCAAGTCAGGCAGTGACACGACAACCAGGGGGAAAGCAACGGGACAAGTATCCGAGGACGAACGCAGCCCAAGCAGCTGTAGCCATGTACTAGAGGACTTCCCTATGAACCTCTGACAAATGTGTGGCTTGCCAGCACAGACGCCACTCAACCCATGGAGACGTAGGATCAGCCACCCCCGGCCGTGCCGATGCGCTCATACCAACATTACACTAAGACTGAAAAATAACTAAACACTCACATCGCACAATCCCACTGATCAAATGGGTTAAGATATTTGCGCATGAAGGTAATACCGCAAACCCAAAACTTTACACAGCTCCAACCAGGGCGTCACCAAAGAAATGACCACTGTAAGGCAGTCTCCTACACAAGTCCTGTTTGTAAGAGCGACTCCTTACTACTCTGCGTTGCCAAAAAATCAGCAACCCTTGGGATGTATGCCTCTCTGCTTGCGGGTCAAGGCCATGGCTTAAGCTCGTGCTCAGCACCGTGCAGTCCTAGTGCAGAAGAACCTGAACCCAGCACTCATCAGCAGCCGCCGACTCAAACCCGAAGATCAGCCGAGGAAGGACATACCCGCCAAGGCTGCATCAACCGAAAACATGTATTTCACCTATTCTGTGAAGAGAAGGACCTATTGATTCTTTTTTCTACATGCCAAGGCCAAAGGAACTCATTTGTAACGCTGGGAAATCAGAGCTCCCTCACTTCTTCCAATCCAACAGAACAACAGTCTTCAAAAAAGCAAAAGTTTGTGAATACTAAAAAGGCCATTTCTGACCACCAATAAGTTGTCACATCATACCTCTGTAACTTAAAACTGACCATCACAAAAGTAGTAGAATATGCACTGTCTAATCCTTTTTTTTTTTTAAACTCATCTCAAAGTTTTTGAAGAAAGCAGGTTTGCTAAAAGTGCACAGCTCACACTACATCAGATTTTAAAAAAACAAACCATCTCTTCCTATGTTCATAAAAGTGACATACAGCCAAATGGAATTCAATTCTTCCACATTTTGAGGAAAAGTATTTTCTTGAATTCACCTGCTACTGTACAAATCCCACTAGAATTTTGTCTTACATAGAAAAATACTACAAGGCTTCCTAGTTTCTCATTTCCAAGCAATTCTGCTTTTCTTTTTCCTTCTTTGGCCTTAATTTTTCTGTCATCTGACAGTGGGGTTAGGTAGTTCTCTACTGCATTTTGCCTCAACCCAAAACAACTGCACTTAACATTACAAGGAAAGTAACACAACCTGATTACATGCATTCCCAAATATAAACCCGTCATGAGCTTTTGCTACGGCTGATAAGGAACATTTTTACAACTTATTCTCCCCTAGGAATAGGGTTCTTGGGGGTACAGATGGTGGGAACAGATATGTCACCTCTCTTTATGAACATTAGGGAAGAATCATAGCTTTTTCCAGGGCGGGCAGGAGGCAGGTGTTAACAGACATAAATCCCAGAACCATGTAGGCTTACCTCCTCCCCTTCAGTCTGCATGCGTGCCCGAAAGACGCAGCTGTTTATACTCGTATTTTCTTAAAGCTCATCCACAGTCAAACAGGAGACTGCAAGTCTGGCTTTCCATCCTATTCTACCAGCATCAGCATCTCCCGATAGAGCACACTCATCATTGGGAACTTGCAAACGCTAATCGCTATCACAAGGATAGGAAGATACAGTACGTGCTTTGTTTCTTAGAATACCGCTTCACTGAAGAAATCACTTCCAAACCTCAAAAAAATAACCGCAAAAAGAGTCCAAATTTATGCCCTATGGCACACTCTCAGTTTAATGCCATCCAAACCCACTTTTTATAAACAAGAAAATCCTGAAGCATTTGTAGTAAGACACCTAGATAAAAAAAAAAAATCAAAAGATAAAAGTACCACTTTTCAAATTATACCAGATTTCTTAACTGTCTTTATTAGCGTTAGCACCTTTGCATGGTTTAACGGATTAACGCAGAACATCAAGCTCACCAGTAATCAGATGTGCTACCAACCAAGAGCACAACAGAGGAAAATTTAAAACAAGTACCTGAAAAACAACACAAGCTTTAAAGCCTCATCTCTTTTCTCAAAGTCCAGTAGCCATCAACCAGTTAAAGTATCTTTGCTTCTTGCTTTCCTCTGCGCAATTCTGAGCATGTCTTAATCTCTCACTAATCTTTTCTCTTACTATTTTCAGTCACCCAGGAGCACCCAAATAGTCAGCCCGTTCTCATTTTGCAACAAAGAAAAAAAAAAAATAATGGCAGCTGTAGCAGCTTTCTTTACTATTTCAGCATGAGAAAATTTCGTATCAAAAACTGTAAAATCAACTTTATTTTCTGGTAGCTCTGAAGAAGTTCTTACCCAATTCTTGGGAAAACAGCTGGCATCGTAACTTCACGATGCTCTGAAGAGAAACCCTAGCTTCACGGCGGCTGTACCAAATCTCATCGACCCCGGGTTCTGACTGTTCAGTCACGCGAAACGAACACAAGCGGCGAGCGAAATCCTGGCGGCGTTGGGCGCTGCCCGCTCGGTGTGCCCAGCTCTGCCCTGAGCCGAGAGACGGCGCGGGGGAAAACGGGAACAAACCCGGCCGACGGACTTCCAGAGAGCTGGGAAACAAACCTACGGCTGAAATTAACGGCCCGGAACGTCGTTCCATCCCTACCGTCAATATACTCGATCTCTGGTTTGCCAGGGATATTTAGAGCTTTTCTCGCAGCCTCAGAAAGCGGAGACGGGATCGGTTCATCAGGGAGGAAACTGCAAGGCAGGACCGGGACTGAATCACAGCGTCTCTCTCACACATCGCTGCCCACAGCCCGTGCTCCAGCTCAGCCCGGTCCCTGCTCAAAAACCTCTCCGACGCCTAAAAACCCCACCGGGCACCAGCGGGAAAGGAAGCGGGATCGGGATACGGACGGCTTTAACCGCGAAGCGCCTCACCCAGCGCACCCTCACCCGGGTCCCAGCGGCACCCCAAGCCCCCGGGGCAGCCCCCCACCGGGCCCCGGGGCAGAACCCCTCCGGCCCCCCGGGGGCAGACCCTCCCTCGGGGCAGACCCCCCTCCGGGGCAG
>NW_009650239.1:12181-52039 GCF_000708025.1 Charadrius vociferus | reverse complement strand
TCCCATCCCTATCCCCATCCCATCCCAGCCGCTCCCATCCCATCCCCAGTGCGTTCCCCGTTAGTCACCGATGGATGGAAGCGTTGAGACAATGGGGGGGAAACCAGGAGCATAGACACCATCCCTCCATTATATTAGTCATGAAAAGCGTTGATGCTCCGGGTGAGTCGGGGGCTGATGGGGGGCAGGTGGCAGGAGGCCCGATGCCGGGCTGATTTGATGCGCCGTGGCTCCGGTGAGCTCTCGGTCGGTTACAGTTTGGCAGCCATGAGGGGCGGCTGCCTGCGCCTCGCTGCCCACCGCAGCCTTCTGCTCAGGCAGCCCAGGCACCCCCTTGACAGGTCATTAAGTGACTCCTGTTAACGCTTTCTCCAGTTCCGCAGTACCAGGGGGATGCGCACGGACTCCTCGTAGGAGCGCCCAGGCATCGAGCCGCTCCGACCCTCTGGTCCCAGCCCTGCTTACCAGGTCCTGCAGGAGAACCTACAGTAAGTCACGGGTTACACGTCAAAATGTTGTATTTCTCCATTTGAAAATAAATAAATAAATTGAGTTATCGTTGTTGAAATGCCCCGAAGCAGATGTATTTCACCGTTCTTCAGGTAAAATTCAGAGGAAGCTCCTGCCGCCTCACCCAAAGAGCCGTTACGTCCGAGCAGAGGAGCGCTGCCATCCCCGTACAGTTAAGATGTTTTTTTCAAATTATCGCCCACAGATCTTAGAGGCACTGTGTCAAAAGCGGCAGTGCGTTTTCAGCGCTGGCTGAAATTTTATTACTTTTTTGTGAGGGAAACCTCACTCGTTAGAAAAGGAAAGCAAAACAAAAAAGCTGTCCATCCTGTTTACATGACCAGCCAGGTAAGGATTGCGTAGACCTGAACTTTTCTTCCAATGGGTAGTGCATAAAAGGTGTGGGAAGTTTTGTATTTTGATAAAGTGGATGGATGTCAGTGCCCTCCTTTCCCCTCTCCCTGCCTGCGTGTGACCAGACTCGGCGACGCTGAAGCAAAGTGAAAAAATCCTGACATACAACATTTTATTGTCAGTTGAATATCTTTTTTTGACACTGAAAACTAACGGCATGAACTAGCTGCTTTGATATGAGGGTGAGAAACCTCTTGGCACTTTGTATTTCTTCTTCCCCTTAAAAATAATTAATAAAAGCATTTTTCAGTATGTTCTAAAATAACATTAGAATAAATTATTTGATGCCTTTTGTTTCCCTTCTCAAAACATACTGAAAGATTGCTCAGAATTTTTTTACATCTTTTTGGGCTATAAAGTCTGTTCAATGTATATGATATATAGCCTTTAAAGTATTGAATGGTTCCTAAGGTAGAGTCAGTAGAAGCAAAGCAGAGAAGTCAGTCTAGTGCTAGACTGCAAGGCTGGAAATCCAGAGTTATGTGCTTCTCTGAGGATGAGCAAGTCAATTTCTCTGCATTGCAGCTTTCTTATCTCTAACCTCGCAGGGGCGTTGTAAGCATTAATTGCTTCCTGTAAAGTATGTTAAGAAGCAGAAATAGAAGTTGCCTGTATAAGTGCAAAGTATTCTTTCTCTGTTCATTTTTAATACTAACAGTAGGATATTTGCTCCAAGCAGGAAAACGTGAGCTATCATGGTAGAAGGAAATCGCAATTTACAGAGTTTGGCACCCTTAAAACACTACTCTCCCATAAAACAAATACATACAAAAGAAACAGCAAAATTCAGTGACTGCATTATTCATTCAGTGCTAATGCCGTGTCAGATCCTGGGTAATGCCACCTGTTTGAAAGAGCAGCGTTAAAATACTTCAGAGCAGTTTTGTCTCATGGAAGGACTTTTTTCGCCACCTGAGTGGTAACCATGCACTGTCACAGAGCAGAAATGTTCACTTCTCAGGATCGTTTTCCTTTTAGTCTGTATAATAGGCAACGGCTGGTTTTATTCATTAGAATAACAAACCTCCAAATGTTGCTAAGATACTTTCAACAAGCTCGTGGCAGTGCAACTGCACAGATCTTCAAACTAGTCTATAAAAGATATTTTCTGTGTCAAAAAATCTTTATACTTCCTTTTTCCCTAGTTGTTCAGAACTAGATTCCTCTGTAATAGCGGTTAGTTCCTGTGTGCGTTCCTGTGTGGCACTGTCTTTGTCCCAGCGTTAAAGATGCTGACCCTTCACAGTTCCAGATGATTTCAGTACAAGTGGTGTATTAAGCAATGCTGCTTCAGTCATGTCAGTGGTTCTGCAGTAACCTATCTAGTTTGTCAGCTATTATTTTCTGGTTTTCTTATCTTTTAGTATATTGTGGCTAAATAAGGAAAGACTTCTTTATCCAAACTTACATTATATGGCATTAGTGTCCTTTTTAGAATAATGTATTCTTGGCAACTTAGGAATGCAAAATAAAGCCACAGAGGTACAAGAGTGAATAAAACATGCAAGGGTAGGTAAACACAAGCCATGCATTTAAAGTTTGTAAGTGTGGTGTTTGCACCAAAGCATCTATTTTATAACTTACTGTGCGTGGGCCACTTGCTGGTAACCATGACAAATGGAACCTTACTTTTCAGGAAGAAATTCCATAATACCTAATGTGTGATGGTAAAGGGCACATAAGAGAAGAATGGACATACTTGATTGAATCAAACACAGTGATCTGGACTGGATGCTTGGAAAACAGTATAAGAAATAGCGAAAATATAAAATAATTCTTCTCTCAGCAATCTGTGTTTCCAGCAATTAGCAGTGTGGAGTTTCCAGTGTGGGGGCTGCATTCAGACCATCACATTTAGCATCTATTTATAGATCTTTTACGAATTTCTCTTAACATCTATTTTAATCTGTTTTGACTTTTGGTTTCAACAACAGCTTGAGCCCTAGAGTTCTAAGGTTAATTATACATTTTGTATAAAAGTACCTCACCTTCACCACATTAGCTGTATACTTGCTGCTTGGTATTCTTACTGGGTGGTCTTCCATCCATGTATTCTGAGAAACGGTGGACAATATTTTTTAATATCCTTTTTTATGGCATCTGTGATTTCACAGGCTTCAGCCTTTCTTCTCCCTTAGCCTTTACAGGCAGAAGAAAAGTCCAGGTCACGTCAGTTTCCCCTTTTACAGAAGCCACTCATCCTCATCTCTCCCTATGCTTTTTTGTAGTTTTTTGTTTTTTTCTACTAGAACTTTTCTTTTTCCCTCGCAGAGAAAATAGGAGTATAGAACATCCCTTTGCTTTCCAGATACGTAAGCGGTGTCACAGTCAGACTGGTTATCAGTAGGTTGATTGTGTGACCTGCATTAAGTTTATGTCTGCTCAGCTTTTACAGGCTGGAACTGAATAGTGCCTAAATAAAATTAATGCTTCTTCTTGGCAAGTACTTCTAAATATTGTGTTGCATTCTTTAAAATGTATATAGCGTTGTGCCAAAAGATGTATTCCTAGCTTCACTGGAATATCTACCAGGACCTTCTAACCAATCTGTCATGACAGAAGGTAACCTTTTTATTCCTGGCAGGTGAGGCTGGAGAAAAAATTTATATATATTTATTTCCTAGAGCAGATCATTTGACTTGTGTATGATCTTATGCAAAAAGGAAAACAAAGCTGAAGGAAGAAGCCAATTTGTTTTCATCTGAATTTTACATCAATAATTACACAAAACATAGAACTCTTTCCTACCACCTAATAGAAATAAAATGGGCTGATAGATAACAGACTGACAGTTATTGCATGTATACTGCCTTTCAGTGTAATTCATTTATTATTTTTTTAGGTAACAGCAGCCTATACTGTTCTACTTACTCAATTTTATTGCTTTTGCTATATTACCTTTTCAAATGCAGAGCCACAGGTAAACCAAATGTAACTATTCATCAAACCCATGAAGTATCATTTATAACATGAAAGCAATCACAGCTAATGCATCAGTTAATCCTGTACCTCCTCTGACGGAGACTTCCTCTATGACTACACAGCCTGGTTTTACCATTTGAAAAGAAATTGGATAACCTTTGAGATAAATTTTCCTGCCCTACATGAGAAGGTTGAAATACCCTTGCATTTAAATACTTCATGCCCTGCGCTCCCTTTATGTCTTGAACACAAATCTTAGAGCTTTTTTAAAGCAGGCTATGACACTTAGTCCACTCATCTGATATAGTAGGGGTGTGTAATGATAAATTACATACATTTGGCAGTAGTTCAGCTACTTCAGACTTTAGTTTCTTCAGGACTCTTAGACAAATGTCATCTGGGCTTTGTGATTTAATTTCCTTTTTTCTTGCACATCTTAGTAACTGCCTGTGTCTTGCCTTCCTTGTTTATAAAGGGTAAACCTCGGGCTGCTTCTTGCTAGTCCTGTCTTTGTAGAATCATTTACCTCTGCTTCTGTTTTCTTAATTAAAGAACAGAATATATTTCTCTGGTAATGGAAATGAAGTAAGGGCATTAGCATAAATACTGTTCCATGTTTTGCTTCTTATTTAGATGCATCAATCTGCTTCAAATTTAAAAAGATGAGTAGGCTCAGTAAAGCTGGAAAACATACATCGAGCTGAGTCTAAACCTTTACTCTGAATTTGAGTCTCTTTCTACAGCTATAGACTCAGAAAGAATCTCCAATCTCAGTGGGCTCTGTTTCAGGTCCAGTGAGAAGCCGGTGTTGAACACCCTGAGGTCTGTATTTATTCAGTGAACCAACATGCGTTGGAGTTGGTAAAGAGCATTTCTTCCCGTGGTTCCTCTGGATGCAATAGCCTGCTATTTGACTGCGTGTGTACTGGAACTGGCTCTCAATTCTCTGCTCAGTACCAGTTAGTGATGGTAAAAATAATATTCCAGATTTGTTTTCAGTTTGAGGGTGAGGATGATCAAAAGGACACAGGTGCCTTTGGATGCAAAGCACTCGTGATGCAAAAAAATATTTGAGAAAATCCTTTTTGCTCTGAATTCAAAACACTGATACCCAGATGCATCTATATTTGGCATTAGCAGAGAATTAATTTTGTCATCAACCTATTTCTTCATGTTTGATAAAATTTCATTTCAGAAATGAAGGATTTATAGCTTACTTTCCCTCAATGCACATTATCATTTATATAACTGACAGCTTCAGTTGTTAAAAGCAGTACATGAAGTTTTTTCCAATAAAGGGCTCACATCCTTCTGACATTTATTACAAGTTTATTACTTCTATACCCTTCTCAGTGAAGCTGTTTCATTCATTGTGGGAGTGTCTGAAGTACAGATTTTTCATTACCTGTGACTTACCATTAATTTTAGGCCAGAAGTGGTTTCCTTTTGACTGGTTTTTAAAAACAGGAAAGGAATAAAAACACATGAAGTCAATTAAGCTAAAAAAACTCATTTGGGATTGAAGGGGAAGGTTAAGATACCTTTTTTTTTCCCCAGGTGATATGTCAGCCTTCTCAGAGCAGAGAGAAGGTGGGTTAGTCACTCTTTTGATTTACTTTAGAATAAAAATCACTGCCTAGAGGACTGAGTGAACTGGTTATGTGATACAGAATGTTTTCACTTCTGTATCAATACCGTGGTGATTATGTTAAGACAACAGAGTCCATAAATGAGTGCTTAATTGAGCAGCATCCTTTGCCCCAGGTAGATGGTAAATGAAATTCTAAAGGACACTTCTGTATATGCACACAGATGCTAAACTGGGATTGCATATTCACCTGTGGAGGAAGAGAGCATCCCATGCCAGTTGGTGTCAGTGCCAGAGAACGGTCCCAGGCCAGTGTAATGTACTTGGAGCCTTCCTCCAAGTCCTAAATTCATGGTAAAGATCCTCAAAAATCTGTATACATAACTGCGTCTGTTGGGGGGACCACAGTTGCAATCCTAGCCCCTTAGATCACGCACCTGAGCTGGTTTAATAGTTTCTCCCTTATGCCAGACAGGATATGGTCCTGTGTCTAGAAATGCATCAAATTTCCATATTTGTCATATTTGCTTTTGAATCTTGGTAATGTTATAGGTGTTAGATAAAGATCTGCCACCTTGCCAAGCCTCAGTAACAATTTTGATCGTGTCTAATCATTTCTCTGCCTTGTTCATTGTAAAACTTGCATGATGAATGAAGACATCATTTTAGGAGAACTCCATTTTCTTCGTTGATTTATCTTTCCCCTTCAAACAATCTCCTATTTTAAAATTAAAACTTTTGTTACTAGCGTTACCCTATCAGTTGTTTTGGATTTTTTCCCCTTAATCTGTGCTTGCAATCTCCATCTGCATGAACGGCAAATTGTACTTCAAAATCTTATATAGAAACAATGCTTTATGAACATTGGAAGTCCTATAGCTTTCTATTAGAAATAAAAAGTGTGTTGAATTCACACCATAAAACTGCCTTTGGGATTTCAGTACATGTTCTGCTGGAAACCTCAGAGGTGTTGATCAGAGAGATTACTGTCTTTTTGGTCTCAACTCAGAGGAAAAAGAATGTTTTACAAACTCAATTAGAGTTCTTGAAAACAGAGTAAAACTGTTCGAAATGGCAGTCTTGAATAGGAAACATGAAATGATAACAGGAGTTTGATCTAGCTATGTGCAGGTCACGCTTGAAACAAGTCGTAAGCCACAGGAGAAATAATTCACACAGGGAAAAGGGAGGTTGGCAAACCCAGGCACATCCAAGTTACTCCCTTGACAGCGAATGAGGAAGTTTATCTTCCTTTGAGCTGGCAGTGGCTAAATGTAGTTATCTGTATTATTTTTCTCATTTTTGTTTCACAAATATAATTGCGTACCTGTAACTTGGAAGTATTCTTTTTAAAATCAAGATCCCCCTTCCTTTGACTGTGAACCAAATGATTCTCTAAATGCACTTGCGGCTTACAAAAAAAAAAGGTGTCAATAGGTACCACATTATAATTGGGTGGAGTTTGGGGCTGGCGCTGCCTGGGAGGTATCATTTTGTCTGGTCTAGTAGACTTTTTTCTGAGCATCTCTTTTCAATGGGATTTCACGCAAAGCTCAGAGAGCATGGTTGCCTGCTGCCTCCTTTCAAGCCAGCAAGGCAGTGCATAAATCATTCATCAGGGGTGTGGAAGACCTGTAAATAATTATCAGCTGTGCTCCAGGAGGCCTGAATTGATATGTTTGGTCTCCCAGGTGTGAGCTGCATGCAGACAGTCTGCCGGCGAGCGAGGTCTGCAGGGCACTTCGGAGCTGAGCTTTATCCAGTGTCTCTGCTTGTACAGCTCTGCGTTGTAGGAAGGGGTATATTTCCAGGCTCAGGAGGTGGCAAGTTAGCGATCTGCTGCAGGCAGAGGGATGCAAAGGTCTAGAAACCCTGCTTTTGCATGCCGCCGCCGCTGACTGCGGAGGGTGGTGTGCTGCATTATGAATTGGGGCGGTGTAAGGGTGGCAGTCTCTGTGCGGCGTCCCCCTGTGTCCCTGGACGTGCACGGTAATTTCACACCACTTCAAATGAGCAGGCCTGGGTCCAAGTCCCTTCTCTAAAGGCTATTTAACGGGAGAAAATTAAACATTGATTGGAGGCAGGCTCAGTACCCAACTATCCACAGCATCACCCTACCTTCTTTCTGGCCCAATTAATACTTAATGATTCTGTACAAAGTGATACGGCTTTAATAGGATGGACTGAGAGAAATTTCCTTCCTGCCTCATTAGCCAACAGTCCCCCAAGCTCTCACGGGAAATGGGAGCTGCAGGTTGAAGTTCTTTCAGGCAGAGGAGGAAATTCAATCCAAATCCTCAGATCCTGTGTGGGCACTGCACCCACTGAACTGGGACCATGCCAGAGGCACCAGTGGTACCTCCTCTCCCTGCCAAAGGCACGCCACCAAATACTTAATGAAACTCGCAGCAAATTCTCTACTGTATCGTGTATAAGCATGTTAGTATGTGCTAAACATTGTATTTTTAATTTCCAGACTAATATTCATGGAGTGTGATTTGAGAAAACTACAGCAATATTTTAATCAGAATTATTCACCTGAAGTAGCAGTTAGATATTTATGGCATTAATTCAGGCTTAATGGCTTTCTGCCTAGGGAAATCTTTCATTTTAATAACACATAGATCACATCCAAGGGTGACCTCATTCGTATTTGGAAAACAGATCTTCTATATACAGTGTTTTCTGGGGGTTAGTTTTGCTTCTGTCAGTAACTGCTGCCACATTTTAAATGAGATATCACATTTTCATATGTATAATAGCGGCCAACAATCTTTTTGGCTCAAAAATAAACCGCAAATGTTCTTACTTACAAATAAATGAACAGTCATTACCCATTGTAGTGTAAACTCAGTGTCTCACAACACATTCGCATTTACTCCGTTTAAATGCAGAGGGGTTTGGCCTTGGTACCTACGGCAATAACAGAAATATTACTTGTAAAGAAATAAAATGTGCTATAAAAGGAGAAACTAGATTTCCCTTTGTAAGTACTCTTTCCAAATGTTTTCCTGAGGCATTACCCAAATGTCATTTATATTGCTCGCAGAATTTCCCTTGTTAAAAAAGGCATTATTTTGCTTTACTTTTGCAAGGCATTCTATGAATCCCTCTGAAACCATGCAGTTCATTGAAATCTTTCTTGTGGTGGGAAGATGCCACCCACACCTTGGGAGAGCATCTGCTGAGTTGTAGTCAGCCTCCAAGTAACCTTCAAACCTGGAAGCGGCTTAATTGCCTTCTTGAATGCTGCTGTCAAAATTCCGCGCATGACAGAATGGACTAGGTTGCTATCATCCATTAACTTTTTCCTACCTCAGTTCAGATTTGTAACTCCACCCAAAGAAATTGTATAGCTTTCTCCTGCTTCTCTGCATAGCCTGAAAAGAACGACGTGTTTATGTGTGGGTTCACTCATACTGAAGCAGCACGTAGCTAAAAATGAGTTAAATTTAAAGTATAGTGGTGTACTGTGGGTTAAAATCAATCTTGAGTCTGCATAATAAAAGGATTAAAAAAAGTTGAGTTCTGTGACAGCGCTAATTTGTGAACAGCTGCCCAATTCTAAGCTTATTTGTTTCAGACTTTTTCATATAATTATGAATGCTCTACTGCTGAAAGGGAAAACCTTTCTAATTAAGTTTGTGCAAAACAGGGTGCATTTTTTACAACTAAGAATTGGTTAGTTTCAGACTTTTTCTTCCTATTTATCAATTAATTAGAGAACACTTTCCACATATTGACATCATTGAAAATGGTTCTATTTTATGTGAGCATAAAGCAGCATATAAATTGTTTACAAACTTCTGCTTATTAGGAATACTTCAGAGAATTTGAAACCACGAATTTAATACTTGCAGTATCAATAGACGTGTACCTTGGATTCTTCTAACTACTCCCACTTCCCCATTTAGGTAGTTAAAATGATACAGAAGCCTGTAGCGTAGGTGGCAGGCGGTATTCAGCTGGCACCTCTGAACACCAGCAAAGCTACTGTAATTCTAGGGAGTATGTTCGGATAGAAGATAGACGCACCGGTATGGAGTCAAGCCCAACTTTGTGGCATTATTGGGTTTTGTGGCAAAAGAGGGCTTCGTAAAACTGCCACCCATTTGCTTACTCGCGTTCTCCAGTTTGGTTTTCTGCTGCTGGTATCTTACTGTAAGAAACTGAGCCCTCCTTGGGTTTTTATTCCGGTTGTTTCTTCCTTTTAAGATGAATCTTTTTATATTTCACTGACATTGCAGAATCTCAAGGTGTTTGTTTTTTTTCCTCTGGTATCAGCCTCATCAATATTTTCCTTCCTGCAGTCACTAGACTTCCACTACAGCCAATTAATCCTGCCCATGTTCGTTTTGTTGATCAGTTCTGATTTGAAAGAACGCTGTTTGCATCTGAACTCAAACTACGATTTCCTACCGCAAAGCTGTAACATCATTCATTCATTTTTACTGCTTTTTGTCAATTTGTCTTTTTTGGGGGAGCCAGCATAGACATTTATACATGTAGAAGCGAAATAACCCAATCTGATTTCATTACTCTCTGCTTACCAAAACGAAAATTCTAGTAGAGGAAATGCTCTCAAATGTCCCTGAGTATGTAAAAGAAAATTTAATATTTCATTTTGCATAATTTTTGCAAACCTTTTGCATCATATGCATCGCATTGTCAAATTCCTTCTTCTCTCCCCAGCTGTGCTGTCAATTACAAGAACACTGCACGTTATGACAGAAATTTATGAAGACTTCATCCACAAATATCATTCCTTATTTGATTCTTGAGATTAGCATTTCACACCATGTCCTTATGAACTTACTCTCTCTTTTCCAGTCTTTGAAGGCTATTGACATTTTCTCTTTCTCAATACTCTCTTTTTTTTTTTTCATTTTATAAAGGGAAGATATTTGTGGTACCTCCGATTTCCCTATTTCATATCTCTGAAAAATAATTATCACTTGGAAAATTTATTGATTTGAAAGAAAATTATTCCAGTCCTCTTTGAATTTCATTGCGGTGTTTTCTTTCACTGGCCAGCTTTTAAAGATTTGGTTTTAACTTGCACACAGGAGTAGATAATTCATTAAAATAGAACACCTTAGTTGTACCAAACATCCAAGTTTCTCTCTTCATCTTCCACATGTATTCTCCCTTATGTCTGCAGTTTGAAAACAGCATCTAAATTTTATTTCTGCTATCCTTTTTTTATTCTATGACTGCAGGGTTTCAACACAAATAAATCCTAATTTGACCTCTGGTAAAACTCATCTTCTAATTTACAGAGGTCTTCAGGTAGCATAGTTACCAGAGGAAGCTTTTAACACACTGTGTTGGGATTTTTAACCTCTACGCTCAGGAAGTTTGTGATGCTATTCCTTCTTTCTTGTTGCTGGTTTTAGGCATATCACAGGAACCAGGTGAAGAAATGAACAAGATTGGATTCGTGAGACTGTGGCATTAACCCTCCACTTCCCTCAAGACTTTAAAGATTTTCTTGAGATTTTAGCTGTCAGCAGGTATGAAGTTAACATTACGGATTTTCTCTTGAGTTAGAAGTACAGAATAAGGTAGCGTTATTTGCACAAGAGTGACAGTGTGGTACTGTTGCTCTAGATTATTTCTATTGCTAAATTCACACATTCCGTAAAAGCTGCATGATACTCCACGTTGTTCTAGAATAGTATGTGTAAGCTATTGATCTGATACCAGTGAAACGGTCATCAGGAGTTCATTGCACGTGGTGGCTCCAAAACCACTTTGAGCTAACGCAACAGTGCGAGAGTGCACCTATTACAACATGGTTTTAATTCGTATTTCCAGTCACCTACATAAGAGGGTGTCAAACCTGCTCACCTCTGTATAAAGAAAGAAGGTCACAAACAAAGCAGACTGATGTCCTTATTTTTCAAGGAAGAGCACACTTCTTGTTACTGAACAAAGAAACTCTGGACACTAAGTCTAGCAGAATCTACTTTCCTGGAGACCTACCGAAAATCTCTTCACCTTGGTATCCCTGAGCAAAACCAGTCAGAACTGATCGGTGCCTAAAACGATCGGCTGGTGCAAGTTATTAATGAAATAAAAGCCTAATAACAAAGGACAAACCTGTAGATGTCTGGTAGAAGTATGTATAATTTACTTGAAGGTGAAGACATAAGTAGATACTTTCCACTGAGTGAATATCACATGAGTATGATTTTGAAGAGAAGAAAAAATATCCTTCAACACACTGTGTTATCCAAGGAAACCATTTTTGTCTGGTGTCTCTGGTCCTTACTCCAGGAAGAAGAAGGCAAAGGAGAATTTAAAACGTCTCGTAAAATGCTAGAGCACTAACAGTGACTGGTGCCTTCTTTTTCAGATTGTATAGATGCTTTCATAAAACAGTAATATTATTAAATAAAATTATGCAAACTAACTACAGCGTATGGCTATCGAGTGGCTCAATTTCTCCCTCGTTTACTGCTTTAACCACGGCAGTACAATTAAATGATAGTGTTCTGGACAAAGCTGAAGAAACCAGTCATTAACACAGTACCTGTGGATTCATAATGTTATATCTCATCCTGCTGGAGTAATAACTTTGTAAGGCCTCTATTATACAAGAGTAATTCAGTCTGCACTAGCCATGTCCTCGTGTCAGTATTCAAAGCAAGAAAAGATGAAATCAGCACGTCACTTCCAACCCAAGTAACCATATTAATAGACAGCCCACATGAAGCCTGTTTTTCTTGTAAAATTGCTAAAAGCACTCGTTCTGTGGTATGTCTGTGGCGCACAACAGAGTGCCTCTCCACAGCGCATCTCCGTGCACAAGTCCTGACAGAAACGTGGCTGTTTGAGCTTGTGGTACAGAGCTGTTTGGAGCTATTGGTGCCAACTCAGGAACTCCTGCGTCACGCTATTGAAAAGTACACAGCCTTGCAGGAGCCTACGTTGTCCTGAATCAATGGTTTGGGCTTCTAAGTCACTTAATGGTTTTGTTCTGAAGTCACCCCGGTCCTACCAGCTGGCCATACAGGCCTGTTTGTAAGTGTTCTGGGAAAATCACAAAGGAGAAAATAAGACATTTTCTTGCCAAGATGGAACACAACAAGACAGACAAAATAGAAACAAGTTCTCGGACATACGGCTGCTATTTGCTGTGCTACAGATAACGCATCAGATAACTGCTACAGATAACTGCTCACTGTCAGCAGAGGCTGGACAGCCACGTCACCCCAAGTTTCACAGACGCAGAGTAGATAAGCGATTAAAAAGCCAAATATTTCAAAAATCCTATTGTAGCACACTGTGTAAAGAACTCTAATGTAGCTGTATGCACAGGTTCACCAAAGCTGATGGTCGCGTAATGAAGTTAATGTCCTTTGGCTTGCTCCGTGGCCAGCGGGGAGGGGTGGGTACTCCTCAGCAAGTAAATCAGGGCAGCTGAGGTTCCTGCTCCGGAGCCCTCTCTGGAGGAGCCTCTCTCTGTTGGCTTTACAGGGAGCTTTGGCAGACGTTTTGTGAGCTTGAGGCTAACTTTAACCTTTAGAATATCCTCCCGTAGGCATTGGGAGCGCTCTGAAGGTTGTTGCGATTCAGTTCTCAGACTGCAAAACTCTGCAGTGCACCGTGGAAAGAGGAATCGGTCAAACTGGCCAACGTGATGTACATGCAGACAAACAGTGGCACTTTGAGGACAGAATTAAGCAGATACGTAACTACTATTGTCAATGTACTATATATTGACTACATTTAAAGTGCTCTATATATATGCATTTTCCAAGCACAGAGGTCAAATGAAGTCAAATGATGCAGACGAACTAAATGTTATGGTTTTAAGAGAAAAATATTCCTCAACCAAAACAACAAACAACCCCCATACATTTTTTAGTGGTTACTGTGTTTTATGGTTTATGAATTAAGAGGAAAGGGCTGTAGTGGGAAATGTATTAACTGTGGCATAAGCAGGACTGTCGTAATAATGTGAGAAATGGTGATGGTGGTTTTGTATTATACAGTGTTAACTTTTCACACAATTTACGTGGGTTAACTTGAAAAATAATTAGTGCTAGAAAGCCAAGGTTTCTGCTATTCACAGAGGTTTTCTTTTCAGAAATACATTTTACATTGGCAGTTAAAAAGATGTGCCAGTCATGGACAGTAAAAGATGAATTAAAGACTGAATATACCAGTTTTAGCTATTTAATATATAACTATTTTTCCAATACTATGCTAAGTTTGTAATGGATTTTCACATCTTAAGAATGTCTATTTAGCAGGAGACAAAAAAGCAACTGATTTATTAGTGGAAAGAAGCTTCGATGTCTTTATTGAGTCTAATGTAATGTTTTAGTACTACAGCAGTTGACTTGCCAGTTTTGTTTCTGAAACTTTTCCAAGTGTTTAATGTTTACACAATAGACCTCAGTAAAAACTGTACCATCTAAAAGAAAAAAACAAACATACTTTTATTAAAAAAAGACAATCATTAAGAAATAAACACAGCAGCAGGAGTATGAAAAAAATTGTTTTTCTCTATGCTTTAAAATAGAGAATGGAACCACAGAGGTTAGAGGTTATCATGCCAACAGCACAAGCGATGTGGGACAGATATTATTTTCTTTCAAAGCTGGGTAAGTAATAAACTCTGGTAGTTAAAATGTAGGATGTAACAGATGAGCTAAGAGAGAATGCAAAGATCAGACAGTCAAAGATATAAAACCTGTAATTATCTGAGAAGCAGGCAAGTTGCAAGAGAGCGAGGGTATAGGCTTAGCCACAAGGGTATAAAGAAAGTAATTGTGTAGAATAAAGACTCTCTTGAAAAGCTAAAGTATTTATCTGTACAGATTCTTATTATAGAAGAAACTGAAGAAATATCTTTTCTTTAAATGTTACAAAGGTAGACTATCACAGTCAGAGAAATGTGAAAACTGAGAAAGCAGAGGTCAGATCAAACCAGCCAAATTGAAGTGCTACGTCATTTCACGGCCAAATAATACTTTCTAAGAGATCTGCAATAACCTAGGGAATTACAGGTAAAAAGCTGGTAATATAACCTGACATAGGAATCAAAAATAATGTTGTAAAACAGCTAAGCTTTATACTTGAAAGCCGCTGGCCAGATCATCTTGTTTACATCAAATACTTCTCTTTAAATTAAAACACTTCTAGCACATCAGCAAAGCACATGTTGGTAGAAAATATCCAGATTAGTTTGAGTTTTTCAGTAGCTGACAAAGTTCTTCGAAAGTATCCAGGGGACTAATCACAGGGGTAAAGACTGCCTCAGAGAGAGGGAATAAGAAGTCTTTAGATATTGAAGTAAGCAAAGCAATTTAGGAGAATGGCAGACCAAATTCAGTTGATAAATGCAACATGTTCTGAAAAGTACAGCCTGAATACTGATGAAACCTTAAGCATTATTCTCAGAAAAAAGACCTGGATGCCATTGTGCACAGATCTCTGAAATACTCCATACTAATACTGAGTATTACTGTGACATACAATATTAAATCTTTAAAAAAACAGCAGATGTAGCAGAATGGTCAGAGATAAACAGCACAAGTAGAAAGAAAAATGGCATGAGTGAACACAGTGAACTTTTTCGCCTAGAGCTTGTGTCAGCTCTAAGGAGGCACGTTCAAAATGTATACATGACAAAGTAGAGACAGGCAGGTATCTTCCCTTGGTACCTGTGCCAGCTTCATCTCTTAAACAAACACCAACGACGTTTTGAAAGAAAGAACAGCATGTGAAAGCTGCTCTGCAAAACTGCCCAAAATGAATGTGAATGAATGAACCTGTGTTTAACCACTTCTCACCCGTATTCATTTAAAATACGACATTTTGACGTGTTCAGATAACACAAATTAAGAGTAAGTGTTGTCCAAATCTTGGTTCATGCTTCAAAAACTGGTGTTACTAAGGACTGATTAGTAATTAGCTAGGCTTGTCTCCAGCTATAAACAAACTCTTCAGATTTGTGGCTTCTCTTGACATAAATATCAACTCAGCAGAAACTCTGGCATACCCAAAACTCAGTTAAGATCATCATCTACAATCCAAACAAGAGAATTTGCTTCCTTCATCTGCCTACTGAGAGTAATATTAATCTTGTGAAACCTTCCATTTAACAATTAGAATAAAGCTTACAAGAATGCGGTTATCAAACGCAGTAACCGTATTTCATCGGAGATTGTCTTAAATTGTAGAGAATGTGCACAAAGCCTAGGAAGAAAATTTACAGAAAGGGTACTGGATGAACACTGAGTTTGCCTACTTGGTTTACCCTTTGTCTCGCGGAAAGGTTGATAGCTCCCAAATTGGTTGGCATTCAAGTGATGGACTTAATGGCCATCTGTTTGGGGACTCACTATTTACTTATCTCAGCTATATGGCTGTGTGCCAGACACAAAAGGGTTTGAGATTAGCTTATAAGAGAGGCAGAGGGGGTTTTTAGCTGTACAATTTTAAACTTTAAGATCTTTCCAATAACCTTTTCTGAGACAAGCATGGGATGAAGTAGAGTGAATAGACCCGTGATTACAGACACTGATATTCGCAAGCATGTAAATATGACTACATAGAAGAGATTTAATAAACGTGACAGTCAAGACAAAAAAAAAAAATCACTGATGGCAGGGAAAATTAGTTGAAGAGAATAAAATAAAGCAAGTCAATCTCTTCAACAGTGTTGTGGCATGTTTTAGATAAAATGTATCTTTGGTCATCTAGGATGCATGTTACAATCCCCAATTGTAATATGCCTCCAAATCACCGTTAATACTAATCCTCGAGCTGCATAGTACAACTCCATGCTGAACATTTACTCAGAGAATCACCAGTGTAAATTTGCAATTAGGTGAAACGTAAAAGCTAAATACTCAGATTTTCAGAACTCCTCAAATGATACCACCGTACATGGTACTGCAAGCTTCTTGCAGTTTCTTTCAACCCTTATTCTGTAATTTGCCTCCAGGACTGGGGGAAGGTACGCAGACTGCAAGTACTTTTCTTTTCAAACAAAGCCAGAACGCAGAACTAATGATTGGAACACAAGTAACAACCGCGCTTTGTCCTCCACGTACACCGGGCACTACACAGCTAGCCAGGATCTGACTCTTAGCCAAGAATTAATTTGGAAGTACAGTACCAAAGGGGCATCTAGACCCTGTGCTGATCTTTCACCACAGCCTCATCTCTTCCCTCAGACCAGCACCTCCCGGGATCTCTTTAACTCTCCTTGTAGCTCACCGTGGCTACAGCACTTCAAACTGAAGGCTTCATTCAAATGCGGCCGAGACCTAATCAGTGCGCTTGACTCCTCATGCCCTGGTCCTCATGGCCCTATAGACCGGGCAAGTTAAAGACAAGGTACAAAGTAGAAGAGGACAGCGTAAGCTTTTGTGTTTTCTGACCACCAATGTTGGAGTTATCAAACTTTCTTTTTGCTAAAAGAAATTTCTCCAAACAGAATGCAGCCGGAAGTAAGGTTTATATTTTCAACGCCTTTATTTAGAAAGCGAAATATGGAAAAGCAGAGCTAAAAAAAAATACTACCAGCAATGACAAAGTGACAACTAAAATAATGATAGTCAGGGACACACTACTATATTTAAATTCAGTGAAATGGTTATTGCTGATCATTTTGCCTGGTGCCTGCTTTCTGTGCCTTGCTGGAGAACACGAATGCTTACAAATTGCTTCCTTTATGCATGTGGAGTGTTTCTTGCTTGTTTGTTCAGCCTGTTATGTTTGTCTAAAGTACTTGTGCTCCAGCATATTCCGGCGTCATGACTGCAGTGCCATGGTTATGGTTGAGAAGGCATTTAATTCTAATTCCGTGTTTGCAGGAGCTTAACATCGTCTAAACAAATTACATTTTGGACACAAAATTCTGTGCCTGTTCTGAACCCAGAGATGAGCTACCTGATATGTCCAAACTCTGCGACAGTTGGGGTAGCTAAGAAATGTTTGTTCCCTACATTTTTAAAGTATTTATAGAAATATTTTTGCCTGTTGGAATGCATCCTTTTTCAACATTTGAACTTAAAGCGTGACACTTCTTCAATTTTCAGTTGCTGCCTGTGTGCGTGAGAACACATCTGACTGCAAAGCACAGGGGATTTTGCGAAGGCAATGAAGAGGGTGGCACACGTGCTGGGTGACACGTGCCACTCTACAGTTCCAGACACTGCGATGAGCACGCACGGGTCTCTGTGCCCATCACTTAGCCTTATCAGGAATTGCTGGTGGCATGGTTCAACTCAACTCTTCTTCCTTCCCTTAGCAAAACATGCGCACTGAGGAAAGACAGAGCAAAACGCAGGGGGCTGTGCAGAGGCCTCAGCGCTATTCCTCACGTTTCTATAGATCCCGCATGCGACGCTGGCAAGCCATGTGGCAGCAGGTGGAAGGCTGGCCCACAAAGCTTGCTTTAGGAAACGGAGGGAGAAGAGCTCTAGCACAACATATTTCAGAGCCCTTTCCATTGCTACAGAAAAAGCCTGGGAACATTAGTCCCTGCGGGCCACGGCTGACCTTTGGGAATACTCTCCTTAAGTACTTTTTCCTTATCTGTAAAACGGAGACAATAGCACTTTCTTACCCTATGGATGCAAGAGTAAAGACCAAAAGAAAAAAAGGATTTTAAGTGGTCATTATACAGTCTTACATACATACGTGCTTTTCCGACAATGCCGGGACCTACTGCCCACCAACTTGACGACAAGTTCAGAGTCAGATAGTATGTCAGAGGTGTAAGAATGTAATTTCGTCTGTATGCCATGCCCATTCAGACGTTGGATTCATTTCTGACTCTGCCTACAGCTGAGATTTTTTATTAATCCTGACCTACATGACATCAAATCTGCTGCCTTACAAAAGAAAAAGAGCCATAGACATACGAAGGGTCTGTTCAATTTAAATAGTTCTGTATATGGAAATTTCTTAGGTGGCTAACAATGAAGTTAGACTATAAAGCAATGTAAGCAGAGAATCTGAGCAACAGGCATATTAGATAATGGATGGACTATGGGACTATGCGTCATAGAGAATATCAGTGGGCTAGTGGTATAAAATGGGAGGATGCAGAGTGTCCTTTATTGCTGTATATTTTGATAACATGACAATGGAGAGTAGGACAGCTTAGCAAAACTGTTACCGACTCTGATAGTGCCTTGCTGAATCATTCATCACTTCCGAAGAATATAGAATTTGCTTGCCAAATGAATATATTGCATCCCCCTCGTGTTTAACTAGATGGAAATGAAGCTGAATAGTGAACCAAGTGTAAACACTTCTTGATCTGTTCAGTGGCTACTGGCTCTGACTAAAAAAGACTGAAAATCTTTTAATATGCTGCAAGAACATATTTAGAGACTGATACTTCACTACTATTCTGCGGACAGAGAGCCAGTTGTTAGCCATTTTAAGCTAGATATTTCTGAGAAAGCTAAATACTGATTATTCTGTGTTCATTCTTTGTTTTCTTCTGTGCAAAGGTACTCAAGAAGACACTTGAAAGATGTTTTACTGCATATAAAATAAAAACGAGACTGAGTCCCCAGATTATATGTCTGAAATCATTAAGATAAATGGAATGCAATAATAAAGAGGGAAATTAAACCATTTGAAACCTGTTTGCGTGTGGCACAGACTATGGGTATGTTACACAGCTGTAGAAATTTCATGGAGGGTAGCTAGGAGTCAACAGAAGTTACTGTATTTAGTTATTAATTTTTTGTTAAATATTAACAGAGTTGTTGAAAAATATACCTGTTAAATCAAAACTTACCAGAAAATACAAGAAAAGCAATACTGCACATGTGAAACAACGCAGATGTTGATTTCCTTTAAGTATACAACATACTGTTTAAAAAAAATTCACCACTAACTTAGTTTATTCCACATCCCGCAGCCAGTAAGCTGTTCTGCATCACTTTGTACTTACTCTTGCTTTCTACAATTCTGTAACAATATCTGTGTTTTTATAGCCATGGTGATAAACAGCATGGTAATATTTATAAACATTGTCAAATAAGTATCATGATTTAGTTCTGATGAATCAGAATTTTTCAGAACACCGCAAGAATTTGGGGATACTGCTCACTCATGATTGTTTTCTAAAACTGGGAATTTGTGCAGTCTCTCCACCACCACCGCAGTGGTAATTGCTCCTGGACATCCCACAATGACAACTGAAACCCTCGGCACAACTACATAACCGTAAGCTTATGCCTATGCAGAAGCCCATGAATTCTTCTTCAAAAACACCTCTTTAAAGCTCTGTCCATATCTAATACATACATATATGCACATATACACAGGTATGTGGAACACACCTGTATGTGCATATAAACTGATACATTAATTTGCTATAAAATAGTAATGCAAAAATCAAGTTAAGAGCAGAAAAAAAAATGTATTCCAGAATTTTTCACTGAATTCCTGGAATTCTTCAACACTTTTGTCAAAATACCAACTTTTGAACATAGCAATAAAGCTTTAAAATGGGGGACATTTTTACCAGCTTTTCTTGAGGTGTCTTGATGGATGTTATTACCACCCCTAATATTACAGTAAGTTTTACAAATGGCATCCACTTGGTATAGATCAGAATGCTGGAAATCGCTCTCCAAATTTCCCTTTGCAGTTTTTCTGCAGGGGCTCATGGGGACAGAGAGCAGGAGGCCATGGACCTTCTGCCACCCCGCGCGTGCTGCTCCATGCATAGTCTCTTTGTTTCCCAGAGTAACCGCAGGTACCTTCCACCTTCGTGATATGAGGTGGTGTCACTGCAAACTGGTGGTGTCAGCCTAAAGGTGGAGAGTAAAGGGACAGTAGTATCTCCAGCCACTGAGCAGTCGCAGAGAAACCAGGTCCAGTCAGTACCTGGAATGTCCTCAGAGCAGGTGGAGATACTTAGTAATGGCTGTTCTGAAACAAAAGAGGGCTTTTAGGACTTTTTGCCAAGAAAGCATGGAATATAAGCTTAAATTCACGCACAAAAGGTCCGATTTGGTTTCACATCAAAATCACATGCAGTCACCGGATTATGAATGAACATATGTTTGGCACCGGCAGTTATTCTGGGTCCATTTGTGACATAGTCCTGTGCCAAAAGGCCTTGCAAACCCAGTCAGATCTACTTCCCTTAAGCAAAAGCAGTACATTTTTACTTAATTTGAAATATCAATGAGTTATAAACAAAAGAGGAATAAAAGGTTGGATGGATGCAGGCTGAAGGGAAAAAGAAGACAAGTGGGAGTAAACATTTTCATAAAGATATGAGACAAACTGAACTGTAGATAACAGTGGTAGCAAGGAACAGAACACAGAAGGGACAGAAAAGACAGACGTGCTCTCTGGAGAGGAAGAGATAACTGGCCAGTGGAGAGACATGACACTGGGGAAGAAGAAGGTAAAGAGAAGGGGAAAAAGAAACCCACCTGATCTTCCAAAAACGAGCCTTATCAGCCAGAGACAGAAAGCCTGTCTTTAGAAAAGAAACTCAGACATGTAGAAATCACAGCAGGAGATAGAGAAATCCCCAAACACCCAACCTAGATAGGAAAGCTGCAACTGACCATGAAGGAGTCAGAACAGAAGAAAACAAAAATAAAGACAAGAAAGAATTCTGCTGATCATTTCTTCTGACGTTTTCAGTTAATGAGTCTTAGGCTTGAGCTAGGATATGGTTTCTGGTATATTTTCTAAATCCTGTGGAACCTGTGGCAGAGCATCTGCGTGGGAGATGACGGATGACAGCACATCTTGGAGACCCTTTCTTATTCCAGATTGTTACATAAAATCAAGCTCACCAAACAAGTTCAGATGCACAGCATCCTTGTTGCTGGTAAATACTAATTAATTTGCAGCACCTTTTAACAACTTGTCCAAAAAGTCTATGCTATAGCTAAAGTTTGATCAGTCTGTATAAGATGGGCCGTGTCAAAGAAAAATAGAGCTAGCCAGATGCATATGTATAGATGGATTCCAAAGATCCCAGAATCCCAGACTGGTGAGGGCTGGAAGGGCCCTCTGGAGCTCCCCCATCCCACCCCCCGCCAGAGCAGGGGCACCTCCAGCAGTGGCACAGGACGGCGTCCAGGCGGGTTTGGGATGGCTCCAGAGGGGGAGACTCCCCCACCTCTCTGGGCAGCCTCTGCCACTGCTCTGCCGCCCTCACAGCAGAGAAGGCCCTCCTCAGGTGGAGATGGAATTGCCCATGGTCACGTTTGTGCCCGTTCCCTCTTGTCCTGTCACTGGGCACCACTGGAAACAGACTGTTCCCAAGATCATGGACCCATTTATGTTGGAAAAGACCCTGAGGATCATCAAGTCCAACCTTAATAAAGAAACAGTTTGATAAGCATCCTCTTGATGAAGCAGGTAGTTTCATCAAGGGAAGTGCATCAATCGCGTGATCCCAAGTCAGGTGTTCTTCATCATGTTATGAGTAGTTTCAGCCACATAGCAGGCACAGCTTAAGTTTTGTGACATGACTAAAGCACACAGTCAGCACATGATGGAGAGAAGCGTGAGATGGGCAAACAGCCTCACCACATAGCAGGACATGCTGGCCTTGACAAGTCGCATGGGAGCAAGCACTTGAATTTTGGACAGGATGGTTTGGTGCCACCCCTTACACTTCTGAGCAATATAAAGTGTTACAAACACAATCCCAAAGAGGATGACCAAAGCAGAGACCAGCACAAATACTTCCCACCTTCTTTCCCAAATACAATACAGATGCAGTAGCGCTGAGCGGGACCAGAAAGGCTGAGTTAATAAGCAGGAGTGAAACATCAGAATGAGGAAGCGTTTCATCTGAGAAGACACAGAGCCAGACTGCACAAAGGATGAAGCAATTACCAAAATGCCAGGGCCACACGGCAAGCGAAAGCCTTAAGGGTTTCTAAACTTGGTGGCTGGTTAAAAGGAGTGCTGCAGGTTTTCTTGGAAACCGTGCCCTTTGGGACAGCTATCCCAGGCTTAGAGAGCAGCATCCAGGGAGGAGACCTTCCAGCAACTGAGAAGTTCAAAATAATTGCCTTTGCCTGGATTTCAGACTACAATCCAATTGGCGTACAGTATTTCAAGCAGAGGCTTGGGAACCGCAGCCACCTTCCAGCATCTCCCCGGGGTGGGCGACCCGAGCCGGCACACGGGGCTTTGGCACCGGCTGTGGAGATGGAAGAGGGTGCAAATTAGCCACCATCATCTTTAATAAACATATGTGTTAAAAGACGTTTGCTGCGGGATCGTAGCAAGTTGGCAGTGCGGGTTTCAGCTGGGGGAATCTGAAGCGTGTGAATCTATGGTAAATATTCCTGGGGGCTGAGGGTGCTCCCCAGCCCTGGGGAGCGACCAGCTCAGCCTCAACCTAGTTGCATGTTGGGACAAGACAAGCAGGTCTCAGCCGTGCTGCCTGAACCTTTTTCCTCAGCTGGACCATAGTGGAGTGTCTGCAAGGAAATAACAGAGCACACTTGGTCCAAAACCAATAGGTATACACCTACGTAAGGTATACGTAAGGTATACTACTGCTACATAGCTAAACATGTATTTGAAAAATAACCCACCTTTCTTTCACATTCCCTGCCCTTTCTAAGCTCTAGCAGATGGACTTGATTAAAATAATGTTGCTTTGCTTGGGAAATGGATACACTATAAAAACGGACGGTTTGGAGAAGTTATAATGTAAATAAATTTTTTGCAGTGGCTTAGAAAAATCCATTAGCTAAATATTTCTACCGCTGCTGTTTTATAACCCATAAGCCGTATTCTTACTAAAGAAACTATAAATTATTACATGAAATGCAATTACAGAACCTAGTGTTTGTGGTACTGATTTGTGATCAGTAAAACAGGGCAATTCATCCTCCTACAAGACAACCCAAACAATAATGGTAAAAATCTAGCAGCTTTCAACAATCACATATTTCTCAGAGGAGTGAATAACGTTCGAGAGACTCTTCTGCAAGATCGGAGCCACTTAAATCACGTTGAATCTCTCATCTAGGAAAGCAGACGCTCCCTCAAATCCCATCACTTTTTACTGAAGTCAAAGGAGTTCTCTGAATATTGAACACTAAAGTCATAAAACTTTCAAGATATACCTTTCCACGAACCCACATCTAGGTGAAAATTTGAAACAGTTCAGAACTCACTTTCATATAGAGGAGGGATTTGGAAACGTGTGTTGTAAAGTCAGCTACCAATGAGATAATCTAATAAAGAAAAGATTCGGTTAATGCCATTTACCTGAACTCTTGTGGGGAAGCTCCAGTGTATATTTTGCAGATTTTGAACCATGCCCACATGCAAAGAGGAGAGCTTTTTAAAAAATATATTCAGAATGCACTTGAGGTACCTGATTTTTACGAATGTTAGCACAAAGCATGTTTAGGATCTGTAACTTCAACTTGCTTGTTCACAAGCTTTATAACAGAAGTGAGAAAATGTTTTCAAGAGAAATGCAAATTCTTGCAGGAACTGAATAAAAAGTAGCAGATTATGCAGGCTTTTTTCATTAAGCCAAAGCAAACCTGGTCAAGATTTCAAGATTTAACTTCAAAACTATGTGACAGTTTTACCATTAATTTTTCTTGGAGAAAGACACATAGAAAAAAACCTTTTCAAGCAATGCTGTACTATGGACTGCTTGAACAGATTCAGTATGCAGCAAGTAATTTTGAACAAATAAGTGCATCCATGCCCTAGGAGGAGAGCTGCATTTGCCAGAGGTGTTTTTTCGCCATGCGTTGTTTGACTCAGCTCAGCGGTACATGGGACCCGTTCCACTGCCACTCCCACAGCAGTAAAGAGTTTCTAAATGCAGAGCTCAATTCACTGGATGTTAAAAAACCAAAAAGACTGCCTTCATGAAGTAGGTCATTCCATGAGATGTTCTTCTGCTGGAGGCATCCTCCTCGCCAGGAGTCTGAGCAAGGTGCTGCTGCCATCACTGCAGCTCAAGGCGGTGCATTGTCCCTCTTGACCTCGTTGGTACATGAAAGCGTCCCTGACTCTGTGCTATTTTTGGAGTCAAACATCTCACTCGCTGCCCCAATAAAAGACTTCTTCTGAACTTGCCTTGTCAGAGATCCTTGGAAGCCATCTACTTGGAGACTGCTTGAGTCCAAATCCAGGGGGGTTAATCCATCTTCCCTACCCATTCTTCCCAGGTCACTTGGGACCACCGTAGTTCCTCGTCCTAAAGCTCCCTTGACCCCGTTGGCTTCCGTGGCTCCAGTACAGCAGTGGAAATTTTGGTTGTCGAGCCTCTGAGGCCACAGGCTCCAGCCTCCCCCAGGTATGTCTGGCTGAGCACTGGGAACCTCCCCAGCAGCCATCTAATTATAACTAATTTTCGTGCTTTATTAACAGGAGCAAAAAGCTGGATTTATGTGAGCCAGTAAAATAACTGTTGCGTTACTATTAAGTTTCATTAATCTAGAAACAAAACTAGCTATACCGATGCCTAAAGTTCTTTTCTCTATCTTGGTAGGTTAGTTTATACACCTTTTTTTTAATGGAACATTTTTTAAAAATGGTGGAGAAAAAGGCACTTAAAGTTGTATTTAGTAGCACAATTTATAAGTGAAAGCATATATTACATGTCATAGAAATGACTTTTTTCATTTATTGATCTACATAAAGCTAAATGTTTGTTTTGATAATTGGCCTTTGCACAAAAAAGGCATTAAGTCAGCAGTGGTGAATTATTCATGAGACCTACTTTAATGTGATTATTCTCTGAGGGCCTTAAAAAATAAAAAAAAAAAAATCTTGGGCATGGTGCTGTTTTTCAGTAGTTGCTGAGACAGCTCAGAAGTCAAACATCTGGGAGGCCACTTTTCCTTCTCATTTTTGCCCACTGTGCCCCTCAGGCATCAGTTTGGGGCGTGGATCCCACTGGTGGTACTGGGAAGCAGCTCCCCTCCGGTGAGGGATGCGTTTCATGCTGCCCGTGAAAGCCTAATGCAGAGCCTTGATGAACCACGGCTCGCTGGTTCTCCAGGAGAGAGATGAAGACTCTTAAGGTGATGGGAAACTCCTCGGTCATAGCCATAGTCGTGCCACATCTGCTAGCAGATGCGGGGCTGGTGCCGGCGCACCGCTTCCTCACCTGGCATCTTCACTGCTGCTGCCTCCTGGCTTCTCGTATTTAGAATTAATTATTGCTCCTCAATGAGCTTGTTCTCTGAGCCATCACCAAGTTATAATTGTTGTTGCCAAGCATGAACGCATCCGTAGAGCTCTGCACAAGTCATCTGCATCCAGATATCATATGCAAAGCAAAAACAAAAGCAAAAGGCGAAGAGATCCAGTGTAATTAGCACCTAAGAACTGAGAAACCAAAGGGTCCTTCAGTTCTGTCTCTTCTAAGGGACGAAACTGGGGTTTATGCCAGAAGACTGGGGAGAAGGGACAGAAGGAGGAGTGTGGGGAGGAGGGGGAAGAAGGAAAAGCAGAGTGTCTGAAATTTGTGAAATTAAATATTTTTTAGTTCGTTTATATCAGGCCAAGCAGCGCTTTGGCGGGCAATAATGCCAGTTTGGGTGAAGGCTGCCAATGGCAGCACGCTGCCGTTACAGAATTTGGGCCCCAGGTATTATTTGACCTTTTCTCTTTGTTCTTGAAAGCGCAGTGCTGTGGGGATACGCAGCGCCTTTCCCAGTCTTCCTAACGGCTACAAGTCGTGGGGAAAACTCGGAACAATCCCAGTATTTGCACATCAGAAAGGCGGGAGGTGATAAGCGGTGGTTTCACAGGCTCCGTTCGCTCATTGCCGGGTGCCTGGCTCTGCTCCCCGATCTCTATTTTTTAAGTTTGTATTGACTTACTTTATTTTTGTGATGTTAGTTGTTTGTCTTTGGGCTTTGCAGTAGTGTTTTCTCCTCGCTTTTATCCTTGGCTCTGTGCACAGACTTGCATGAGTGCTTGGGTGAAGTGCTGGAAACGCCAGGAAACTCGCTGTGCCTGTGGGACACTGTTTGTTCCAAACAAAAATATATCATTCTTTAGAAGTACAAACGCGCAATTTATTTTACTTATTATACTAGTTCTGTACAGACAGAACTGGAAACTGCTCTCAGCTGCGGGTACAAATAACCCTAAGGTGATTTTGAAGAATACAAACCAAAGATCAATGTTTTGCTGGAATTAGGAACTGCCAGGAAACAGCAACAAACTTAAACGTGCCAACTAACCTTCCCTTTTAACGTTTTGCAGGAAAATCCAATCTAACCTTAGGAGCTGCCATGCAAAGAACAACTGCTTGTAGCTTCAAAATGCTTGTTAAAAACGGTAATTGAATTAAGACGTAGCCACGTTAAACAGTGAAGCTTTTCGTATGCGAGCTGAAAGGGCTCGAGCTGCTGCAATTTTGCCTTACTGGTTTGAAAAATGATAGCAAATGGTAGAACCTATTTTAAAGTCAACCTTTTAAGTGACTCTTAATAAAAATACATTTTTAATGTTAATTAAGAAGGTGAAATAACTCAGACGATTCATTCTCTGGCTCCAAATGCTTGTTCAGAGGACCGCAGTTACTCACATAATTAAAATTTAGGTTATGTTCTCTCATGTGTGTCCTTCTTCGTATATGAATTTAAAATTAAAAACACCCGTTCACTGCCTGAGCATCCTTATCCAAATACATCACATTTATTTTCAGCTAAGCAGGTTAAGTACAGAGGAAGATGAGGGAGAAGGTGACAAGCAGCAGCCAGGGCAGAGAGCCCCGGTGGGTTCGGGGCGTCCCGAGCTCACGCCGTGCGAGGGCTCACAGGGCACCGTTAAAGCTGCTCATGGGCAGCAAATCCACACCTGGATACACAAAATGCCCTTGTGTTTGCTCTCCATATGGGATTTAACCCTTTTTAAAGAGATCACAGCCGAGCATACCAAAGGACCTTTCTATTTTCAGAATATTTTCATTCCATTTTCAGAAATATTTCATCCATTAGTATGAATGTCAGGCTCCTTTTCCCCATTTTACTGCAGAGGCCATATTCCTGTTGCACTATGCCGTGGAGCACGGAGAGTGCCGGGGGGGGGTTAAATAACTCTTCTGCACAGCAGGTTTCAGAGCCTCTGATATTTAACACGTTGTTTTCTGTAGCTCCCAGGCTAAAAAATTTGCGAAAGGGCTTCAGGAAATCCAGCATCTGAAAGGAGCCACTCCAGCCTCACCAGGGCTGGGAAATTTTAATTGTTTGGAAACATTTCTGCAAAGACTTTTTTTGCTCGTTTGTCATATATTAAAGATACCGACCTTGAATCTTTACCAAGCTGTGTATGCTCTGCATCAAGGCTTTTCCCCCCTAAACAAGCAATCAGAAAACCTCACTTGGACTCACGTCTTAGCTCTGCCTTAGGTATAGTCTTACTTGAACTAGGGCTGGAAGGGTTCAAACACGGTGACCCTGGGGCCACCACGCACAGCGCGCAGGGCGGGTGGGAAGAAGAGTCAAGAGATCAACTCTGATTGAGTGCAGCTTACCTACGCGGGGCTGGATAACCGCTGCAGAGCGGCACGGGGACTGACACCAGACCGGGCAAACTGTGCATTGCTGCCTGGCTTTACGCGGTCCTTACGTAGCCTTAGGAGTAGGACCCGACCCGGTGACTCGCGGGAGAGCTGGGTCGGGCTCCGCAGCCTGTTAGGCAGATGTGCCAAAGGAGTGTCAACTTGCCTCTAGCTGTAAAATTCTCTCTCTCCGTGGAAATCAGTGTACATATGGTTGAATGGTATTAATACCCCTTTTTTTTTTTTTTCCAAGCTGTAAATTTTATTCCTGGGTTTTGCGTTTCCAGGTCTGTGCTGCCATTCCAGAGCCCCGTTTTAAGTCCTCCTCAGCAAGGCTGGTTGTGAAGGGCTTGCACAGCTCCGTGTTTGTCTCAGAGCGTAAGCGTAGTGTTTCTACTCTCAAAAAATTTATCTATTTATGATTTATCATACATAGATGAAAACAGCAGTTCAGCACGACCGTAGCGACACATCAAAACGAACCCCAGAGCTGAACAAAGCGATGCTCTGTGACCAAACAGCTCTTTACAAGAAAACCTCAGAAGAGCTCCGTGCTGCTGGAAGCAGCATCAAAGGCAGTAACGGGAAGGTGTGCGCCGCAAGCCGGGTATTAAAGGATATTTCTTCTACATTGTCAATACCAGGAGAAGCAACACAGCTCACAAGAGGGGAAACAAGATGGGAGAAGGGACATGCTGCGATACAGAAAAAGGGATGGGGACTTTCTCGTGCTGCTGCAGCTGAGGGGTGCAGAAGTGAGCGCCCCGTGGAGCCACCCTGAGAGGATGGGTGCCACCTGCTCTGCCCCAAGCAGTGTCCCCAGAACCTGCCCCGCAGCAGACAGAGACCAGCACAGCCCTCGGAGGAGCCGGACCCTTTCAGGATGTGATGGGATTCGGGTACTTTGGTGCCTAAAGGAACAACTCAGGGTCCAAACTCCTCCCTCAGTCCCCGCTCAAGCTCCCAGGTGAGAACCAGCCAGATCCTCCTCGGCGCTCAGGATCACAAAGCGTGCCCCTGGTGAACGGCAAAGCAGCGCCGACAGCACCATGAATGGGCCCAGGAGATACTCAGCCTCGAAATACGACCACTTGCGAATCAAAGTTGATATGCAAATGAATGCATCGATTAATAAATACTTAAACGTAATCTTAAAGGGTTTTTTTCCCCAGTTAGGTCCCCTTGCGCTCTTGCCTATTTCTTTGGGAAGTTATTAAGAAGGTGCAAAAAGTATATTTATTTTGCTATGTTTTAACAGAAAGTACTGAAAACGTCCCGCGGTAATTTGGGGGGAAGGTCTCGTGCATAGTTTTAGAATTCCTCTTAGAATACAGTAAGCATATTGAAACTTTAAGCCAAGCGTATTTTTATCCCAGAGGTCACTGCCACGTTAAAGGTTAACAAAACAGATATGCCCTGCGGCAGCGCGGATTTCTGGTTTTTAAGTCCTCCTAAAAGCTGTCTGCAGGCGCTTTCCCCGTGGCGCTGAGCCCTTGCCACTGCCGCCGCCGCGGGGACACGTGTTGTCCGGGAGCGGCTTTTCTCGAGGAAGGCTCCAAGCTTGATCCCAGCCGAGCGTAAGCCCTCCTGGCTTACCCGTAATGCCTCCTGACCCGCTTTAATGGATAAACCTTGCCGGCTGACGTCTCGCCCTGCTTTCCAGCCCCCGCCGCCGGCCCAGCCCGGTACAGCAGCATCCCCCTGGGTCCGGGCTGCGCGTCTTCCCTGTACCAGAGAGCCCGGGGGGGGACGGGACTGCCTCCCCCCGAGCATCCCCCCGCACTGGTCAGACTGGTTTGGGTTTTGGTTGCATCTGGGGGGAAAAAAGAGCATCTGGGTGCATGCAGAAGAACGCTCTCGCCTGGGCATGAAGCAAGGATGCTGCTGAGCAGCACAGACGACTGAAAGAAACGCACAGGTTAAATTTTAAACGTACTGTTTAAACATTAAGGCTCCCTCGAGTTAATTTTTAAAGTTCCACCAAGACATCAGTGTTTGCAAATCCTGTGCTGAGGATGTTTTGCTGATTTTTTGCTTATTTGAGCGTCTTCCTATTTTTTGTGCCTCTGAGCCATGAGTTTATTTCTTTACAGGAGCTGGTTACTCCCAAGGTTGAAATATTTCTATGTATATTCTAAATTTACGAAGGTGAAGTAAAATTAACGTTGTGGAAACCAGCTCCTTTAGAGCCTATTTCTTAGAAAGATGCTTTAGTCTTTATACACGTCTTGCACAGAGCATGGTACGGGTGCTGCTGATCTTGGGAAGCGGGGAATATTAGGTATTTCAGTATTCAGGGAGGAGAGGGAGTTGTCTCTGCAGCCCCGATGCGGAAAGTCTTTCCCTGTGTGCCAGCACGCTCTGGGGTCCGGCTGCAAAGCAGCAGCACCCGTTCCCGAAGCAGAGGTCCAGGCTGCTACAGCAGCACCAGAAGGCAGCAAGATCTCTTGCCCTAAGGCACCGAATTTTTAACTCCAGGCACTAATCTGTATTTTCCTGTGTCACCCCCTCAGGTCCCCAAGCAATCCCTTCTTCTCCATCGTGCTGGGAGAGTCCACTCCGGCATCTCGAACGCTGTCTCACGTCCTCCTCCAAAGGCTCCTTCTCCCTAACGTCCCGGGAAGCCCCCCCTGCGGAAGCCCGCCTTGCTGAACCTAAAAATACATGACTACAAATGAATATTGCTTAACCGTCATAACATAAGCTTCTGCCCTGGTGAGTGCTACTGCATATTAAAAATCCTTTTTTCACATTTATTCTGGAGGGAAACAGCACAGGTAGTGGAGCTTTAGGGGTTATTTTTAAGTCTGTCAGCCCTGGGACCTGCTGCTTGTCTGATTCTGAGTTCTCACATGCCAGTCCCCGAAGTAACCCGTCTTCAGAACATAAAATGCATTTCTTTTTCAAATTCCAGACTCTGCTTTGAGTGAAACCACTGCCAATCTGCAACTCAGCAAACCAAATGAAATTTTGAGGGGAAAGAAGATGGCTGGCCCCTGGGAAGGGTTTCTCCCCTTTCCCTTCTCATGACAGCCCACCCTGCGGCCCCTGAGCACCCCCAAACATCACTGGTGTCACCCACCATGCTTTTGTGATCATGCCCAGAGCATCGCTGCCAGAGCTGTGGGTACCCAGAACGGTGTAAGCGCGGTCAGAAACCAGGAGAACAGCTACATCACAAGACCTAAAGTGATTAGCACTACTGAATTAAATGCTGAGGATTAACCTGGCTAATCAGTGCTGGCACAGCATCGCACTGGTGCAGCCCTACTCCCTCAGGGACCTGAATTAGTACTTTTGTACGAGGGTAAGTCGTTCCTTGCGCTCGGTGCTCTCAATCTCCTTGTTCATCTGTGCCCGGCCAAGTTTCTCATAGTCACCTCATTCTGCCATTTGGATGTCGGGTGTCTTTTTTTTTTCTTTTCCAAATACCAATTATTGCAAGACTCAAAAAATAAAATTTCTAGAAAGACTCAAGAGCTTCAAGTGCGAACCAAGAAATTGCCTTAGACCACCAAAGTTGACATGAGCCCCGAATGCGCGCACAGAGGACAGATTCCTCTGCTCGAGTTCCACATTCCTGTTATCGTCCTCCGCACGATTCCTGCAAAAGCCCAACAACTCAGGTTTATTGGAATAACAGCCACACAAAAGTACATTTCAGATTCGCACGGGGCATATACCCAACCGATGGCAAGTGCCAGCCAGAGAGATGCTGTAACGTATGTGGCAACGTCTAGTTCACAGAAAGAGAATTTGGTACAGGCAAACCACAAAGCTCGATGCTGCGGGTGCTCCCGCGCCGCTCTGGCGAGGGAACAGCAGCAGCAACGTGAGAGCGATCTGATCAGTTAGGCAAACAGCACCGCTCGTGTGTCAAATAGCCACGATCACTGCTAAGTGTAAATGAAAATTATTTTAAAACCGTGACTAAGCTACTGAAAATCCCACGAATTCTTGCCGGAAGGTGAGCGAGCAGCAGTGTTTGCTCAGTCTACGATGGATAACCAGGTCAAACCGCGCACCGGGTCTCAGCATCCCCACGCCAACGGGGCTCCGCGGGAGCAAGGTCTCCAGCAAAACCGGATTTGAGGATTTGATGGGAATTATTTATAATCGTAGAGTGGGGATCCGAGCTCTTCCCCGCTGCCGGCTCCAAAGGCTGGCAGGTTAAAAACAGAGATTACAAAAAGCGGTTGTATCTGGTTGTACTACATCCTGCAGCTCAGGGAGGAAACTTGGGTTTATGGTGGCATAAAATTGCTGTCATATCCATGGCAAAAAAAAGGAGTATTTTCAAGATCACTTTTGGAAATCGTAGATCAGCAATTGATTGACTTTCTGCCTTTTTCTTTTCTTTTTTTTTCTTTTTCCCCAAATAGAGACAAGCAATAACCCACCACGTTTCCCAGCTTATGGATTCTGTAAAATACTATACTCAAATGTAATCTTTTTATGGGATTAGTATTTCCTATCTTTGTGGAAAATGAGTATTTTTAGTGTAAAATGCCCCACAAACATCTGACTTCTCAGTATAGAAGAACAATTAGACTTTTTGAACTAGGCAGTATTTTAGGGGCTTTTATATTCTCTGCTTGGATCTGTTTCAGCTAGGTAGAAGTCTTTTCCAGAATATATTTTCTGCTACTAGATATCCTTCTTGGGATATTGCAAGTGTAAAATCATAAATTTAAAATCTTTTTTTCTTGCTACCTTCAAGAACACAGCTGACAAAATGCTCTGAGAAGTGCTGCAATATCCACAGGGCCACAGTTGCCGATCCTGATTTCAGGTCCCGATTTCCCAGCAGAGCCAACAGAAATCACGAGAGATAATCCAGAGAGGGGGCTCAGAGCAGAAACTGGGCTCAACTCAGCCATGATATCCATTTTAGTTTTATTTTAGGGTTGTTTTTTAAACAGTGGCAAGTACTGGGACTCCTTTGGAAGAGATTGGGCTTTCTGCTGTGCAGCACAAATCGTTTAACTAATTATTCATTGACTGTCTAATCAATCCTGATTGAATTAACTGATAGCTGCCGCTTGAAGGAATGAAGATAAGTGGTGCAGACACCGTACAGATTGTTATGAGCGTTGCGAAGATGGCAGCTTAATTCAGCTGTGAGCTTTGGTTGAAACAGAGTAAGATACCAAAGAGAAAGACCCAAGAGAAGGTACTTTGGTATTCTCTGCAGGCACATACCAAAAAGAGACACCCTCATCAAGGAGAATGAGTAATTATTACCCAGAGTAGGTCACTGCTGTGCTCCTGATGGAAGGGCTGTCCCAGGAGCAACCCGGTACCACCCAGTACCCACCAGGCACAGAGCCACGGGGCCGGACTCTGTTCCCAGGGGCACGGGACAGGTGGTGGGGACAAGCTGAGATGTGGGAAACCCTGGCTGGAGATTTGGAAACACACATGCAGCAGGAGGGCAGCCAAACTCTGGAATGGGAGGCGGAGAGGATGGGGGATCTCCATCCTCAGAGACATCCAAAATTGCCTGGGCAAGAGCAGAGCAGCCTGATGGGGCTGACCTGGCGCTGGGCAGAGGTGGGACCAGAGACCACCAAGGTGCCCACAAACCTCAACTCCTCCGTGCATCGGCCATACAGCTCCACACCCGCTGCGGACCGTGGTCCAGCAGTGCCGGTGCCATCAGCCTCCGTCGGGCTCCACATCACCTGCGGCAGCACCCACTCTTCTGCATCTCCTTCTCACAAAGCATCAGTCTTCCCAAACATGGCATGAGCCAACTGCTGCCCGTTTGCTCCCGGCAGCGTTCACATCTGCGTTCCCAGGAGCAGAGGAGCAAACCCACTGTGGTTTTCTAGTGCCCAGGTTTTCCAGTGCAAAGGGGTATTTTGATGATTTCTGTTCAGTACGTTGGGAAAAGATTTTGGGTGAGAGTTAAATTAAGACTACAGGTTGCTTCTGCATGCACAGAAGGAGGGTAAATCCTGGGAAGAAGCCCTGCTAGTGTGAAACTTGCCTCCATCCACAACAGGTTCAAGTTGTGCAGTGTTTTGTAGGTGTTCGGAAGAGTAAGTCTCCTGGACACACGTGTAGTATAGTTTCTTACGCGTTTCGCCAGTCTCATGAAACCCTTCCCAGCATCTGGGGACCATGGTGCTTCTCCAGCCTGCGTGCAGCCCCAGCCCAAGCCCTTGAGGGATCATTTGTATCAACAACATTTCCTATGTATGTTGCACATTTTTCGTGATCATTTCATGTTTGCAGTGTTCAGTAGAGTGGCTTAAAAAAAAAAACAACAAAAAACCAAAAACCAAAACACCCCAAAACCCAGCCTTGAGTAGTTCAAAAGGTGAATTGTGAATTCCTGAGAGCCATACAGACCTGGGGCCTCTGCACAAGGCCATAGCCTTGACCACGGCACTGGGATGGACAACCCAGGGGAGAGGTGACGTGCCTCCTCATGTCATTGATGGGAGGAGGCAAACAACCACCTTCTCCTGGGATTTAGCCAACTTAACTTGTTAAGCACTTGCATAGATGAGCCAGGAATTTCAGATCTTGTTTCTAGCTGAGCAAAGGCTTTATGTTATATCTACAGACAACAGAAAAGCTGTGTAGCGTAGCCAAAAGAAAAAAAAAAAGTTTCAGTGAAAAAACTCAAAAAAATGTGGGAACAATTTCCCTGCTTTCTGGTTACCCCCAATATCTGGTATTGCTTTGATAGCTCACGCTGGAATATGGTTTATGTCCTCATCTGCAATCCCAGTATAACAGCTCACTTTTGCGGGACTCGTTTCAGCCTGGAGCAAGCAGCACTTCTGTGTTAATCTGCCACACGTGATTTAGTCCAATTAAGCATGATTGACAATCTCTTTTCAGGAAAGACTGTGAACAAGGCGGGATAGGAGAATAAATAACTTTTCTCACCTAGCAAAGCCGGCTTCCCCAGGGCAGAGCAGCTCGTTAGCACGGCCAAGTGCGGATGATGAAGCAGAAGTCAGCTGCCAACAGACATCCCCAGCCCTTCATCATCAGAAATGCAAATGTTCCCACATATGGGGCAGGACAGGCAGAAAAAAAAATCAGTTTTCTGTATGTTTTATTTAAAGGAGATTCACCTCTAACTCCAGCCCCACGCTCAGACCATCAATCAGTGGACGATGGTGAGACCACAGCATTGACTCCTGTTCAACCTGGCGTGCGGTCAAACCACTGCAAGATTCACGTTGACCTGCCAAAATGGGATCTGCGCAGGCAGTAAGCTCAGCGAAAGCTGATAAATGCAACCAAATTCTCCGATTTCACTGTGAGCTGGGTACGTCTGGAATAACTTGAAAGGGCCTTTGTCTTCTAATGCTTTAATTACAGTTATCCTTCATTTTCATTTGCCACATTATTGTGCCACCATTCCAATGCTTTCCAATACAGCTGTTCCATAGCCAACAAAACAGTAGCTCCAAAATTAGTAACCTGTTTGGAAAGAAGAGCTGTAGCAAGAGTCTGTTTCCCAAAATCATCCTTTCTAACACATCTCAGAAATCCCATGGTACTCTGAATGCATTTTGAACCTCAGTGAAAGTCAGTGAGAGTACTAGGATGACTTCAGAATAATTCTTGCTTGAATATACTGAATTGGCATTGGATGCAGTCCTCTTACATTCCCTCCCTCTCGGCTATCATGACGTGAGCCACCAGGAGCTAACAGACGTTCAAAAAGCGCAGATTTTCCCGCCTGGGGGAAGACGGTGCTCAGCATCTCTGCTCCTCAGGCCAGGCTTTGCTGGTGCCACCCCCAGTAACCCTTCCCGCCGCACAAGGGAAAACAGCTTTACCTCCTGAGACTCTACGAGGTCTTCAGGGCTGAACGTGTCAGTCCAAGAATATGATAGGGCATATCAAACCGGGATTTTTCTCACCTTTATTTTCATATACAACTTCCTCTGCACACACAGGGTCAGTCTGATATTGTAAGTCACAATATAACGTTTTACCTGTAGTCTGTAGAAGACTTCAGTATCTTTTACCAAAAGAGAGAAGGAAGTCCCTTCTCCCTTGTTCATGTTTTATTAAAAAAGTAGGTTCCATTTCCTCCTAAGCTATTTGCATATTCAAATAAAACTTCCGGAATAGCTGATTATGTGAAGATACGTAACATATGTTTCTAGGCAGAGTCACAAAACTGCCCGAAAATAAAGTATTCACAGTGCCAGACCTTTTAGGCATGCTAAAACACGGTAGACGGGAGTTCAAGAACTACTTGTGTAAGGCAGAACATCACGGACTGATCATAACAACCCTATAGACAGATACTGAGCCACGTGTCCGTGGAGGACAGGATCTACACCAAAGCCATTGCAAAAGAAACTTTCTGCTTATGTACTTGTATGCACCACTGCTGGGAAATGAGGCTCCCTCGGGACTTGGGCAGTCTAATGTATCGGGCACTTGGGGCATCACTTGCTTCCCTTCAGCAATGTTTTTAGAAGAGGACTTGCTTGTCCAGTATTAACCATTACAGACCATTTCATGGTATCGCTTATAGAACTTTTCTTACGCACTTATAATAAAAATTTAAAACAAAACAAAAACGCAATTTGGATTTCATGTCTTCCCGCTCAGTATTTATTGTGCTCGTACAAACCTGCTCAGGCGTTTTTGCCACCGCAGCGCAGGAGGTGCCGTAGGGACGAAGCTGCTAAGGGGGGGTGTGGATGGAGTCACGGATGCAGGGGCAGCAGATGACCCTCTCCGGGGGCTCTTGCCCACGCCACCGTGTCCCCCTCGTCCTCTCAAACCTACCAGCCGGGCAGCACCACAGGCTGCCGGGGGCCAAACCACTGCCAAAAATGAGCACAACACAAAAAAAAGGATGTATATATTCATCCACACATATATAGACACACACTGGGCTGATTTACCCTTATGTTCACACCCATTTTGTAGCAAAACACCAGTTACCTCCAGTAGTATTTTCTGCCTGCCTGCAAGCAGCAACGCTCCGAGTCCTTTTGACAAACACATCACAGGAGAACAGCAGCCAAAAAACTCTGACAGACCACTTCAATTTCCTTCTTTCACGCTTTCAGAATAGCTTGATGGAAAGTAAGGAAGATCACAAAATCCTTAACTGATTTTTTTTTTTTTTCTAGGGCTAGAGCAATGTCAGCAAGATTAAATCCTCCTGGCCACAGCTCGGGAAGAAATCCCAAACAGGGTGGAAGGTGTGAAAAATGGGTTATTAACTCCTGGTCTCAGCGTAACTCCTGTTCCAAATGTGTTCATGCCTTCAGCCTCTGCGACCGAATGTAAATTGGGATGTACGTAGTAAAGCGCACAGGGAATTGGGCATGAGAACTGCTGTTATTTTAATGGGCATTTTGTGCCTGATTTCCTTCCCGGCATGTAGAAAGGCAGTTGTCAGACGTAGCGCACAGCTGTTAGCAGATATATTTATTTTTTTTTCCCCTCACTCTGTTTAGAAGGGAAAAAATAAGCACTGCTCCTTTTTCCAGTCTGAGCTTCATCCCCAAGACTCAGCTCCGGAGTTTGGGATGTGCTCGTTCAACGGGAGGGTCAAAAAAAAGAAAGAAAAATGCTTTCCCTTACAGACCAGCTGCATTAACAGACTCTATACAAAAAGGTTTCTAAGTCTGGCAGATTTTATGTAGCTAATATTTTACAGAAATTTTCCTTCAACACGGAAGTCTGCTTGGGGTTCTGTGCAATGCTTGCATAAAATAATTGAGTATAGAGTGCAAACAGCATTAAAATCGGCTTCGGATTCAGGCAGAGAAGTACAAAAATAGCAGGGCATCCTGTAAAAGAAATGGAAATAGGTGGAAGATAAGAAGTGGTAAATACAGAGTCCATCATTAGAAGATGCATCATGGGCAGAGAGCTGAAGAGATGGAATCATTTTGAGAAACTGGTAATATTCCCAGTTGTCCTTGAGAAGAAAAAAAACCCACATTTTTTTCTGACCTTACTTGGCAATGGTAGCGTCCGCAAAAAGCCATCCTGAGAAAAGTGCAAAAAGCCTGGTGTCTTAGCCAAGAACACTGCTGTTAAAGACTTCCAGAACACGGGAAATATGTCGCAGCGCTGTCACTGTGGTGCCCTACAGCGAGCAAGGCGGAGAGCCGAGGGCGACACCGATGCTGGATGCTAAAGGTGTTACGCAGCAGCACGGCAAAAGCGACTGTGCACTGAATTTAGAACTTCAAAGCGTCTCTCCGCAACGCCCGAGTGTGCTTTTGTGGGGGATGTATGAACACCCCCTCTGTCGTACGTACACCGCCAAACGTGCTTACTGAAGTCAGCCCTGAGAGATGTTACACTCCCATCTTGGTTTGTTCCAACACCCGTTAAAGCCGACTGTGTGGGGTGGACCAAGGGCAGATGGCTCTGTCTGCACCGCTTCAGCATCTGTCAGCGGGTGACAGAAAAGCTGCCCGGGGTTCTCCAGAACTGCCAAACTGCCTACAGAACTCCGGAGCGGAGGGGGAGACCCACTGTAGGCGGTATTATACAGCTTCTAAAGTTTGTGACTTCCTTACAAAGTGATTAGTGACCAGCAGAGACGCGGGGCTGAGAGCACCAGGGGATGAAGCAACAAACCGAAGCCACATCCTGGAGCACTGTGTCCAGTTCGGGGCTCCCCGGGTCAAGAAGGACAGGGAACTGCTGGAGAGGGTCCAGCAAAGGGCTACGGAGATGCTGAGGGGACTGGAGCATCTCTCTGCTGAGGAAAGGCTGAGGGACGTGGGGCTGTTCAGTCTGGAGAAGAGAAGACTGAGGGGGATCTCATCAACGCTGATCAATCCTTCAAGGGAGGGTGCCGGGGGGATGGGGACAGTCTGTTTCCAGTGGTGCCCAGTGACAGGACAAGAGGGACCGGGCACAAAGGTGACCATGGGCAGTTCCATCTCCACCTGAGGAGGGCCTTCTCTGCTGTGAGGGCGGCAGAGCAGTGGCACAGGCTGCCCAGAGAGGTGGGGGAGTCTCCCCCTCTGGAGCCATCCCAAACCCGCCTGGACGCCGTCCTGTGCCACTGCTGGAGGTGCCCCTGCTCTGGCGGGGGGGGGGATGGGGGAGCTCCAGAGGGACCTTCCCCCCCCCACCAGTCTGGGGTTCTGGGATGGGTAGGCAGGCACCTCCACCAACAATCTTCATTATGCACCACAAGAACTTTTTTTTAAACTAAGGGGAAAAAAAATGCATGAGAATACTACACTGGCAAAGAGAGAAACCCCTCGCAGCAAAATCTCTCCCCCAGTAGCGTTGCACTACTCACTCTCAATGTTTGTTTTCCTGAGAATTCCTCCAGTACTGCTCACACACAATTATGAAGGTTTTTTTTCTTCTGACAACCAGATCACTTAAACATCATGATTTTTAAATCAATAGTATTCATGCAACTGGTAATTAGATACTAAATCTAATATAGTCCAAAAGACTTAGAGGTCAGGCATCAAATGCTACGTGATTAAGTAAATAAAAGAGAAATTGATTGCTCTTTTGTCTTACCCTATTGATTACAGGGTGGTTTTATGGCATTTTTGTAGTCTGGCAACGTGTCTTTGGAGGACTGGCACAGAAGGTTGGCTAAGTAGTTCTGCTATTAAAATACTTCAGAAAAACCCAGTTCATGCTGCCGCCACAGACTACTGAAAGTAGCTGTAGTATATCAGTTCAGCTACATTACAAAAGAACCGCAAAGGGACCAGCGCAGGACCACCGTGCGCTCCGTAACTGGGTGATGGCATCGCACAGACCCACTGCGGCTGGGAGCGTGTGGTGGGAAAGGAGAGCAGTGCCGGTGGGGAGAGGATGCTGAGCATCCTCAGGGGCGACAGGAGGCGGAGACCGCGCGGGGCCGAGCGTCAGCACCCTCACCTTCCCCGACCGCGGCCGGCAGGGGAAG
>NW_009650239.1:0-12166 GCF_000708025.1 Charadrius vociferus | reverse complement strand
TGGGTGAGGGTCCGGTCAGTGGCTGCACCGACCACATCCCTACTGCTGTCCGGCTTCAGACCTCCCCTCTCTGATGCTCAAGTCACAGTGTGCAGCCCGATTTCCTTCCTAAGGGTTTGTCAGATTAAGGCTTCAACAACACCATTTAAAAGGCTGTAAGTGTCAGGACGGAAAGCTGAGCTGCGGAGGAGCAGGTGGTTTGAAAAAACAAGGACTTCAGAAGCAAGCTGTATTCCACTTAACACCTTTTGGCTGGTTAGGACAAAAGTAATAAGTATTATTTGGGGACAAATCCAATAGGAAAATAATCCCCAAGAGATACACAGACAGAGTAAGAGAGATGCAGAGAACTTCACTATAGGTATGTTCAGAAGCAGCTCTGGTCCCCATCTCAGCGCAATTCCTTTTTATAGCTATTTCTTATTTTACATTGACAAATTTATTGTGAGAGCATCGGAAAAAAAACCCAACATTGTTATGGTTTTATATTTCTTGCACATAGACACAAATCAAAAATCCCTGTAGAAAGACTTTTCTATTGCATAGATACATTTTTTGCAGTTCCTCATCAGGAAGAACTGTTCAAGGATGCTCGAAGGCGGGAGTCTTATTTACAGGCAAGCCTGGAGTTATATGCTCATTCCCAAATCCTGCCAGGTTCAGAGCGGTTTGGAAGCGACATTTTGATCTCATTTTCAGTCGAGTGGGGACTGACTGCACTTCATCAGCACTTGGGGGTTCCCATGCGCTGAATGGGTGACCGACACGCACAAAGGAGCTGTAAGAAGCCAAAAGAAACCCTTCTGCCCCTCTCACTCTGCACCAGCGACGGGATGGCACGTGGCGGTGGATGAAGGGGACCCGCAGCCCCGGTGGGATGGATGGAGTACAGGCAGCGCTCCATCTCAGAGGTCCTCGTTTCAGGGGGAGCTGGCGTTCAGCAAGAAAACCAGTTTGGAAGGTGTCAGAGGAAAGGGAAGATGAGCACAGTCACACTGAAGAGGAAGCCCCTGTCTCATCGGCTGCAGACCCGCAGTGCCTGCACGCTGCCCTGAGGCGCATTGCCACCTACGGCCAGTTTGCAGATGCAATCCCGCTGCAGTTGGTGCTGCCGAAGCAGGCACCCTTAGAGGGCACTGATGTTAATGCTGTGCGTTGCCGTAACTCCTTTTTCTCACCCGAGGTCCCTGGTGCAGATCCCAGCCCGTACCAGGGCAAGGCTGCTCCTGCTCAGGGCAGGTGACTTCGGCCTCGCTGGGCTTAGAGCAGAGCGAGAGCTGCAGGATGGGGCAATCGCAGAGGATCATAGAATGGTCCGGGTTGGAAGGGACCTCGAAGACCATCTGGTTCCACCCCCCTGCCCTGGGCAGGGACACCTCCCACCAGCCCAGGTTGCTCCAAGCCCCGTCCAACCTGGCCTTGGACACCTCCAGGGATGGAGCAGCCACAGATCCTCTGGGCAATTTCTTTTTACATTTGGACACACAAAGAAATGTTTTTATTGTAAGCCTAAAGGGATGGTATAAAGTGCTTTCCAAGCCTGCCCCCCAAAAAATCTATTTTTTTTTTAAATCAAGGCTTAACAACTCATTAAGTTGTTGGCAGGGAGGTTGGAACTCGATGATCTTTAAAGTCCTTTCCAACCTAAACCATTCTATGATTCTAAGTTGTATTAAAGCACTCAGAAGCTGTGATTTTGCTCCTCAGATAATTGAACAGTTTCTGTCCATTGTGCTGCTTTCCTCGGTGATGGTTTAATTCTTGCCTTGATCTAAGGGAGGGATGATAACAGGCTCAGCACCCTCCATGACCCACCGGCCCATGCAGCTACCGCAGCTCCCTGGCCCCGGAGAGCTGTGGGGACCCGGCGCTGCCAGGAAGAGCCTTTCCCTTAAAGAAAAAAAAAAAAAGTACATTTCTGGTCCTTCAAAAGACACTTCATGTTAAGCGATCAATAGAGTTGAAAAACAGTAGTCCCTGAGTTTTTCCTTCTACACCTGGTGGAAAAATCCCTACTGCCATTGCAGAGCTGAGGTTGACTCTGCAGCCAAGCGAGGGAGCAGCTGGCACAGAGGAGGAGGAAAAGGGAGGAAAAGGGAGGAAAAGGGAGGAAAAGGGAGGAAAAGGGAGGAAAAGGGAGGAAAAGGGAGGAAAAGGGAGGAAAAGGGAGGAAAAGGGAGGAAAAGGGAGGAAAAGGGAGGAAAAGGGAGGAAAAGGGAGGAAAAGGGAGGAAAAGGGAGGAGGAGTGGGGGTGCTGCCCCTTCCTCCCACCAACAGCAGCAGGGGGTGGGGTGGGGGGCGGGGAGTGTCACGACACTCCTTTTAACAAGTTTGGGCTTATTTTAACAACTTGTAGACTCCTTTCATATAGTTTCTTTTTGGCTTAATGACATACTCCTGGAACTGGGTATACTTTTGGCAGCTAAACCACAGCCCCATCAGTGCCGGGTGTTCCGGGGGCGGGGGGAGAGGTCACCCCGTGGGTCCCGCGGTCTGCTGCAAAGGCCAGTTTGGAATTACACACGGATCCCTCTGTTCCTCCACATCAGCTCCCAGTGGAATATTCAGAAATATTTTTTTTCTTCCCAAACCCAAATTTCTTCCACAACGTACCAGCTGGAGGAAGCAGCTCCATGGGTAAGTAAAGTATGAACTTTTTCTTATCTTTTTCCCATTTCAAGACTGCTAAGGCATCGCTCAGCTTTTAAATGAATAGTTTCTCTAAACATCAAAATATTGACCACTCTTTCAGGACGACTGAAATTTAGTGCAGTAACAATCGTCATTTTTATTGAAAACGCAACCACAGACTCTACACGCGGAGCTACTGTTAACTGCATGACAAACAGGTGTTAAAAAATATTATTAAAAAGGAGGAATTTGCTTCCTCTGATCTCACTGCCTCCTTTGGGGCAGTGGAAATGAGCACAGTCTTTCCTCACGAGGCAGTAAACAAGGTGTCCGATGCCTATGGAATGACATTAAAGCTACTTACAGACCCAAATAAATAAATGCAAAGGCAAGCTGTTGCCCGTCCCGGCGCAGGGATGCGAGCGGTCAGCACTGAACCTCTCATCCGGCGGTTGCTCAGCGGGTCAAAGGCTCGTGCACAGACAGGCGTTTGGGAGGCAGAATGCCAAAACGTATCAGCCCCATGTCCTGGTTCCGGCAGGGATGGGGTTAATCTCCCCAGATTATGCAGTATGTCCTCCCCAGGACACCCCACTACAGCCCACCAAAATCCCCCCCGACCCTCTCTGCCGGGAGCCCCCGGCTGCTCAGACACCTCTCTTTGAAGTGTTGTTTACTTTAACGGGTTATTTGTACCACCAGAACACTGGCTTTTCACGAAAAGCAGCACTTGGCACACCCAGGCAGCAGGCAACGTATTTTGACCATGTAATTTTTCATCCCAAAACGTAAGAGATCCACCTTCAGGTGGTCCCTCTGGCCACGATCTTCATTTCTCTTGTTCCCAAAGGAGCCATCCCTCTCCACATCTCATTCTCTGCGTCTCTTAATAAAACCCATTCACAGCACGCCTTTAGAGACAGGGGAGGTAGTCCACATCGTGGATATCCGAACCTTAGTCACCCAACAGAGTGGGTTTACCCAAATACCGTTCAAGTGCTGCGTTGCGCCAGAGCAGAGCCAGCGGTCCATTCAACAACCCCCCGTGGGATTCGGTTCATTCCTTTTCACCCCCATCTACAAGTTACACAGTTCGTTTCTCCGGATCTGCCTACATCCCATCCCAGACCTCACCAAGACTGGTTTGGGTTTCATGGCACCACCCAATATAATTAACACACTTAATTGCTTACTGCCCTCGATTCCAGGTGTTCCCTTGGAAACAGCTCTTTGACAGAGACACCATCCAGACCAAGTACAGGATTTAAACCTATAACCCCCAAAAGCCAGTGGCCCTGCAACTCCAGGCAACACACATCACTCGGAAGTTGTGTCCACCTTCATAGAGGTCATAATCAGATGCAGTCACTCCCTGGAAATTAACGGCTGCAAGGGACACCCTTAATATTTCAAAGCATTTAATTAGGATATGCCCCCGGATTTTTTCACCCAGATGGTAGTTTGGTTGTTCAGAAGTGTCCAGCATTGCTTTTCCTCAAGAAACCATTTCGTCACGAGGTTAACTAAAGAGATAAGGAGTAGTACGGCTGGTGAACCCACCCAAAGGCTTGAGGCAGGCAGCGATTTTCCAGAGAGAAGTGTGGGCTTTTATCTGAGCTGCAGCAAAGCATGCTACCAATGCTGGGCAGGAATGAACTACAAAGGATGGAAGATAGGGGTTAGCATGAACGGCATGGTGGTGGCCAAAATAATCAGATAGGTTGCATCAACGGAGCAAGAACCAAAGAGACGGAGGAAGGTCTTCAGCGGGGATCTTCAAGGATGGATTTGGAACTGATCTCACGCAGCAGAAGCAGACTGACAGCATTTGAGGGAAAGCAGAGGAGCATCAGGAGAGGTGCATCACACGAGGACCAATACCACTGAATTTCACTGTATTTCTAAAATAACGCATTCTCCATACTCTCAGGCTGTAAGGTCTAAGCCGTGAGAGTTTATTAGAACATTTTCTGTTGAAAGCTCAAAAATCAAAGAGCCTGAAAAGGCAGTGAGGAGGAAACACTATTTCACAATAATTGTAAACAATAAGACAAGTACTCTCAAGAAGGATGCTGAGCTTCCCCACGACCATTTTACTTCAGCCCCTTTATCTGTTGTTACACAGAGTAATCTCCATCGCTCTCTGGCAGGAACTGGGTCTGCGCTGGCTCAGAGCCGCTGCTGTGAGCGGCAGTTGGGACTCTGACCTCCAGAGGTCCCTTCCCACAAGTTTATGACGTGAAAGCACAGGCAGGTCGGACAGTATTTTCCATTTATCTTCATCTGTTGTTACACAGAGTAATCTCCATCGCTCTCTGGCAGGAACTGGGTCTGCGCTGGCTCAGAGCCGCTGCTGTGAGCGGCAGTTGGGACTCTGACCTCCAGAGGTCCCTTCCCACAAGTTTATGACGTGAAAGCACAGGCAGGTCGGACAGTATTTTCCATTTATCTTCTTTTCAGCCTGGAGAAGAGAAGGCGAAAAAGGGGAGACCTCAGAGCCCCTTCCGGTGCCTAAAGGGGCTCCAGCAGAGCTGGGGAGGGACTTTTTACATGGGCATGGGGTAATAGGATAAGGGGGAATGGGTTTAAACTGGAAGAGAGGAGATTTAGATGAGATATGGTGAAGAAATTGTTGCCTGTGCGGGTGGTGATCCCCTGGGGCAGGTTGCCCCGAGAAGCTGTGGCTGCCCCATCCCTGGAGGTGTTCAAGGCCAGGTTGGACGGCCTCACGAGGCAGTAAACAAGGTGTCCGATGCCTATGGAATGACATTAAAGCTACTTACAGACCCAAATAAATAAATGCAAAGGCAAGCTGTTGCCCGTCCCGGCGCAGGGATGCGAGCGGTCAGCACTGAACCTCTCATCCGGCGGTTGCTCAGCGGGTCAAAGGCTCGTGCACAGACAGGCGTTTGGGAGGCAGAATGCCAAAACGTATCAGCCCCATGTCCTGGTTCCGGCAGGGATGGGGTTAATCTCCCCAGATTATGCAGTATGTCCTCCCCAGGACACCCCACTACAGCCCACCAAAATCCCCCCGACCCTCTCTGCCGGGAGCCCCCGGCTGCTCAGACACCTCTCTTTGAAGTGTTGTTTACTTTAACGGGTTATTTGTACCACCAGAACACTGGCTTTTCACGAAAAGCAGCACTTGGCACACCCAGGCAGCAGGCAACGTATTTTGACCATGTAATTTTTCATCCCAAAACGTAAGAGATCCACCTTCGGGTGGTCCCTCTGGCCACGATCTTCATTTCTCTTGTTCCCAAAGGAGCCATCCCTCTCCACATCTCATTCTCTGCGTCTCTTAATAAAACCCATTCACAGCACGCCTTTAGAGACAGGGGAGGTAGTCCACATCGTGGATATCCGAACCTTAGTCACCCAACAGCGTGGGTTTACCCAAATACCGTTCAAGTGCTGCGTTGCGCCAGAGCAGAGCCAGCGGTCCATTCAACAACCCCCCGTGGGATTCGGTTCATTCCTTTTCACCCCCATCTACAAGTTACACAGTTCGTTTCTCCGGATCTGCCTACATCCCATCCCAGACCTCACCAAGACTGGTTTGGGTTTCATGGCACCACCCAATATAATTAACACACTTAATTGCTTACTGCCCTCGATTCCAGGTGTTCCCTTGGAAACAGCTCTTTGACAGAGACACCATCCAGACCAAGTACAGGATTTAAACCTATAACCCCCAAAAGCCAGTGGCCCTGCAACTCCAGGCAACACACATCACTCGGAAGTTGTGTCCACCTTCATAGAGGTCATAATCAGATGCAGTCACTCCCTGGAAATTAACGGCTGCAAGGGACACCCTTAATATTTCAAAGCATTTAATTAGGATATGCCCCCGGATTTTTTCACCCAGATGGTAGTTTGGTTGTTCAGAAGTGTCCAGCATTGCTTTTCCTCAAGAAACCATTTCGTCACGAGGTTAACTAAAGAGATAAGGAGTAGTACGGCTGGTGAACCCACCCAAAGGCTTGAGGCAGGCAGCGATTTTCCAGAGAGAAGTGTGGGCTTTTATCTGAGCTGCAGCAAAGCATGCTACCAATGCTGGGCAGGAATGAACTACAAAGGATGGAAGATAGGGGTTAGCATGAATGGCATGGTGGTGGCCAAAATAATCAGATAGGTTGCATCAACGGAGCAAGAACCAAAGAGACGGAGGAAGGTCTTCAGCGGGGATCTTCAAGGATGGATTTGGAACTGATCTCACGCAGCAGAAGCAGACTGACAGCATTTGAGGGAAAGCAGAGGAGCATCAGGAGAGGTGCATCACACGAGGACCAATACCACTGAATTTCACTGTATTTCTAAAATAACGCATTCTCCATACTCTCAGGCTGTAAGGTCTAAGCCGTGAGAGTTTATTAGAACATTTTCTGTTGAAAGCTCAAAAATCAAAGAGCCTGAAAAGGCAGTGAGGAGGAAACACTATTTCACAATAATTGTAAACAATAAGACAAGTACTCTCAAGAAGGATGCTGAGCTTCCCCACGACCATTTTACTTCAGCCCCTTTATCTGTTGTTACACAGAGTAATCTCCATCGCTCTCTGGCAGGAACTGGGTTGGAGGGGGGCTCAGGCAGACATCGCAGCACTGAGTCACCAGCCTGAGCCTGCAGTTATAATGGCTAAACAGTTCATGCCTTCCCTCTGTTTAGTTTCTGTAGGAGATCATAGATTACAAGACAGGAAACAGGCTGAAAGAGCTGGGGGTGTTCAGCCTGGAGAAAAGAAGGCGAAAAAGGGGAGACCTCAGAGCCCCTTCCAGTGCCTAAAGGGGCTCCAGCAGAGCTGGGGAGGGACTTTTTACATGGGCATGGGGTAATAGGATAAGGGGGAATGGGTTTAAACTGGAAGAGAGGAGATTTAGATGAGATATGGTGAAGAAATTGTTGCCTGTGCGGGTGGTGATCCCCTGGGGCAGGTTGCCCCGAGAAGCTGTGGCTGCCCCATCCCTGGAGGTGTTCAAGGCCAGGTTGGACGGGGCTTGGAGCAACCTGGGCTGGGGGGAGGTGTTGGAATTAGATGATCTTCAAGGTCTCTTCCAACCTAAACCATTCTATAATTCCAAAAAAAAAGAAAAAAAATATAATTCTCACATCCAGCCTTTGCCCATAGTGAAATGGGCGTTCATGGTCAGCCTGTAACAGCGTTAAACAAGTGGCAGATCCTTCAGCCGCAGCGGAGAGCAGAGCAGGGGAAGCACCACGCTGCAATCAGCTGTGCCCCTGGGGCTCCCCACAGATCCCCACCACAGCCTGCATCCCCCCCCGCAGCTTCCCTGCAAGGGATCGTTAGGGCTGGCCAAGGCACAGTCCTTAATCTATGATTTAAATTGATTCTCAGAACTATTTAAAAAAAAAAAAAAGAAAGAGCTGGTTTACATTTAATTCCCCCTTGCCCATTAAAACAAGCAGTTAGAGTATTGATGGAGGGATGTGACTAAGTGAAGCGCGTGTGCCCGGCGCGTCTGAGGCAGTGGAAAGGGACGGGCTGCTCAGGGTGGGGGGAGCAGAGCCCGCACCGTTCCTGGGGGTACGTGAATGCGTGAAGAAGTGCTGCAGTCTGAAGACAGACCCCGGACTCTTCAGGTCCCTCTCGGAGGGGAGGGATTGATCCATCTGAGGTACACACAGCCGGGTGTACCTGTGTGGGGGCAGAAGGCACACGGGGACGCCTGGGAGCAAACCCCCAGGTGCTGCATTGGCAAACGCTCGTTGCTGTGGCACAGCACCGTACGGCCGAGCCGTGCTCGGAGCATCGGTGCTGCAGCCTGGCAGGTTGGGAAAACAAGCAGCAAGTCACCCCAGCCGGCAAAGCTGTTATCTCCGAAAGAAGACAGACCTCTGTCTGTGCCACGACACAGGAGATGCTGCGGGGCTGCCCCGGGGAGAAGGGCGCTCGTCGCCCGCTCGGCTGAGCCCATCTCGGCAGAGCCCCAAACCCACACGCCCCACCGCAGCCACAATGCGCTCTCGTTACAGCTCACGGAGCCTCTCTAAAAGCCAAACTGACGGGCAGTGACACCGGGGAAATGAATCCATCTTATCTCCGCGTGCAGCCGGAGCCATCGCAGCAGACATCAAGTGGGAGGGGAGGTCTATGGGGGGGTAAGAGACAGAGCAGCAGCTGAAGGAAGTAGGATTGGTGCTTTTATTCCCCTCTGTGGGGGAGAGGTAACAGATATTTTTCTCTGATTAATCATTTGGGGAATAAAAAAAAAAAAATAGCACCCAAGAGCAAAAATTAGTTTCAAGACCAAACTGAAATGTGAGGAGCCTGTAAATATCTGTGCAGCCAAACGAGTACACAAATACAGGGATGCGCACGTGTCTCCTTACCGGCTAATACCCGTCTTCTCCCCAACCCACCCACACCCGCCGGGCTGCTCTGAGCTCTGGGTGCCCAGTTAAGATGCTTATTCCGAAATGGTTTCCCTGAATTTGGGGAGCGATACTGATAGCAGGTTAATGCTGCCTGCCTTTGCCCTCGGCAGTGATGAGGGTTCGGTAAATGAGTTTTCCCAGTCCCAGTTAAAGCAGGGGCAGAGGAGTGTGATGCTATGGGGGGAGGCCGTGCCCGCAGACCCCGGCCCTGGCACCCGCTGGGCTCTGTGACGGGGCTCCGCGCATGGGAGCATGGATGCGCAGGGCTGCTCCCTGCTTTTAAGCACTCTGCAGAAGAGACGTAGCACATTCAAAGCCGGCACAAACACCGCCAATCGTGCCAGTATCACCAGTAAGGCACCACAGCATCCCCAGACTAACACCAGCGCCCTGCCCAGGGAAGGCTAACAGCCCAAAGGGGACAGTTCTCCAGAAAAGCCAGTTACAGTGCAATTCATACCCAGAGCAGCGGCAGGGAGGGAGTTCTTCACCCCCAGCTCCCCAGTCCTGTTTGCGGGACGTTGAGCTGCATCCGAACCCGGCAGCGCCCACCACAACCCTCCGTAGGGCACCGCAGCGTTTGCTGCGTCAGCATCTGCCTCGGGCCGAAAGGGCAGTTTCCCGTGGGCAGGTGTACCTTTCACTAAGTTTTTTTACACTATCTTCCAGAGTGACCCTGGTCTCTAGGGCTGGGGTCCCACCGCACGTGGGAAACTCCCCCCAAGCCCCTCCTGCAGGTAGCCCAGGGCCAGTTGCCCGGCACAGCACTCACAAAGGGAGGTGCCACCGGGGTCTAGCTGCAACCGGGTGCTTAAATCCCTTTTAAAAGGGCCTTATGTAAATATACACTATCGCTGCAAATTGTCAGAGTGAGTAGTTCACTTTTAAAAGTGAAGGCAATCAAAAACGTACTGCAGTCACGGGTTCCCCAGAGCTGCCGCAATCAGTGAGCAATAAATTCATGCAGAGATACCTGGGTGAGACAAATGAAACCTCGGAATTATGAAGGCTTTGCAGACCACCTTCCCTTCTAGGCAAAAGTACCGAAGGAAGTCAAAATTGAATTTAGGGTTATGAAAAATACTCTTCACACCGATTGTCTCATGGTATCGCAAAGCCACAGCTGATGTGCTGCTGGGTAGAGTTTGTCTCACCGTGGACGCGTGTGGAGTACAGCGGAGCCACGGCGCTCTGGAGGCACCAGGAGAGAGAGTTACTGCCTTGTGAACCAAAAGGATACAGTAAGAAACAATTTTAAAGTTTTCATTAAAAAAAAAAAAACCACAAACAAAACCAACTAACTGTTTCCACAGAATCCAATCCCAGTCCCAGCGAAGGTACCAGTAGCGGATACAGCGGGGGGAGTTGCTCTCACAGATCGCTGATGGAGATGTTCACATCACTGCTGCTACAGGCAAAGGAACCGGGGGACGTTCCGTTTCCCTCTGCTCCTTCGCCCACACTGCCCAAAAAACGCCGAGTGCCACCAAGAGAGAAGCACCAAGCAGAGACCGCATTCACAGGTGCGGTTCTTCAAAAACCCCGGAGTTTTGAAGCAAGTAAACCTGCACCTCACATAAATCCAACACACAACGTTTTAAGTTACTGTTTGATTTTTAATTTCATGCTTTAATGTTCTAGTTGTTTCATATGGATATAGTTTTCACAGTTCAAAAACCGCACAAAAGTAGTTCTTTTCTTGCTGAGGTGCACAGAAAGCTCTCTTTTTTGCTAGAGTGCTGACTCAGCATTTATACAACAGCAATTCAAATGAAGTTAAAGCCACGTACTTTTAATTTCAGGACGGGAAGCACACCTAAAATATTATTTGCACATTATATCACTTTTTTACAGGCACAAGACCTACAGGTGTGTGGATAACAGAGTGGGAAAGGCCAGCAGAGGAACACATCCACGTCTGCATCAGTGATACAATGAAGTTAAGAGGTTTCTGCAAGCCCCGATTTCCACACTTCAGCCACCATAAAACTCTTTTTCCATCTTACCTAGAAGTGGCATTTCTACACGGAGGGCACAAGACAGGACTGCGGGTATGGGAATCGCCTCCCTCCCCCTCCTGCAAATGCCGCTTTGCACTGACTCTCTGAAAACACACCCGAAGAAAAAAAATCTCCGCACTTCATTTCTTACTTTCTTTCACTCTTTCATTCTTAAAACACTGAAGTTATTCCCAACTGGGACACCCGCTGCGGGGCAGCTCCCGCAGGTCAGCCCCGGCATCCACGCGAGCCCGGGGGGGCTCCAGCAGGATTTACCCTTTTCGCTGCCGATTCGCCTTTTGTGGTGACCATCTCTCAGCAGTTACTCTTCTGCCGTGTCCCCCCTGCCACCCCCAACCCTTCCTCACCACCCTGCCTGCTCCAGCAAACCCCGCCGAGCTCACAGAGACACCGGTGAAACTTATACCCCGAACCAGGAGACTTCACTGTGGCCAGGCAGCACCAGCGGTTCCTCCGGCATGGCATAGAGCTCCTCACCAGCCCCTGCTCCCTCCTGCAGAGCCACCCAGCACCACAAAACTGCTCTGAAGCAAGAGAAGACACCTGCAAGCACAGAGACCCTCTCCCACCCCACTGCCCTCACTCAAAAAATATCAATTCATTTAAAAAAAAATAAATAAAAATTCCTACCTTTCATTTTACATTGTACTTTCAGGAGTAAGACCTCTTCTCCCTTCTCTCCCAGGGCAAGCAGCAGGCTCAGACCGAGCACAGAGCTCTGTCGTATATAAAGCAGGGTACAACACACACCCCCATCGCTCCCCCCTTCCCCGGGGGTCTCCTCCAGCCCGGGCCACCCTGTCCCGGTGACCGGGAGGTGGGAAAGGCTGATCCCCGCCACCTGCTGCCACTTACTGCATCCACACCTCCCACAGCAAGGCATCACTTCATCCTCTTACAATAAAAACTTTCCCTTGTTGCTTATACATTTAAAAAGTGAATGACTACCATTGTATACTCCCTATACTATAAGCTATACTATACCTGCCGGCATGGGAGGAAAAGCAGCGTGGTGGCAGTTAGGCAGAGTAATGGACTTTTTTATTGGCTCTTTATAAAAAACACTACCACCCCCTATGAAATTAGATCAGAGCTTTGCTACATTTTCCTGTGAT
>NW_009650238.1:0-617 GCF_000708025.1 Charadrius vociferus | reverse complement strand
CCATGGGGAGGGGGATGACAGCACCCATGGAGGGTGCTTGGTGGGGTGAGCGTGCTCGTAGGGTGGTGGGACCACAGCACCCACCTCACTTGGAGGGAAGGATGCTCAGTGGGGTATGGGGACCGCAGCACGCATAGCCCCCCTGGAGGGTGCTCGGTGGGGTGAGGGGACCAAAGCACCCATAATACCCATGGTGGGTGCTCAGTGGGGTGAGGAGGACCCGAGCGCCCCCTCGTTGGGGTGAGGGGACCATGGAGAGAGGAACCAGAGCACCCATGGAGGGTGCTCGGTGGGGTGAGTGTGCTCGTAGGGTGGTGGGACCACAGCACCCACCTCACTTGGGAAAGATGCTCAGTGGGGTATGGTGACCACAGCACCCATGGAGGTTGCTGGATGGGGTGAGGAGACCAAAGCACCCATAGTACTCATGCTGGGTACACAGCGGGGTGAGGGAACCATGGCAGGAGGACCACAGCACCCATGGAGGGTGCTCGATGGGGTGAGGGTGCCAAAGCACCCATAATACTCACAGTGGGTGCTCAGCGGGGTGAGGGGACCATGGGAGGGGGACCAGAGCGCCCATGGGGGCTGCTCGGTGGGGCATGGGGACCATGGGG
>NW_009650237.1:32865-43996 GCF_000708025.1 Charadrius vociferus | reverse complement strand
CCTCTCCAGCCTGTGAAAAGATGGAAGTGAAAAGGTGTTTTCCTGGGTAAATCTTCCCTGGGTTAGCTCATCACCTCGGAGTTGGAGGGAACGTAAAACCCACCCCAAAACGTGGCACCCACGGGCAGCGCTCAGAACTGGGTTGGAAAAATGGTGCTGCTGGAAGACGAGATCCCAGGACGGGGCCGCTGCCAACCCTCCTGCCCTCCGGTACCTTTCCAACCCACCTTACTTCATTTGAAAGAGGGACGAGAGTGACCTGTTGAAAACAACAAGGCAAGGGGGACAGTGCCAGCTGTGTCCCCAAGCCCGGGTCCTCGCCCAGGTATTGTTTCAGGAGGCACGGAGCCTCCGTTCCTGCCTGTTGGCTCCATTTTCCAGATCAGCGGTGAGCAGGACAGCCTGTTCTACTTGGGAGCCCACGGGTCACTCCCTGCATTGTCAAAATTCCCCGTTGATTCCTGCTCTCTGCTCCCTTTGCTGCCCTTTTGAAGCCTATGAGATCTCCTCTCATCGGTGGCCCTGCCCTCTCCTGGGCTGGGACGTGATCTTCTGCCTCTCTAAAGAGCTGGAAAGGGTTTCCTTAAAAAACAAAGCAAACAAAAAAGGCCCAGAGGAGGCAAATGAGAAGAAATCATAGAATCATTGAATGGTTTAGGTTGGAAGGGACCTTAAAGATCATCCAGTTCCAACCCCCCTGCCATGGGCAGGGACACCTCCCACCAGACCAGGTTGTTCCAAGTCCCATCCAACCTGGCCTTGAACACCTCCAGGGATGGGGCAGCCACAGCTTCTCTGGGCAACCTGCGCCAGGGGCTCACCATCCTCACAGTGAAAAATTTCTTTTTAATATCTAATCTAAATCTCCCTCCCTCATCCTATCTCTACATGCCCTAGTAAAAAGTCCTTCCTCAGCTCTCCTGTAGACCCCCTTTAGGTACTGGAAGGCTGCAATAAGATCTCCCTGGAGCCTTCTCTTCTCCACTTCCATTCCAGTGTAGGCCAGAGCACAGGATGATCTCGCCAAGTGTGGCGCGATGGAGACATCCCCCACTCCAGACCTTCTATGGGTGGCTGAAGCCCAAATGTTGGTGATGAGTATCCCTCAAGGCCAGGCAGACCCTAAGGTCTACCTCAGGATAATGTATCTCATCTAAAAAGAGCTTCACAGGAAACACTGAAGAAGTAGCAAGGGGTTTGGTTGGGTGTCCTCAAGCATTTGGGACACGGGAAGGGAACATCAGCCAGTTCCCCTGAGCGGTTGGTTCATCGCCCCTCTGCCGTGCTTTTCCCCAGCTGCAATTTCTCATGCAGCTTTAAGCCCTGGGTTTGGACTGGGCCCAGGATGACGTTGATCCACAGACAGCAAGAATCTGGGCTTTGTGGGACCTCTGCTCCCCACAGGTTGATGTGAAGACAGACCTGAGCGGGAAGTGACCATGTCACCTGCCCAGGCGCACATGCTGTGCTCCATGGATATGTCGCCAAATATCAGGACGCAGCACCACAGTGGCAACAGTTGGAGCCGGTTCTACCAAACCAGCATGTTCCCATGCCGTGTGCAATGCGGTCGGTGGCAGCTCCCCTTGCACAGCCACCTTTGGACCTGAAGTCACCATGGGGTATTTTCAGATGGATATCACCCTTCTCTACCCTCAATACCACTTTGGCCAGATCCTGGCAGGGGCTTCCAAACTTTACCCATGGCCTGGTGATACCTGGGGAGGTGAAAGGAGCCTTCTGCAACTATGGCCATATTCCTCCAGGTGCTGCGTCCACCACCTCCGGTATCCCAGAGCTCTCCATTTCGCTCCCACCATCTCCCAGCTGAGATGCCACAGCAGAATCGGTTCTGTGCATCCTCTCCTCCCGTAACTCAGGCGCTGGATGGGCACGCAGCGTCTGGAACAAGGCATCTACTTTTGTGGCCTTGAGCAGTATCTCCCTCTGGTGGCTGAGGAACAAGGAGCTACGGGGAGAAACACCTCCCCGGCAGGACTTCTTCCGTCTGGCAGCGTTGGGGAAAAATCTGGATATCCCAGGGCATGGGGGCATCTTGATCCCCCTCCAGCCCCCGGGGATGGGAAGGATGGGGAGGGGTATCTGGAGCAGTGATTTGTGACAGGGCAGTCCTCCTCCTCCAAACAAGGCTTTAGACTTAACTAAATAGAAGAACCTTCTATAGGTGGAAACCTGTGGTTCAGTGCGGGGACTGTACCCAGCACGCAGGACTTGGACTCTGGGTGTGACAGGGCTCTGACACCGGCTGCAGGTCTTTAAGGACAGATAATCCACATTATTTCACCTTATTTCGCATTGCTCCCAAGGAGAAGGTGAGAGGGAGCACGGCAGGATCTCACCAGTGACCATATCCCATCACGAGGGAGCAAAGCCATGGGGACATGATGCCCACACCTACACCCCCATCCATACCCCAGCCATCATGCCCCCTACGGTGCTGTCCCCAGAGTCCCTGCTCTCTTGGCCACTCCTCGTTCCATCTGGGATTGCCACAACCACCTCCCCTGGGGTGAGGGGTCAGCTCCTGGTGCACCTCCAGGCTCTCTGTGCATCGTGGATGTGCTCTGAGAAACGGAAGTCCTTGGGCATGCCCGCCTCCTGTCCCCAAAAGTATTTCTTTGCTTTCTTAAAATTGTCTGTTTGGCCATATTTTCTTTTCTGACTGGTCCATGGGATAGTTTCATGACAGCTGCTCAGTGCTGTCACACCTTTACCATCTCCAGTTATCCCGTACCACCACAAAGCGGGCGTTGAGCTGTAGGATATAGCCCTCCCAACCATTTCATGACCCTTAACAATTTTTTGCAGTCACAGCCAAAGCAGACCCATGGCTCTTCAAGACACGGTAACCTGGTAAGCCCAAGTTTAGTTGGTCTGCTGGTAATAGCAAGAATTCTGTATTTATGGGGTGAAAAACACTTAAATCACTCACAAGTGCAGCAAGGATGGTGTGAATCCTTCCATGTCTCAAGGCCCTGGACCTGGACAGAAGAGCAAACCTTCAACACATTTACTTTTCCTGCCTGGTCTTGCTTTGTGGTAACCAGCACAAGTTTGAGGGTAGCCCATAATTTGGGTAGTCATCACTCGACCTACTAAGGATTTGAATGTTGTAGTTGATGCAAACTATTACAGCACGTGGGATTGCAAGCACAGGAAGCAGAGCCAAGATCAAAACTGCTGCAGCTGGAGAGTGTTCAAGGAGAGATTCCCACCAAGTGCAATGCCATGCAACGTGATCCTTGGGTTGGCAGCTTGTTTTCCAACCGGCCGGACTGCAGGTGTTAGGGCTGGATGCTCAAAATCTACCCCAAACTACTCTTGATTTAGCATACAGTTTCAACAATTCTTGTCATGTTGGTGATTCTTCTTCAGGTAACTAAAATCAGATCATAGAATCACAGAATGGTTTAGGTTGGAAGGGACCTTGAAGACCATCCAGTCCCACCCCCCCTGCCATGGGCAGGGACACCTCCCACCAGATCAGGTTGCCCAAGGCCACGTCCAACCTGGCCTTGAACACCTCCAGGGATGGGGCAGCCACAGCTTCTCTGGGCAACCTGCGCCAGGGGATCACCACCCTCAGAGTGAAAAATTCCTTCCTAATATGTAATCTAAATCTCCCCTTTTCCAGTTTGAAGCCATTACCCCCTCATCCTATCACTACATGCCCCTGTGAAAAGTTGCTCTCCAGCTTTCTTGTAGGCCCCCTTCAGATACTGGAAGGGGCTATAAGGTCTCCCCGGAGCCTTCTCTTCTCCAGGCTGAACAACCCCAACTCTCTCAGCCTCTCTTCATAGCAGGGGTGCTCCAGCCCTCTGATCATCTTTGTGGCCTCCTCTGGACCCACTCCAACAGGTCCACATCCTTCCCACATCTCTTAGTCCAAGTTATACAGGACACAGCTCCTTTCATGGGACCCCTGCCACCTAAAGGGAAGGTTCTGGGTTAGGAAGGAAATGATCCCGCTCAGAGAGGGAAAGGACTTCCTTGTCCTAGACCCAGTTTGGTCCTGGTTTGGGGAATGGGGTGAGCAGGCACCACTGCCTGGTTCAGCATCGCTCACCCTGTCAGGGGATGGGGGACAGCGACAGCTGCCACCAGCCACCCCCTGATGGACCTGGGTTCCCACCTTGTCAAGAGGGAAGAGACAACCAATCCTTCCTCCCAACAGCGGCTGCCTGGAAGAGAAATTTGGCCAGTAAAAGCCTTCATCCCCATCCAAAACATCTGCCAACATCCCAGCGTGCCATCCCAGCTCCTCCTGAGCCCCTACTTGCCCGCAGCAACCAAACCCACCCAACCCACCGCTACCTGCATGCCACATCGAAGTGCCCGGGTCCCGCAGACTGAGGTGGCCCCAGCTAGAAACCTGCTGGTTGCAGACCCTTCTTCATCCTCCCACCACAAATCCCGACATCCAGCTCTCCTGGGGCTGTGGGAACAAAGTGGGGAGGAGAGAAAGGAGGGGATGTGGAGTCTTGCACTAGACAAGGAGGAAAAACCCTTCTCAATTAAACAGACAGCTTGATTAGGGGCGGGCAGAACCGGAACAGGTAGAAAATCTAAGAAAACAGGAAAATGGAGTTGAAAAGGAGAGGGGAGGAGGCAATGTCACATCCAGACAGGAAGCCGCGCAGCGGTTTGCTTGCAAAGCAGCAGGAGATCAAGGTCCAACACCCCCTACAGCAAGGTCCAGAGGACCTCTCTCCATGCTGACATGCAGCCCCAACACGAGACACGGACACAGCAAAGGGCGGTTTGTTTTTTAAAGCACCACCATATATTCTCAAAGGTAGAAAAAACCAAACTGGATAAAAGTGTACCGTAACATCACGGCAGCTCCGCTGCCTTCCGTGTGATGCACGTAGCGAGGACGGCTCCGGAAAAACTGCTGCAAGGGCTTCCTCCCCATGGAGCAGAGCTGCAGCACGCAATGCCGGGCTCTGAACGGAGACACGGAGCTTTCACCATGTCGGAAAGCGGCTTCACTCCCCAACCAGCCCCAACTGGGTTTTCAGTGCCCAGACCAGCTTGAGGAAACATCTGGCTGGGTCGATCCTGAGCAGTGAATGCTACATGGAAGCTTTTTCTTCTTAATTCATCACATGCCTGTCCTTCCTGCTGCCTGTCCTGTCCTGTGGCACCACCGGAATCTTGCCCGCAGCTAGGCAACAGCTGGAGGATGCAGCCAGATGTGCGCCAGCTGAGCTCGCTGGCGAATACCCAGCTGACCAGACCTCAATCAACATGTCAAGCCATGTCCTGGGGACAAACCCATGTCCAGCCAGCACATCTGGAAGCATTAGCTACTTCTGAGACCGCGGTATTAAGGCTTTTAGTTCCCCGATACAAATAAACCCCACCTGCAATGGGGATTTTCGGGTGGTAGGAGTCTGCAGAGCTGAGATTTGGCTGGAGGCTAAATTTAGGAGGGAGCATCCAGCCACACCTGGATTATCTGCAGTTGGGTGGAAGGGGGCAAGGAAGAAGCTGGAAAAGGCCACTTGAGGAAGCAGGGCAGGGTGGTGGGCAAGCAAGCAGGACATGGCTTTTGTCTACAGTTCAAGGTCCTGAGGTGGTGGTCTGCAGTATGAAGGTCTGGGCTCCTACGTGGCCCCAGCAAATGGAGTTGGTAAAGCTCTCAAGATGAACTCGGCGGGGGAAAAATAAATCAAGCACCGCTGAGCCTTACTTTAGGGCTTATTCTGCCCAGAAGGAAGGGCATCTGAGAGTAAAACTCATGATTTTTCTTGTTTAGGCACTTATTTGTCCTGAGAAGACTCCTGCTTTGGTCAGCGTTGCAACTCCTGGAGACAGCAGCCAGATCTCCGTGCTGGGACAAGCCAGCAGCTTGTATAGGCACTTGTTAAAGGACACACTTCAAGACATCATCACAAATATATCAAAGGCAGCATGCTCCAGCTGCCTAGCAGGACTGCTACATAAATAAGTTTAATAAATACCTAAACCTGGACTTTTAAGGCTTTTAAAGACCTTTGCAGCTCTCCAAAACTGCAAGTAGAAGATGCACTGGGAGGGAAGGTGATGTCCTAACAATGGAGGACCACATCTGCCCAGCAGCAGGTTCACCATGGGGACAGTCCTCATGGCCAGTGTTAATATCCCACCACCTCCTGACGTATCCCACCAAGGAGGCAGTCACTCCAGCGCTGACCCAAAGTGATGGTGCAGCGATTTCAGGGTCACTCCAGCAACCCAGACAGGTCCGTCCCCTCTCCCAGCTCCCCCAGTCCCTGCTGTGGGCATCTAGGGTCGGCCTTGGGGGTGGAGGTGAAGCATGGTGGCCTCAGCTTGCTCCTGACAGTCCCTTCTGTGCCACAAGGGTGGGTGTCCAGAGGGTGACGCCACCCCACGAGGGCACCCTCCGGTCCCACGGGCTCTGAGACCTCTCTGGGGGGATCCACCACCCCACAGCCGCTCATGCTGCCAAGGGAAGAGCTGCTCTGCAGATGCTTGTGGGCACAAATGCCCAGGATTGGGCTGATGCTCACCATCCCATGGGATAAATCCCCTCCTCCTCCTCCTCCCAGGCAGCCAGGGGGATGGACTTCGTTGTCCCTTGGAACCAGGGCCACGTGCGTAGCTGTGGCTGTCCCCACGCCAGGTGAGGTGATGCCTCCAGTGCTCGCGCTGAAATATATAGAGGAGCCCTCGGCCGGATTTGGGGAGAAGGTGCTGGGAAAGGATAGGGCTGAGTGAAAACCAGGATCCTGCCCCGCTCCGTCCTCCCGTGCCGTTCTCGCAATGCCGGCGCTGGGTTTGCCGCCTCCTCCGTTCCCCACCGCCTGCAATGTCTCATCACTCAGACCAGATTCAAGACCCTGAGGACCGATTTCCCTTGTGGGGAGGGAAAGTTGTGCCCCAGGCTCAATGCCAGTGGGTTTCTCCATCACCCATCCTCCAGGGTAAACCTCTCCAAAGCCACCACCTCCAAAAGCTGCGTTGACTATAGACACATCTCCTGTCTTCAAGGCCAGCTTGACCAGCAACCAGTGGTGATGGTTCCTCCAGCCGTCCTCCAAACACCTTCCAAATTGCAGGAGCGATGAGCTGTTTCTGGTTTTGAGATCTGCTGTGGTCCCTTCCCCTGCCAAGGACCTGCTGTATCCCGAAATTCCCAAGCTTTGCCCTGCTTGGGAGCCATCTCCAGCAACCTTGTCATCACCTGCAGCCACAGCGCTGCAGGTTGTCTCCAGGAAGCCCTGCCAGATCTCCGTGGACTTGGGATGGAGCAGGCTGTAATAAACCACCAAAGCTGCGGCACCTGAAAAAGAGCAGAAAGGTGTCAAGGGACGAGTCCCAGCAGCGTTTCGGTCAGGTGCCACCTCCAGATCAACAGGCCCACCGCAGAGATGCTGGTGGATATCAGGTGGCCAAGCAGCGTGTCTTGGGACAAGCAAAAATCCCACTTGAGCAGCTGTTGGGAAAGGGGAGCGATGAGCATGCTTTCAAGACCGAATTTAATCTGGATGGATTTGCAGACCGACAGATGCACAGCGAGACAGCCGCTGAGCACCAGCAGACAGGGCATTGGGCAGGGAGGAGATGTGTCACACAGGAATGCTTCCCATCTCACAGCATCCCGGTCCTCCAGCTATCAAATGCAACAGGATTTTAAGATACCTTCCTACTTCTATCCTAAACTCATTCAAGGGCAGAGGAATTGCTCCTTTTCCAGCCCAAATGTGCCCTTTCTCTAAGCCCCCGGCATCCCGGGCTGCATCCCCAGCAGCGTGACCAGCAGGGCGAGGGATGGCACTGTGCCCCTCTGCTGCGCTCTGCTCTGGGGAGACCCCCCTGCAGTGCTGCCTCCAGCTCGGGGGCCTCAGCACAGGAGAGACATGGACCTGGTGGAGCGGGGCCAGAGGAGGCCCCGGAGATGCTGGGAGGGCTGGAGCCCCTCTGCTGGGAGGACAGGCTGGGAGAGTTGGGGGGGTTCAGCCTGGAGAAGAGAAGGCTCCGGGGAGACCTTACAGCCCATTCCAGTCCCTAAAGGGGGACTACAAGAAAGATGGAGAAGGATTTTTTACAAGGGCATGTAGTGATAGGACGAGGGGGAATGGCGTCAAACTGGAAGAGGGGAGATTTAGATTAGATCTTAGGAAGAAATTCTTTCCTGTGAGGGTGGTGAGCCCCTGGCGCAGGTTGCCCAGAGAAGTTGTTGAGGCCCCATCCCTGGAGGTGTTCAAGGCCACGTTGGATGGGGCTTGGAGCAACCTGGGCTGGTGGGAGGTGTCCCTGCCCATGGCAGGGGGGTTGGAACTGGATGGTCTCTAAGGTCCCTTCCAACATAAACCATTCTGTGATTCCATGGTTGATCTGTGTGCAGCTGGTGTGGGGAGATGCCCAAAGCCCAGCGTGTGGGCGTTACACCCCCCTCTGCCCCCAGCCCACTAGGAAAACATGAGCCTGATGGGGACCTCACCCAGCAAAGAGCAAATCCCATCCTTGCCCAGTGCCAATTTTTGCAAATAGAGGTGCCAATGGGTTGTTTGTGAGCATCGTACAATCTCTGCCCTCCTTCAGCTGAGTTGTGCATTAAAGCTTTAGGGCATTAAATGCACCAGGTGGCCATAGCTGCTGTCTACTTTATGGGTATGGAGTAAGGCAGAGTATGGGCAAGGTGTGGAGTACCTTCTCCATCACATACCAAAAAATCCTCTCCATGAGCACAAAAAGCTTCTCCATTTGCAGAAGCAGCGCTGGTCTTTGAAAGAAAAGATGGTGGGAGAAAGCTGCTGTAGCTCCGCATGGTCCCACATCGGCGTATTTCCAAAACACACCCAGGGACGGCTGATCAATCACAAACCACCTTCATCAATCTTCAGTATATGCTCAAATGAAAATATTTCCCTGCAGCGATTCCCTGTGTTGTGCCACTGCCTGCGCTGATCACCAAGGTGACCAAAAGCACAAACAGATGTGCTTCAGATTTGCACATATTGCATTTGGCGGCGGCACCTGAACCATTTGGTGACGCCTCCATCATTTCCGCAAGCCTCCTTCTTCAGGAGTGGGCTTTTAAGAAACGGTGAAATGAAACGCAAGGTGGATTTACGCATTATCAAATACATTCATATGCTTAAGCTGGAAGAATTAAAGCAAATAATCTGATGCAACTAATAAAATAACTCGTGATGCTCATTTATTCTCAAAACATGCAAGCCGGGCCCTAAAAAACAGCAGATCTTACCTATTACGTACCCCGACATGACGGCCCCGGTCACGCACAGGCTGCTCCTCAGCTCTGCCTGCAGGAACTGGGTGGCCAGCAGCAGCAGGAGGGTGTTTTCCATCAGCATTATCTGCAGAGTAGAGGGAAGAGAGTTATCACTTTTACGCTTCCCAGGGAAGCTGTGGCTGCCCCATCCCTGGAGGTGTTCAAGGCCAGGTTGGATGGGGCTTGGAGCAACCTGGGCTGGTGGGAGGTGTCCCTGCCCATGGCAGGGGGGTTGGAACGAGGTGATCTTCAAGGTCCCTTCCAACCCAAACCATTCCATGATTCTATGACTCTGATGGTTTTAGACATGCTTCTGATGACAGAAAACACCCAGTTTCTAGATTTTGCTGATTTATTTTGCACCTAACTTATCACTTAAAACATAGGGTTTGCTGAACTGAGCTTTCTGTAAGGTCTCAACCTTTTTTTCACCATGGAAAATAACTCTGGCAAAGCAGCACAGCCACTCCGGTGCTATCGAGACATTGTATGGTGGCTGCCAAGAAACCAAAGGCAGCTCAGAAGGAGCATCCACCTTGATGACCACGTGGCTTTGTCAGGACATGGGAAACACTGGATTTTTATCAAGTGGTGATGTGAGAAATGAGAAAGGACAGTCTGAAGCTATTGCTACCCCCCAGCAGCTGCACCCATGTGGAATACTGAATATCCCGGGTACTCACTGCATAAAACACGGCCACCCTGTGCTTGGAGGGACCAGGACGGACATTAATGTAGCAGAAGATGTACATGGCTCCCACCAGGCAATTGAAGAGCCTCCAGCGGCAGGGCTGGGCCACGATGTCCGTCTGCTGGGCCACCAGCCAGAAGGCCATGAGCAGCCAGTGGACACCTGCAAGGAGAAAGGACCGAGAGGGCAAAGCCATTGCTGGGGGAGGCTGCAAAGCGCTCCTGGACTGGGACCATCCTTGCGGGTGACAGCAGGATGGGACACGGCGAAGATGATCACGGGTCCTACCTGCCACAGCGAAAACCCAGAAGGAGTACAGCCTGGCAAAGAGCACCAGGGCCAGGACCCTGGTCCCCAGCATCCCTGTCCTCCAGAGAAGCAGGCAGAGGATGGCCGCGGCTGGCGGGCAGAGGTGACCAGGTTTCAGCAGGCAGGTGAAACGGGTGTAGGAGACCAAAGCCCAGGCGAGGGAGAGCAGGGACAGCCCAGCGCTGACACCTGCACGGGGACAGGGGCAGTCACAGAATCACAGAATGGTCAGGGTTGGAAAGGACCTCTGGAGATCATCTAGTCCAACCCCCCCACCAGAGCAGGGTCACCTACAGCAGGTTGCACAGGACAGCATCCAGGTGAGTTTTGAATGTCTCCAGAGTGGGAGACTCCACAACCTCTCTGGGCAGCCTGTGCCAGTGCTCCACTACCCTCAAAGTAAAGAAGTTGCTTCTCATGTTAAGATGGAACTTCCTATGTTCAAGCTTGTGCCTGTTACCCCTCGTCCTATCACTGGGCACCACTGAAAAAAGACTGCTCCCATCCCCCTGGCACCCTCCCGTTAAGTATTTGTAAGTATTAATAAGATTCCCCCTCAATCTTCTTTTCTCCACACTAAAGAGACACAAATCCCTCAGCCTTTCTCCATATGAGAGATGTTCCAATCCCCTAATCATCTTTGTAGCCCTTTGCTGGACCCTCTCCAGCAGTTCCCTGTCCTTCTTGAACTGGGGAGCCCAGAACTGGATGCAGTAAAGGCGCTCTGAAGGACGCCCCAACTGCGTTGTAGGACCGTACCTCAATGCTAAGGAGGTGCTGGTAGCACGGCACCCCGCTACAAGCCAGGCACCCCGCTGTCCTGCCAAATGGAGTATTTCAACCAATTACTGCTGAATCTGGCCTCC
>NW_009650237.1:15811-32850 GCF_000708025.1 Charadrius vociferus | reverse complement strand
CTCGGCATCTTAAATCCTCTGACCGCTCTCCGCCACAGGCAGAGCTTTGCAGTGGCACGGCCGATCCATGTCTGGTCACTGCGACCGGACCAGAGACTGACACTGATTTGAGCAGGACCTTGAGCACACCGTGACTCCACACACCCCAATGTCTCCCTTTGCACGCCTGAAAGTTCACCTTTTCTACAAAGCAGCCCCAAAACCCTAAATGCTCAGCACGGCACTGTGATTAGGGCTGGACCATCAATCGGAACATGTGTTGGGTTCAAACCCAGTCACGGCACTGTCTTGCCAGGGAGTTCAACAAAGCCAAGTGCAAGGTCCTGCACGTGGGTCGGGGCAACCCCAAGCACAAATCCAGGCTGGGTGGAGAATGGATGGAGAGCAGCCCTGAGGAGAAGGACTTGGGGGTGTTGGTGGATGAGAAGCTCAACCTGAGCCGGCAATGTGGTCTGTCAGCCCAGAGAGCCCCCGGCATCCCGGGCTGCATCCCCAGCAGTGTGGCCAGCAGGGCAAGGGGGGTAAGTGCTCCTCTGCTGCACTCTGGGGAGACCCCCATTGCAGTAGTGCCTCCAGCTTGGGGGCCACCAACATAAGAAGGACATGGACCTGTTGGAGCAGGTCCAAAGGAAGCTGTGAAGATGATCAGAGAGGGGGAGCCCCTCTGCTGGGAGGACAGGCTGGGAGAGTTGCGGGGCTTCAGCCTGGAGAAGAGAGGGCTCCACAGAGACCTTAGAACCACTTCCAGTACCTAAAGGGGCTCCAGGAGAGCTGGGGAGGGACTCTTGATAAGGGAGTGGAGCCACAGGATGAGGGGTGATGGTTTTAAACTGGAAGAGGGGAGATTTAGATTAGATCTTAGGAAGAAATTCTTTCCTGTGAGGGTGGTGAGGCACTGGCCCAGGTTGCCCTGAGCAGCTGTGTCTGCCCCATCCCTGGAGGTGTTCAAGGCCAGGTTGGACGTGGCCTTGGGCAACCTGGGCTGGTGGGAGGTGTCCCTGCCCATGGCAGGGGGGGTTGGAACTTGATGATCTTCAAGGTCCCTTCCAACCCAAACCATTCTGTGATTCTATGATTTGTCCCTGCTGCTTTGCACTGGGACTTCCCAGCTTCTTTGCAGATGCAGAGCCTGCCCTGCGCCCCCCCAGCTGGGCACATGCATCCCCCACCCAAATGCATCACCCCTCTGCAACTCAGCATCCTCCTGGGAACTCCCTGCTCACCGGGGACGAAGCCCGCTGGCTCGACGGCCACGACGACGTAGGCCTGCAGCAGGAGGGGAGGGAGGCTCTGCAGCAGGGCTTCCAGGAGCCGCAGCACACACACATCCCCGTGCTGCGCCAGCCCCTGCCCGGCACGGGCACTGCCACCCGTCTTTGCCGCCAACCGCAAAACATCCCAGTACCTGCAAGAGTCACCGTGATGGCATGTCCACCCTGGTTTTGGCAGGTTTGGAACTGCCAACTGGGTTGGGGGTGGGTGGGGTGGCCGGATGAACCATGGGGAGCATCTCTCACCGCTTCCAGAGGCCCAGCTGCAGGAGATGGAGCACCAGGAGCCAGGAGTTGAGTGGGTGGCCGTCCGCCCTGAACCAGAGGATGCTGAGGAGCTGAGCCGTGTAGCCGGGCACCACGCAGGCGATGGTCAGCCCCAACCAGCCCAGTTGCCCACGGACCAGGTAGTGGATGATGGCGCAGAGCCCTGGAAAATGTCAGAGAGGCACTGCTGAGGGATGCCACAGCCACCCACACCCTGTGACTGATGGGCGGTACCCACAGCCCATCCCAAATTCATCTCCCAGTCAATGAGGAGGGGTGTGTGTGAAGTCCTTAGTCCTCCTCTTATCTCCGGCCGCCGGCTTCCCGGTAGCTTGTCAGTGGTGGCACAGCCATCGCCACTGAGGGGGCTGGCCTGGAGAAGGGCCCTCTGATAATGAGCGCTCACGCTCCAAATAAATAAATAAGTAAACAAAATAGCTTTAAAAATATTCAATTCTTCAAATTAAAATGCTGCAAATAAATAAATAAGTAAACAAAATAGCTTTAAAACTGTTCAATTCTTCAAATTAAAATGCTGCAAATAAATAAATAAGTAAACAAAATAGCTTTAAAACTGTTCAATTCTTCAAATTAAAATGCTGCAAATAAATAAATAAGTAAACAAAATAGCTTTAAAAATATTCAATTCTTCAAATTAAAATGCTGCAAATAAATAAATAAGTAAACAAAATAGCTTTAAAAATATTCAATTCTTCAAATTAAAATGCTGCAAATAAATAAATAAGTAAACAAAATAGCTTTAAAAATATTCAATTCTTCAAATTAAAATGCTGCAAATAAATAAATAAGTAAACAAAATAGCTTTAAAAATATTCAATTCTTCAAATTAAAATGCTGCAAATAAATAAATAAGTAAACAAAATAGCTTTAAAAATATTCAATTCTTCAAATTAAAATGCTGCAAATAAATAAATAAGTAAACAAAATAGCTTTAAAAATATTCAATTCTTCAAATTAAAATGCTGCAAATAAATAAATAAGTAAACAAAATAGCTTTAAAAATATTCAATTCTTCAAATTAAAATGCTGCAAATAAATAAATAAGTAAACAAAATAGCTTTAAAAATATTCAATTCTTCAAATTAAAATGCTGCAAATAAATAAATAAGTAAACAAAATAGCTTTAAAAATATTCAATTCTTCAAATTAAAATGCTGCAAATAAATAAATAAGTAAACAAAATAGCTTTAAAAATATTCAATTCTTCAAATTAAAATGCTGCAAATAAATAAATAAGTAAACAAAATAGCTTTAAAAATATTCAATTCTTCAAATTAAAATGCTGCAAATAAATAAATAAGTAAACAAAATAGCTTTAAAAATATTCAATTCTTCAAATTAAAATGCTGCAAATAAATAAATAAGTAAACAAAATAGCTTTAAAAATATTCAATTCTTCAAATTAAAATGCTGCAAATAAATAAATAAGTAAACAAAATAGCTTTAAAAATATTCAATTCTTCAAATTAAAATGCTGCAAATAAATAAATAAGTAAACAAAATAGCTTTAAAAATATTCAATTCTTCAAATTAAAATGCTGCAAACCGGTCCCCTCCCCAAGTGTCCCTCCCCCCTCCTCCGCCGCGCTTCTCTCCCGCCGGGCTATGTTACGTCATGCCGCTTTCTTCACGCCGCTTTCTTCACGTCATGCCGCTTGCGTCACGGGGGGTCTTCGGCGTCTTGCGGCCACACAGGTGGCACCAACCCGAGACCCCTGGGGTCGTCGTGCATTTGCACAGGGCCCGTCCCCGTGTCCCACAGGTTGTTGCCGGCTTGCACAGGTCCATCCTGATGGTCCCCAGGTTCTCCTACGCCTACACAAGTCCATCCTGATGGTCCCCAGGTTTTCCTGCGCCTGCACAAGCCCATCCTGAAGTCCCCGAGGTTGCTGTGCACTTGCACAAGTATGTTCTGATGGTCCCCAGTTTCTTGTGCACCTCCACAAACCCACCCCGATGTCCATGTGTTCTTGTGCTGTTGCACAAGCCCATCCTGATGTCCCCCCAGGTTGTTGTGCATCTGCATAAGCCCATCTCAATGTCCTCCAGGTTGTTGTGCACTCGCAGAAGCCCATTCTAATGTCCCCCAGGTTGTTATGCACCTGCACAAGCCCGTCCCGATGTCCCCATGCACGATGCCCAAGTGATGTCCATCCATCGCTGGGATGAGCACTAGGTGGCAGCCGGGACATGATGTTCACAGAGCCATAAATTAATTTGGTTGTGTGTCATCCCCCCGCCAACCCAAGAAATTAAACCTTTGTGAAATGTGATCCCAACCGCTGGTGATCACGGGTGTCCTTGTGTGTCCAGAGACGTGTCCTATCTGCTTTTTTCCCCGATCTCCAGCCCTTCAGACTCCATCCCCTGAGAAGCACGTGCTTTTTAGAAAATAAATCCTCAGGAAGTCGCTACAGGAAAGACCATGAAGGGTTTTTTTAATTAGGTCCAAATATCATCTAGGGTTTTGTCGCTGCTTTTGCAGAGCCACGCAGGAAGCTCCCAAAGCTTTGTACGCCGGGATGCGCGGGTGTTTGGGGGCTGTCACGCATTTGCTGTCACTTTTTGAAATTTTAGCTGGTTTCTTTGCAACCTTGGGAACAAAGCCTGGACTCTGCTGCTTAATGGGAGCAATGTTTCTCATCCGTTCAGTGGGGACTTTCTGAAGTACAAAAGCTCGGTTTCCAGCGTTCTCTATAGGTCCCCAGTACGTTTTGCCTGTCCCTGACATGCTCTATAATGCCCTTCTTCGATATTTGTATGTAAGCGATGAACTAAATCATCAAATCACAGAATGGTTTGGGTTGGAAGGGACTTTAAAGATCACCAAGTTCCAACCCCCCTGCCATGGGCAGGGACACCTCCCACCAGCCCAGGTTGCTTCGAGCCCTGTCCAACCTGGCCTTGAACACCTCCAGGGATGGGGCCTCAACAACTTCTCTGGGCAACCTCGGCCAGTCCCTTATCACCCTTAAAGTGAAAAATTTCTTCCTAATATTTAATCTAAATCTCCCTTCTTCCAGTTTAAAGCCATTCCCCCTTGTCCTATCACTACATATCCCGTTTGTGCTTGGGGCCGTGGACGTGCTGGTGGCAGGGAAGCCAAACTGCTCAGAGGTGTCATTGCCTGATTGTCCCTCCTTGAGGCAGCATCACCAGGGGTTCCGCTTGGTCTCCAGCACTAGTTTTGACCAAGCGCGTGAGAACGTTGCATCCTTGCAACTTCAGCTCCGGCGTTTGGATTTGGTAGCAAGTGGGTTAAAGAAGTCAGGGGTGGAAGGGAGAGCCTACTGTTCCTCTTGTCCCGCTGCCGTGTCCCTATTCAGTAAAGTGTTTCATTAACTAACAATGTTAATTCGTTGTGCCTGGCTCCAGTGAAGCATGTTAATAAAGTCAGGGGTGTAAATAAGGCTGTGGAGCCAAGTGAAGCTCAGTCCTGGCTGTCTCCAAGCCTTGTCCTCCACAGTTGATACTGCAACAAATACCACGGTTGCCAAATGGCCCGTTCCTAGAAAACCCAACTTTTTTGCATGCAAAGCACAATGAAGCCTCTAACGGGCACCGAAGGCTCTTCCAAAGCTGAAGGTGGGCTGTCGAAGCAACAAGTCTTTGCTGGCAGCTCCAGCAGTGAGGACGTTGCAAGGGTTCGAGGTGCCTCGACAGCCTTTTCTCCGTCTCAACGTGACTGCTGACAAAATCGGTCCCTCCTCCTGCCCAAAGGCTTTGTGCCAAGCCAGGAATAAATTCCCATGCCACACGAGACGTGCCATTACCACCCCGAAACAATGCCAAGCAGGGAAGGACTAAAGCCGGAAAGCCTTCCAGAAGATATTCCCAGAGCGAGTCACCCTCCCCAGTTTCACTGCCAGCTCCCAGTTGCTCTGGCTGCCATCCAGCCACCGGTTTGGCTGCACTTTTCTCGGCTGAGTTTCAGCGCCCAGGAGCTGCTCTTGCTTAAGAAAAAAACCCTCAGGTCTCCAACGAAGCTACAAGTAGAGGATGGGGAAGTCACCTCTATTGCATTTAGCCATCTTAGCAGATGAAGGTCCTCCAGGTCCTCCACGCCAAGCTGTTTCTCCGACCTTCAGGTGATTTTTGGGGACTTCCTGCTGCGCCTTCTCGTATTTTAATCCCCTCTTGAAGTGGGAGCGTGAGAAGTTGCAGAGACTTGTTTGCTGTGCTGCTGGACCTGCACACAGAGAGGTCTAACAATATCTTGGTGGGGCTCATTCTGGATTCATAGAATCATAGAATCATAGAATTGCTGAGGTTGGAAGGGACCTTTAAGATCATCAAGTCCAACCATTAACCTAATCTGACAAAACCACTTCTAAACCATGTCCCCAAGTACCACATCTACCCTTTTTTTAAACACCTCCAGGGACGGCAAATCCACCCCTCCCAGGGCAGCCTCTTCCAATGTTTGATAACCCTTTCAGTGAAAAAATGTTTCCTAATATCCAATCTAAACCTCCCCTGACATAACTTGAACCCATTTCCTCTCATCCTATCACTTGACACCAGGGAGAAGAGATCAGCCCCCACTTCTCTACCCCCTCCTTTCAGGTAGCTGTAGAGAGTGATAAGGTCTCCCCTCAGCCTCCTGTTCTCCAGGCTAAACATCTCCAGTTCCCTCAGTCGTTCCTTATAAGACTTGTCCTCCAGACCCCTCACCAGCTTCGTTGCCCTTCTCTGGACACGCTCCAACATTCAGTCTCCACGTGGCTTTGGGCAATCTCCTGTTGGGACTAAAATATTCCTTTCTGTGCAGAATCTGGATTTCTGGAGGCAAAGATGCATCGTATTAAGATTTGAGCGAGCGAATACCTTGAGGTGAAGTGGGTCCTGTGCTCATGGTCATCGCTCTGAACAAACAGTTGCTGAAACATCTGCCTGTTGGGGCTGCTCCTGGAGGAGACGGTGCTTTGGATCAGGACACGGGAGCCAGCAGGTGCTAGTGTTAAGAGGATAATTCCTCTCAGGGCGGGGACATGCAGTGGTATCTACCCACAGAAGCGTTTGTAATTAGAGGTTGCAATGTGCGTCCTTTAAATATATTATTTGGGTCCAAATAGGATTGCTAAATCCCTGCAGATTGCACTCATCAAAGCCTTATAAATACAGGTTAGTTCCTTCTTCTCGCAGTGCCTCTTGGTCTCAGCAGCTTTGTGGTGGAGTTCCACAATGTCAACAAAAGCCACGAAGATACTTATCCTGCTTCTTCTTCTTTTCCCCGCGGTGTCCCAGGCTGCTGCAGGTAAGTGTAGATACAACGAAGGGGCATTTTTGTGTTTGGGAAATGGGGAGCGATTCTGTAAATGAGGAAGGAACTTGTGATACACGTGGAGCTGATGTGGCGGTACGTGGCGTTGAACCCGCCTGCCTAGCACTGGGAAAACTCCAGTTAGCCGTTCCAGTGCCAAGGGGAGAGAGCGGTGCCCCTCTGCAGAACTCACGAGTGCTTTTGGACATCACCGCAAAACTCAACAGCAGGTTGACCATCTCACGGAGATGCCATCTGCACTATCTACAGGTGGAGATGTTGCGAACATGGGAACAGGTGTGCAAATACAAAGAAAGATGCTTACCAGCTCTTTTTCTCAATTCCAGTGTCAGACACTGTGACGTGTCGGAAGACCAAGGGCGAGTGTTCGTTCCTGCTGTGTCCCTTGTTTAAGAGAGCCACCGGTACCTGCTACAATGGACTGGCAAAGTGTTGCAGGCCCTTATGGTGACCCTCTGCGGTCCGTGCAGCGGCTGGTAGCGTTGGGAGCATCGTTAGCAGTGGCAGCAGTAGTGCGGTATTGTCCTTCTTTATGTGAGTACGTGTTGGGTTTGGTGCTGTCTTTCCTCAGAGCTGGTGGAAGTTACTGGTGGAAGTAGCTGGTGGAAGCATGTGGTCATGTGTCTGCTCTTCACTCATGTATCCACACCTGGGAAATCACTCTGTGGCACCTCCTCATCCACTGGACCCTGTCCTTCCGCTGTCACCAAGGCAGGGTTGAACTGACAGCCTGAAACTGGGTAGCTCCTCTCCTCTCCCTGCCAAGGGTGGTTTGTGGTGGGAATCAGGCACATTTCCTCCTTGTAGTGGGGGAGAGTGTGATGTGTCCCATGTGATGCTGAGATACCACAGCAGACCTCACCCATCCCATATGCTCTCCTGTGGCAGCCACCCATGGAGCCCTGATGTCCTTGGTTGCCACCCTGGTGTCCCAAGGGGAGAGCACAAGGCCGATTTCCAACCACCGAAGAAGTTTAGTTGGGAAGGGGCTCCCTGTTATGGCCCTGCTGCTTCACCTTGGTTGAGCCCATGGAGGGGTGAGGTGTGGAGGGCAGGTGCTAGGCAAGGCTCAGAGCTGACAGTGCAGCCCCCCTGGGACCTTCCTCCAGCTCTTGGACTTCCACGTTGCCCTTTTCACCTGCCACAGGCCAAAGGGGTGCAGGGCAGGGACACCACTGCTTTCTATCCTCACCTTCTCCTTGCCTGTGATTTGTCTGTCTGCCTTCACCCTCACCAGCCAGGTCCTGCATGGTGAGGTCTCAGCTCCTCCGGCCAGACCTTCTCCCTCCCCTGGGGCACTGAGTTGCTCCTGCCAATGTAATATTTAGAAGTACCTTGGCCAATGTCTGCTAACTTGCCCACCTTCCCCACGCACAATGGCTGTCTTTCCTGAACAGATGGGTAAATGTGAAATATAACCCTCCTTTTCCCATCTTCCCTGTGGGACCCCTTTTCTCTTCCATTAGGCGATTTATTTCCCATATCCGCTTATAATCATGTCAAGAGAAGGTCTTTCATCTTCCACCTTTCCCATCCTGTATCCTCAGATGATGTTGTCCTGGCTCGGTCATCTGTCCAGGTTCTCAGAGGACATCTGGCTGATTCAGACCTTATTCTGGAGAGAAGCTCTGGTCAACTCTCATTTGACCTCTATTGTGATACAGCAAGGGCTGGAAACTGAAGTCTTCAGGGATGTTCTGCTGCTCTCTTACAGGTTCTACAAAACACCTAAAACTTCCAGTATTGAAGCAATCTGCTCTTTTTCTCTCCCCTAACACATATTCGCTGTGTCCGAAGAGGCTGTGGTTCACCAACTATTTGAGTTGTGTAAATATCTAATAAAGCATGAGTAAAAACACAAAGCGCTTTAAACAGCTAATCGGTGAGGAGCGTTTTGAACCCCCCGGTTCCTGAGGTCTAAGGCCTAGGTCCTGTGGGTCTTACATCCAGCCACATCTCATCGGCAGGCAGCTCCCAAACCTGGGAAAGGTTTCCTAGGTCATCTCCTAAGTCAAGAGGAGGTTTGATTACCCTCCACTGCTTTTGGTGTAGCAGCTTCTCCAGGCACAGGTCAGTCCTGCAAACGCACTGCAGCTGACATCATTGCATAGCACATGCCCACCACCAAAGAAACAAAATCGTTAATAATAATCAAGCTCTCCAAGCCCAAAGGTGCCATTCGAACCTTAATCACTCCTTCCATCTCGCGATTTGGAAGTCCTTTGTACTCGTGAACTGAGGCTTGCACCACCCGTAGGAGATAGCCAAGCAAACAGAAGTTACCTGCTGTTGTAATTAATCCACCTGGGATTAATTTTAACCCTTTTTGTTCAGGAATAAGAAAAAATAATAGCAAAAAGCAGGTATTTGGTGATATGCCAAAAAGTTGCAGTGACTCTGTCACAGGGCTGGCTTTCAGGAATAATAAATAAGACTCCTCAGCGGTTGTATAATCATTGCAATTAGGAAATGAAGAGCTTTACAGAGTATGCAAGAATTGCTACTCACATTGCACTGATGAAGAAACCGGAGCGCAGAATGGGGAAGTGTCAGGAAGGTCATTGTCTCCTGGTCACCCACAGCCAGGAGGAGTGGAAAGATCCTGGGAGTTGTGCTCTGACGTCCTACATTGTTTATGTCCTTTGAAAATAAACTCAGGCGTTATTAACAATACAGCATGCAAAACCATTGTTAATTGTGACCAACAACTGGGGGGCAACTGATCCTTTGGCATAGAGGATGATTGATGGCCACCACATCCCAGAAATCTGAATAGCCATGTCACGGGTATCACGGGGCAGGCACGGAAAAACCTCTTCACAGAACTCGGGGAAGATTTGCTCAATGGAAAACATGGATAATGTGAGAGTCGGGGCTATACTGATCTGGAAATGCCTTCATCGTTTGAAGGGGGTTCCCAGTCTGAGGCTCAGTGAAGCCCAACAAGACTGGGGAGCTGGACAGTCCATGCTTTACTCATCGGGTGGACAGGAACAATGAGGAGCATCAAAACCACCTGCAGAACCGTGTTCCCCAATGAGCACTGCCCCCGTGGAGAGGAGAGGAGGTAGTGGAGGCAAAGGGAGTCCTGGCTTGCCTACAGATGGTATCACATGGACCCAGCTGGCCCTCACGTGTTGAGCTACCTGTGTGCACCAGTTTCAACCTGTGTTTTGCTACACACCCCAGCTGCAAACATTTCTCAACACCATACAGAAGGGTTTAAGCAATAGTCCTTCCCGGATGGACCCAGACAGCGAGTCACATCTTTTGCAGATCATTCCCCTGCTCGAGGCGATGCAGCAGAGCGGTTGTGAGATGTGATCATGGATGATGTTAAGAGATGCAGGGCTCAAATTTTTTGTTGCCCTAAAAGGGTGATTCTTAGAACAACCAGTCCTGGCACCCACAAGAAGAGCTGCCTTCCTGGATTTGGTTGCGAGTGGTGCAATAGACCTAATTCAAAAGTTGTTTGTGAGACAGCTGCTCGGTAAAAATGACCACGGTGCAATTAAGCTTAACCATGTTGTGGTACAAAATACAGTCAATGTGTGAATATTTAACCTCAAAAAAAAGCAAATAGGAGGAAAGAAAAGCACCAACAGGAGCAATCCAGAGGAGCGAGACGCCTGCAGGCAGCCTGAAAGGTGTTAAAAAAGGCTGTGCTAGAAACCTCAGCAAAATATTTGCTTCGACTGGGAAAGAAAACAAAGAGGTCTAAGAAAAATCCCTGCAGGGCACGAAGGGCAAGTCAAGGGAGGCTCTGGAAGGGAAGAGCTCGGTGGTGAAAAAAAGGCTGGCAGAGGAGAATGGCAACTCCCATAAAACGGGGCAGGCCAGATGCGGGTAGGAAAGAGGGCGAAAAAGGAAAGGGAAGATGTCTTTGCAACAGGCGCCTGAACTGATAATAGAAACGTCAGTAACTGCCTGAAAAGCAGGACACCATTAGGGGGGTCCTTGTTGGGAAAGGACTGGGGGGGGGGGCACTTAGGGGGGGTACGCAGTAGCTCAGCACTCTCTTCTGTCCAAACAAAGGTGGTAAAGACTATAATAGAAATAAAGTTGCTGAACATGGGCAGTGAATTTCTGGACGTTGCTGGCACAGGAAGGTGTGGAGGTAGAAAACACCAGCAGGCCCAGAAAGGATTAGACAAATTTCAGTGGGTCTTGAAAGGATAGGCAAGGACGTCCCCTGCAGTGTCCCTGCTTTTGCAATTCTGGATACTGGGGCAAAATGGGAGGATTTGATCACAGATAGTGTCCAGGCTCACACGCTCCTCCTGAACTGCAGGGAAGAGAAGACAAAGAGAAGCAAAGAGATGCCATGGGAAGGCGTTGCAAAGAAGAAGGAAAAACAGCATCCAGGGAGAGGTGAGGGATGATGAGCAGTGTCTGGAGCCAGGCCGGTGGCTGTGGTGTTTAATTGCAAGCAATGGATCTGCAAACCATTTTTCTCCTCAGTTATGAGCTGTGAGGCAACTGGGGTTGTTTAGCCTGGAGAAGAGGAGGCTGAGGGGAGACCTTTCGGGCAGGGGGGCTGATGTCTTCTCCCTGGTGACAAGTGATAGGACGAGAGGAAATGGGTTCAAGCTAGGCGAGGTTTAGATTGGATATTAGGAAACATTTTTTCACTGAAAGGGTTATCAAACATTGGAAGAGGCTGCCCAGGGAGGGGGTGGATTCACCATCCCTGGAGGTGTTTAAAAAAAGGGTAGATGTGGTACTTGGGGACATGGTTTAGAAGTGGTTTTGTCAGGGTAGGTTAATGGTTGGACTTGATGATCTTAAAGGTCCCTACCAACCTCAGCAATTCTATGATTCTATGTGCAGCCCTTGGAAGAGCCCGTGGCCTGATCTGCTTGATGGCACCGCCTGTGCAAAGGTGACAGTGGGGACTTCAGCTACTGAGAGCTTTCTCATGGAGAAACCTCTGGAAAACACCCCGGTGGGGATTGCTCACACATCCCAGAGCTTTTATGGGCTGGGTGCCCATTGATGCAAGCCTCTATGGGCTATGGCTTTTGTTGGGAGGCTGAAATCCTTCCCATACTCAATTAATTAACTATTTAATTAATTCAGATGCTCTCTGGCTTATCTCTCATCAGACGGCTTTGCTTTGCAGAATTGTTACCCAGGTAAGTTCCTGTTGTGTCAACTGTGACACCTGAGTGTTGACAGACTCAACACTCACAGGACCTAAGCCATGGCTTCACGCTTTTGGTGGTGCAGAAACTGCAGCAGGCCCAGGGCAGGCAGCAAAGAAAGCTTTAACCTCAACTAAGTTAGCCTCAAGGTCTGTAAAAACCTCCGCATTTGGAGAGAGATCAGGAGCAAATAATATCGAAGCTAAAATGGCAAATGTAACCAGAGCGATGTCTTCTACAGTTTTAGACCGTATTCTGCTCCTCACTATGCTGAGAGGTGTAAATGAGAAAAAACTCTGCTGAAATCATTGCACCAGCTTCTGACATCGGGCAGATCAAAATCCATCCATGGCTGAGCATGGAAAGACTCACCAAAAGGAAATGGTTGTGATCTTCCAGCCTTCCTCTTCTTGCTATCCCATTGCCAAATGGTCCCATGGTCTAATCCTGCTGGGCACCAGAAACTTCAGGCAGAAGGAGACTTTCTCCTCTTTTCTACCTGAGAGGCACACTGGAAAATCTGCTACAGATTTTGTTGAGGCAGAGATCGCTTTATCCTTGACTGGCAATATCGCAGAGGTCCAGGAGCCTGCTCTGTAAGACAGCAGGGTTATCGAACACTGGAACAGGCTGCCCAGGGAAGTGGTGGAGTCACCATCCCTGGAAATATTTAAAAGACGTGAAGATGTGGTGCTGAGGGACATGGTTTCGTGGCGGGTGTTGCAGTGTTAGGCTGGTGGTTGGACTCCATGGTCTTCAAGGTCCCTTCCAACCTAGACAATTCTATGATTCTGTCTCCTCTAGTGAAGGATTGCACAACCTATATATCTGCCCCTGAGCTTGTGGCCAAGCTCTGCCTATGGGCATTGCAGAGCATGGGAGGTGCATTTGCAGCACCGTGTTGGACACATGCTTTGGGGTTCTGTGAGGCACCCAAAAACTGCTTTTCCTTGTCTTTTGTCCCTCTGTACCTCAGCCTGGTGGCACCACCCTGCTCAAGGGGAGATGATAAGCTGCATTTTCTGACCCTTCAAATTAATTGAGAAAAACTGGTGTAGCCTTGCAGTTCCTTTCCAGGTGTGTGGTATGTGGAACATCCAAGCACATGACTGTCCTTATGCCTAACCCTTGAAATATGGAAGACATCAGTTGTTTCTCCAGTATCTCCTTGAGAAGATAGACCAACAACAGCACAAGATACAGAAGAATAAATACAAACTGCTGCCCACATCTGACAACTTCACCCAACATCTGTTGCTTGTTCAAGCCGACCATGGCTCATACCAAAGGGGAAGGTCCCTGGGAAACCAGGGTGAGGGAAAGTAAAAAAGAAGATTTAAAACATCACATTGTTGGGATAGTTCTAGTAATGATTTCCATAAATAGAGGTGGCTTAAAATGTCTTACATATGGTGCACGTAGTTAGTACTGTAAATTTTTTAGTGCAAAATTAAAAAAAAATCCAACCCACCTTTTCCTTTTTTTTTTCTTTTTTATTTATAACTATTAGATTTCTGTTTTATTTTCTTGCTTTTTTTCCTACCATTCCCCGTTGCAGACCTTTTTCATGTTCTTAATCAAAACAGAGAGAACTCTCCAAATTTTCCCTTTCAACAGCAGAAATGATGTAATATAAATGACAGCTCATTAACCCTCTTTCTGAATTTCCAGAGAAGCAGTGACTTTCCATTTACTGCAGTTCTTTTTAACCTAATTCCAGCTGAGGATTTTTATTTTTTTCTTTTTATGGTGACATATTTTTCACATTTCTAAGGAATTAATACGAAACCTCTGATTCCCCACTAGAGAGCTGTGGGCGTTTAAGGAGAAATTCCCTGCTGGGATTTATTTGGTAAATGGAATAACTGGCCAGTTCATTAATAACACTCAGATGCATGCGACTACCCTCATCAAAACCTGAAGCGCGCTGCTGCAGAAGGCAAAATTAATACCTAGAGGTAGAAATCGTTGCACATCCCTCAAATGACTGGATTATATTAAAATCTATTTTTTTTTTCTTCTCTTTTCTTTTCAAGTTACAAGAGCAAAGGCAAACTTAGGCCCAACACCTTTCCATAATTTAGCCGTAGAGCTGCACAAGCTTGGCTCTTGTGCTCTCCCTGCAGTTTCCAGATGTTGACAGAGACCAGAGACGGTTCCCAGAAGGCAATTTCGGTGAAGCCAATCCAGGCTGGGGGCTGAGTTTAATAGTACGGACGTGGCTAGACTCTGTCTTTAGGCCTGGAGATAAACCTGGCGCGGGGTAGCTCCCTAGCAGAGATATGACCATCAAGTAGCAAATAGTTTTGTGCTCAAGGAGCAGTTAAATTGAGTAACAACAACTGGCGCCGCTTGTGCTGGGCATGAAGCCTACCTGAACTGAGCAGCCTCAAGGTCACTTCAGGTTCATGATTTTCTGCCATACCACAGGGACAAAAAGTTGTGCATGAGGGACATGCCTTTGCTCTGTGGGTGTCTGAGTGGACTGGGTAAATCCCACCAGACCCCACTATGGAACATTTCATAAAATCATAGAATCATAGAATCACAGAATGGTTTAGGTTGGAAGGGACCTTAGAGACCACTCAGTTCCAACCCCCCTGCCATAGGCAGGGACACCTCCCACCAGACCAGGTTGCACCAAGCCCCGTCCCACCTGGCCTTGAACACCTTCAGGGACAGAGCGTCCACAACTTCTCTGGGCAACCTTAGCCAGTGCCTTACCACTCTCAGAGTGAAAAATTTCTTCTGAATATTTAGTCTAAATCCACCCCCTTCCAGTTTGAAGCCATTACCCCTTGTTCTATTTCCCTGTGGGATCCCATCACACACCATCAGCTTCCAAACGAGCTGTACAGAATGACCATCCATGAGCACAGCAGCCTGCATAGCTGTTTTTATTGTGCTGGAGAGTAGCTGCCACCAAGCCTCAGCCAGCAAGCACAGGGTGTATGGCACAGAAACCTTGAGCCAGCTGCTGTGGCCGAACACGTTGCACAAATGGAGGTGGCCCAAGGCGGTTTGCATGCAGCTCAGCCCATTTCCCGGAGGGATGCTGCAATATTTTGAAAGCGATACCTTGGTTCCTCATAGGGGGACTGTAACGGAGAAGATTCATTGGGCCTCCCCAGTCCTCCCTAAAGCCATGGGGATTGTCTGATTGGCTGCCAGAAGGCTGTGAAGATCAAGCATCCTTCACCACCCTCCAGAGACAGCATAAAGCCAAGCTCTGCTCCTTCGTCTTAATGCATCTGAGTGGCTGACACCGATTCAAGGACTGTTCCAACCTAGAGCCTCCTTTTACCTGGTAATGACCCAAATCTTCTCATTATTCAGCCTCTCTTAAAAAGTTCTGTCCTTCTCAAATGGGCTGGAGACTTTATATCTTTCATGTATTTCACTGTTATAGCCCGAACTGTGGAGTGACTCTGGTCTACCAAGAGTCAGTTCTAGAGATTTCAAATATCGATAAGGGAGAAAAATTTTTGTTGGCTGTGGGAAGAGCTGAGGGGAAACACAAACACACAGAAATTTATCCTGGAAGTCATGTAATTCTTTGGGTGAAAGAAAAGCAATGGCCTCTAAGCAAGAATAGAAAGAAGTTGGATTTTAACTTAACTGTAAAGGGACTTTTTGTGTATTTTTTTAATTAGAAAAACTTGAGAACACACACTGGGTTTTTGTATAAATATAGCAAAAATTGTCTTATTTTTCTTTCTGAATTAACAGCTTTAACTTCCATAAGGCAAATCGAATTTATTACAATGTATTGCAAATTATCAACCAACCTAGGATAATGATGTGGTTAATTAAGACAGTAATTAAAAGGGGATTTAAAATTGTATTTTTCTGCCAGAAGTTTCATCCTATGTATGCTCCAGGGAACCCTTAGGACAGTAGATACTATTATAAAGAAAGCGTGTAATGCCTCTTCTAGATAACGCTTGGTCTTGAAGGACATTTCTGTGTGTCACTTCTCAGCCCACTACAATTGTGGAGGGACAACCCCCTTACTAATGTCTTGGTCTCCTTTCTCTGTAGTGACGGGAGTTCCCAGTCCACCCTCTGCCATGAAAATCCTTTCCTTTCTCTTTGCTCTCCTCTTGGTGGTATTTCATGGAGCCGCAGGTAAGGTGCAAATGAAGATGAGGGGCTATATAGAAGGAGATACTGGTGTCTTATGAAGGTGTCCTATCTCCTTTGGGAAGTGGCCAAACTGTTTCCTGCAAAGAAACTCCACACTTATCATCAAATCTTGTCGGCAGATTACTGATGATATGTGAAATTAGCAGGCAAATGCTCCAACCATCAATTCAGAGCCTTTGCTACCCTAAAAAAACAGTCTGAGTTGAAAGCACTAAAGGCAAGCCCAAAATACCATTCGGCACCAGCATTTTCCCCATTAAAGTTTGCTGACTCTTGTACTTAAATCACTTAACATTCTCTTTAGCTCGCCCTACAACAAACCACTCATAATGAAAGATTCTTAAGCCACACAGAAAGAAAATAATCTGGGCCCACGGTCTCCAAATATCCTTTGCTTTGGGACCTTGTACTTGGGGTGGGGAGGCAGAAGATGATGAGTTGAGATTGAAATGCTTGCTGGTAGCTTCTGCTTGGTGGAGAAACCTGTGTAACCATAAACGGTGGCGTAACGCTGAGGGTCTGGAACACAAAATCCACCTTATTGTCCAGAAAAAGGGACTGTGTTTAAACACCATCCCTGAAAATGGCACAATTAGAGCGCAGGGCACTGTGTGCACAAACAAGTACCAGCGGTTCGGGGTTGATCTCTGTGGGAATAGGATGGGAAGTGCCCTCTGGGGAATAAGGATGGGGAAAGACTGTGATGAATTGCAGAAGACCAGGACCGTGTGAGAAGCATCATATATATTTGCCTGATCTTATTCTTACCTGGGCATCTATTGATGCCTGTTCTCATAGAAAGGACACTGGGCAAAGTGTTCCTCTGATCTGGATCGGAACGGTAGTTTCATGTCCCTATTTAACATACAGACACACACGGTGGACATTTGGGCTGTTTTCAGCCGG
>NW_009650237.1:8457-15799 GCF_000708025.1 Charadrius vociferus | reverse complement strand
TTTGGGCTGTTTTCAGCAGGACCTGTCTTCTGGGTATGCTAAAGCAAGAAATGTATCTGGAAGAAAGTGTTTCTGAGAGCTGAGGCTGCTCACAATCATCTCTGCAGTGTCCCACAGACAGGTAGTTTGGGACTGGAAGTGTGTTATGGAGTCTTCTCAGCACTCCTTTATTGCTGCCTGGGATTTTCTGGGTGCTGCTGTGTGTGCACCCACCACAAAACCCACGTGCTGTGAATCTAACACACCAGGGATGCCCTGGATCTACTGCACGTGTGTAATACTCCTGGTCCGTTTGCTGAAACAAGCTCTCCACTTTCTGGGTATGCTGGACTTCGTGCAGTTGCATGGGCGAGCTGTGAAACTGGAATTAATTGGTTCACGTGCATTCAGTCAGGTGGATCCAGAACACATCAGCCTGCCAGGCTACGTCTCTGTTAATCAACCAGAACCATGCAACATGCTGCCTAATTGGTAGTCTTCTCCCTAAGGTAGTTTTGACCCCTGGCAACCAGCGCTTTCATGGATAAAACCTGTCCTGGGAATAGCACAGGCTGGTGGTCGCTCCCAAATGGCAATTTGAACAGGGATATCCTATTTTAACGGGGAAGAAAGGTTATCCGTGTGGATAAAAGCAATGCCACGCTGCCCGGCCTCAAACCCAAAGGGCAATGCCTGGCGTGCTGTATTTACTAGCACGGAAGTGGTCATTCTGCATGCTTTGTTGAGTTTACCCATGTATGGTGGCCATCCATATGGACTGATAAACACCAGGGCCTGTTTTGAGACCTGGGTGGAATTTACAGGGAGGGAAATAAGCCAAATCTGTGGAAATCCAGATGCACAGAAATCCTCATCTTTCTGCCTCTAGAAGTGGCAGTCTCCCAGCTGAGCTGGCACATCTCTCCTTAATTGTGACCTACAAGACTTTAAGGGCTGGTAAGTGTCCACATTGCTGTTTTCTATCAGGTCTCTGGTATCCATCCCTGAAATCCGAGTTCCTAAAGGAGTCCTGGGCTTGGAGACATAGTTCTTACGTCTGAAGAAGGGTTTAGAACATTTGCTTGGTTATTCTGCCCATAGACCTCCTCCTCTGAGGGTTGTGTTAGGACTGTCATGACTTTGGGCACCAGTACGGCATGGTATCAGCATCCAGGAATGTAGCCAATGCAAAAAAACCCTGCCAGAAACAACTGTCTCTTCCTTTTTTTTTTTTTTTTTTTCATGTCACAGGCTTTGCACGACCTCCAAGACCTTTCATGAGATGTGGATATCGTGGGACTTTCTGTTTCCCTGGGATATGCCCTCGTGGCAATGCTTATCTGGGGGTGTGTCGTTCGGGTCATTCTTGCTGTAAATGGTAAGTTTAGAATTTAACTGGGGCAGAGAGGACTCTCTACATGTTTAGTTAAGTTCTACGTGGAGGGATTTTCCCCATCAACGTAAGCCTGAAAACCCTGAAATATTCTTTCCTTCATGTAGGTTGTAGTGCGGCTAATTGCACAGGATCTCCAGGGATCTGGGGATGACTGCTTCTCACTTCACTGGATTCAGGGAACCGTTGTACCAGTCATCAAGGATTTGTCATTCTTCTCTCAATAAATGTAAGACCTGGGGAGGTTGTATGGCTGCTGTGTGTGGTGGTGTCATTCTTTTCTCTAGAAGTGTTATTTCCCTTTAGAAGTTTGAAGAACAATTCTGAAATCAGCTTAAACCTCCCAGGAACGCTTAGTTCACCAAAACATTTCCCCCTCTCGGGCTGCTGATCAAACGGGTGCTGGCATGTTCTCCATCCATGCCTGATAGGAATCCTCTGCTGTGATCACAGCTGGGGTCAGCCACCATTTCTGTAGGAAGCATGAAATTCTTCTCTGGTGTGATGGTTCGTAGCACGTCTGCTCTCAAAACTTTCCCACCTCGTGGTCTAGGGCTTTCAGATGTGGGAACAGCACCCTGTTTTGTTATGGGGACTAAGAAGGAGACACTGAATAGAACAAAAGGAGGCAGGTGACCCCATCTTAAGATTTGAAACCTGTTTTTACCCTTGGTTATTTTGGCTGACGTAAATTTGGAGTAAATCTGCAAAATTCATATCAGATGCAGTAGCAAATCAGGAGATCAGAGTTAGACCTACAACATTGCTTGAGACAATCAGACAACACATGCAAAAGGCCAACACTCCTGCTACTTCAATCACTCCTCTTGCAAGAGGTTTCTCCTGTCCTGCCCTGAACCCGAATAGAAAACTAAGAAGGTGCAGGTTGCTCAGTGAGGTCCTGCCTCTGCAGCTGCTCTGGCATGGTCAGGAGCAACCTTCTGCAAACAAATCACCCTTAGGACTAGCATTTAGTGGCTGCAGGCAGTGGATATAGATGGTTTTCTGCCCTGAGGCCATCTAGCAGGGCAGAGTTCATGGATGTAACAGCCAAACAGCCTCCAAAGCAAGGCAACCTCAGCCTGTCCACAACCGTCCTGTGTTCATGCTGTCTCCTGTTGGAGCGGGTCCAGAGGAGGACGCAAAGATGATCAGAGGGCTGGAGCACCTCTCCTGTGAGGACAGGCTGAGAGAGTTGGGGTTGTTCAGGCTGGAAAGAGAAGGCTCCGGGGAGATCTTTGAGCCCCTTCCAGTATCTGAAGGGGGGCTACAAGGAAGCTGGAGAGGGACTTTTTAAAAGGGCATGTAGTGATAGGATGAGGGAGAACGGCTTCAAACTGGAAGAGGGGAGATTTAGATTAGATATCAGGAAGAAATTTTTCACTCTGAGGATGGTGAGACGCTGGCCCAGGTTGCCCAGAGAAGCTGTGGCTGCCCCATCCCTGGAGGGGTTCAAGACCAGGTTGGATGGGGCTTGGGCTGGTGGGGGGGGTCCCTGCACATGGCAGGGGAGATTGGAACAAGGTGATCTTTAAGGTCCCTTCAAACCTAAACCTGTGATTCTATGAGTCCTGCCCAGCTATTGCCAGGGGCTGAGGCACGGGCTGAGGCACGGGCCAATGAGCTCCTTGCCAGAATAACCCCGGGGCTTAGCACAGGCCAAAGACCTTTCTGAAACATCAGGCTGGACGTAGTCACCCTTCTCCACAAGCAGAGGGAATTTTATAACAAACATGGCCATGCTGGGCTGGCTGCTCTTAGGGCACATCTTTGAAGATAAGGGGAATACATGAATCTCTGTAAAACAGTGGGAACGGACCTCAGCTCTCCCGTGGACTCACTGAAGGGCAGCACTCATCCATGCTCAACAGAGGCAGAAGCAGTAATGGTTGGCTTTTTAAGGGAAACAACCAGCACAAGTGCCTACACGCAAAGGACTGACTCAAAGCCCCGAGCTTGCCATTTGTTGCAGAGCATTTGGCCTCCCTTCAAAGCAGATGTTTCCGCAAATGACTCTGCCACCCTCAAAACCACAGCCTTGTGAAGGGCAGGAAACTGGGCCAACGGCTACCTTGCAGGGATTCCCCTGGATGGAGACCTGAGGAAGTCGCCAAGTGGAACCAAACCAGCAATTTACAGTTTATGTCCTAAGACGTTTTGCACAATCCACAGTAGGTGAGTGTTTCTTTCACAGACTGGAATGGCACAAGAGGTTTTGCTCAAGGACTCAGGACTTTGCGGAGAGGGTTCAGCCCTTGTTATTTGGGGTTCAGCCCTTGTTATTTGAGATTCACCTCTGGAGACAGTCCAGTGTCTGTAGCCAGCATCATGCAGAATACTGTATCATCAAGCTTTTAACTCACTGCCGCAAATAGCTGCCCTTGCATTTATCACTGGGGAATGGGTTTGAGAGCCAGCTTAGAGTGAAGCCTCACTCCTTTGGATCCATGCTGCACGTCTCCTCCCTGCTTCTTACCCTGGTTCCATCTCCCCAGCACTCTGGGCATGTTTGAAGTCATATCTCTATGGAGAGGAGGTAGAGGTGCTGCCAAGGATGGAATAGAAAATACCAGGCAGGTAGAAGCAGAACTGGTGGAGTGGGACTGGCCGTGTTAAATGCAAGGGTGTGCGGCACCTGAAGCTCATTTCAGATACACACCAAGTCCTCAGTGTAACGGCTGGTCACGCAAAATCAGTTTGTGCCACTAGGACTCTACTACATGCCCCAATGGTAATGCTGTCACTCTTTTAGCACAGTCCCTCTCTGCTCAAGTCTGAGAGAGGACATTGTTTCATGGCACAAAGGCATGAAGAATAGAAGATCTGCTCACCCCAGTGCCCCAGCAGCCCTCTTTGCAGGTGAAGCTTCACTGGAGAAGACAGATGCTCCCAGCAGTCCTAGCAGCACTATCTGGGTCCCTCTTTTCTATAGTGTTTTTGCTTGGTCACAGCTGCTCAGTCTGGACTCACATCCATCACAGAGATGATGAATGTGGAACAAGACATGGAGCTGCGAGCTCAGCCTGACCTCAGGGTGAGCACACACAAGTGTTCAGGGGGGGCTTGAGTGTGTATGGGGCAGGACCAGTGCCCATAAACAGCTTGAATGCAGCTACCTGGGAGAAAGACTGAGGTGGTCGACCTCAGGAATGGGCTGGTTTAGTGTTGGTTCACATGAATCTGATATATCATGGGAGGTCACCAGCTTCCAGTGTCCTTCTTGTAATCACAGTACACATAAATAATGTTTCCTTAGAAGTGGGCTGTGGAATTAGCGGTTTTCTTGTTTTGGGAGGGACTGGTGAATGCATGGGAAGTCTATACAGAGAAACCATTGCCATCTGGGGTGGTTTCAGTTGAACTTAACATTAGATGACAATGACATCTGTATCAGAGCTGGTCATGGTAAGTTCCCTTTATAAACCATGGAAGAGAAACAACAGGTTTTTAAGTGGCATTTGCCAGGCCTGTTTTGGACATCACCATGAGGATGACATGACTCGTGCTCTGTCTGTTTTGGAAGGACGAGGAGGTGAAGAGCTTAGCCCGACTGCTTCATCACTGCAAAAAATCGGCATGTGGCCAGCTGAGTCCTGCCCCTGGTATGTGTTGACAAGTGATCTTATTTCATCTGTCACCTCAGTCCCCTTGCACACACCAGCAGGCATTGGCAAGCTGCTCTGCTAAGTAGGGTGGTACTTTGGAAGAACAATGGTTGGTGGCCTCCTACTGGATGCTCCATGGCTCCCAACCTTGTGTCCCAGGTGAGTCCCTGCAAGAGGACATCTGATTCCTGGCAAAGTGCTGGACCAACCTGCTGGGTCCATGGCTCCTCTGCTTCTTCGAAACATGCAGCAGCTGTCTTCCACCATTTCTGCAGTGGTTGGATTACACAGTCACTTGACATCTTGACAAGGTGGGAGAAAGAAAGTCCCAGCTGCTGATCTCCACTGCTGAAATCCCCAGCTCCTGGTAATGGGGAGGACCTACTCTTCCAAACATCAGAAGAGGTAACACAAAACTCAGGCATGAAGCCCTTTTCAGACAGGCAAGGACTGTCACTTGTCCTGGTGGCGTGCTGATCCTACAGCTACAGCCAGAAAAAGGGAAAAGGCCTTGGCCTCTATTTTTTCATGTTTGCTAAACTCTTGTGGCACCAGAGCTGCAGGAGGAGATGGGCTGTGAGCAGTTGTATCTGGTAGTCAAGCTGCGTTAAGGTGACAATTAACTACATCTCTGCTGTCGCTCTTCAACACATGCGCTAGCTCAGTTTTGGGGTGGTGGAGGAAGTGAGAAGCTGTCTTGAGTGCCCTGCTCCTGACCACCATGGCAGCATTGGCTGTCAAGAGATCAAGAGAGGGCCACAAAGATGATCAGAGGGCTGGAGCACCTCTCCTATGAGGACAGGCTGAGAGAGTTGGGGTTGTTCAGCCTGGAGAACAGAAAGCACGGGGGAGACCTTATTGCGACCTTCCAGTACCTAAAGGGGCTACAGGAGAGCTGGGGAAGGACTTTTTACAAGGGCATGTAGTGATAGGGTGAGGAGTAATGGCTTTAAAGTGGAAGAGGGGAGGTTTAGATTAGCTCTTAGGAAGAAATTTTTCACTGTGAGGGTGGTGAGCCCCTGGCGCAGGTTGCCCAGAGAGGCTGTGGCTGCCCCATCCCTGGAGGTGTTCAAGGCCAGGTTGGACGGGGCTTGGAGCAACCTGGGCTGGTGGGAGGTGTCCCTGCCCATGGCAGGGGGGGTGGAACTAGATGATCTTCAAGGTCCTTCCCAACATAAATTACTCTATGATTCTATGATCTCCCCCAGAGACAGACCTGCAAGTACTCTGTGCAATTTCCCTTGCTGAGGAGAGAAATTGAGGCAGGAAAGAGCAATGAAATATGATGAGACATTGGGATAAAAGGTATATTCATGTAACTACTCAGCAAATATACATTATATATGAGTATGTTTTATATATATACACACACACACTTATATATACATGTGCTTGATGAACCTGCAACAAGGCTGAAAATGTACATGAATAGTGCACCATCAATATGTTGAGAACCAATAAAGGGTTACGAACAGCAAACTCTTAACACAACAAAGTCACAATTAAAGCTTGTCATTCACGGAGCTGCCGGTTGGATGGAGATGTCATCCCATGTGGCGTCTTCCCAGTTATTTTCCAGTGAAGCATAGAGAGCACGCTTCGCTTGGGGGGAAGAATACAGAGCTCCTTTGTGTTGTGAAAGCAGATTGCTTGCCAAGGTCTAACGAACAGGGATGCAGTGTGTCCCAAGACGTGTCCAGCAAACCACAGCGCCGAGTGGCCCTTACGCAAGGCGGGATGACACAAGACCCTGGGCTGGAGGCCTGGGAATCTTTCTCAGAGGTGTCAGAAGAGGAAAGTGATGGTTCTTTTTCTCTAGTGGGGGGAGAAGCAGGAAAAGGAGCTTTTTGGGCTGGACATTTTGAGGTGTTGGCCATCCTAAGGGACACGTTGCCTCATGGAGAGAACATCTGGCTGGGACCAAACTGCTGCTGCTGCCACCGGGAGCCAAAAGGCTGCGGGAAGCTCCTAACCCCAGGCTGTTGAGCCTGTCATTGTGCTGGTGACGGGTCACATCTCCTCCAGGACAGGCTGTCCCATCTCCTTAGTCCTGTTCCTGTACAGGTTCTACACAACTTGCAGGTCGGGACCCTCTCGTTCATCTCTGCTGCCTTTCTCTTCTCCCCAGAGCTGTGATCCTACCGGAGACTCCCAGCCATGCGGATCTTGCCTCTCCTCTGTGCTCTCCTCCTCCTGATGCTCCAGGGAGCAGCAGGTAAGAAAGGTGTGGGGGAAGGTGGAGGATTTGCCCCTTGTCAATATTTTGTAGGGAGATTTTACCAGCTGAGATGATGAGTTGCGTGTGATTTCTGGTTTCCGTGGCATCCCCCCTGGGGTCCCTCACACCCCACACCTTTGAGAAAAA
>NW_009650237.1:4714-8442 GCF_000708025.1 Charadrius vociferus | reverse complement strand
GAAGGTTCTGCAGCTGGGACAAGAGCTGGGACCTTGTAGCAAAGCTCTTGTGCTCCACAGATGAGGATTTGCTACCTTCTCTGTACCTCCTGGTCCTTGCCTTTCTGAGTCGGCAGCACTGGGCACAACAGCCCTGCTGGAGAGGAGGAAGAGGGAGGAAGGCAGATCCTACTTCCACCCCGGAGTCCTCTCTTGTGCCAGGAAGGAGCCAGTAGATGTGTCGGAGAGCCTCTCCCAGAGGCTGCTGAGGGATGGTAGTCAGTGTCTCCCATCCAAGTGCCATAAACATCACTTTGATTTCTGCTGCGGACACCTGCCTGGGCATTCGTGGCAGGGAACAGTCAGGGGGGGACCAACACTGGCCACACAGGCACCAGGGGCTGTGCTCAGCATCTCGGCAGGGCCATAGCGGAGGTCTTCTCTTTCTGTGCTCTGCAGGGCTGTCCCGCACTCGAGGTTCGCCCCAGGACTGTGAGCGCCGCGGGGGCTTCTGCTCTCACAGGTCGTGCCCTCCGGGGATCGGCCGCGTTGGCATTTGCTCCGAGCAAGACTTCTGCTGTCGGAGGTAGGTTCAGAGCTGCCCGAAGGGCTGGGCTTGCTGCCTGTTGGGGTTGGAGGTGATGCTGTTGGAGAAAGAGGAGACAATACGCAGCCCAAGGGCGAGGGGATACCCCTGAGCCCTCACTGCTGTCCTGGTTGGGACAGGCACTGTCAGACCTTTCCTCCTGCAGCCGATGGTATCCTTGATGGCCTCCTGGGTCCCTGGCACCGATCTCCGAGCAGATCTCTGAGACCACCCCACACCATTGCAGCGTGGCCAGGACGATGCTGCGTGGAGGCACGAAACACTGCTGGGAGCGGCGGCAACACCGGACAGCCGGACCGCGGTCCCGTGGGAATCCCTTACCCCCGTCCCCAATACGAGCTGGTGGTTTGCATTCCCGCTGCTGAGGTGTGCGTGTTTTTTCCCGGGGAGCAGCCTGTGGGCGTACGTCTCTTTTCTCCATGTGTGGGGAAGGGCAGAGAACATGGGGTGAATTCCTGATAGGCACAGAACCCCCACCCCCAACATCCCCCACCCTCACCTACCCTCTCTCCAAGCTGGCCCCGAGCCCAAGCATCACCCCCACAGTGCGTGGGGGGACCCACAGGGACCCCGACACCAGTCTCCCCTCCCAGCAAGGGCATCCCCACACCTCACATCCAGGGTCAGGGACGGGGGGTGGATTGCTATGAAACCCCTAGCTTCAGTGGGTGCCTGCTGGTTGTCCATCGGGTCTCAAGCTGGGTAAGGAGTCCCCATGGGGCTTTTCCACAGGACATACCGCTCTGGTGGCCTTGGGTCCATCCCTAGATGTGGTGCATGGCACCAGGGGGGTGTTGTGGGGTCCAGGGGTGGCTGGGGCATGGGAGAAGTCATCATGTCCCCAAGGAAATAGGGACTGGTGTGTGGGCCAGGGGGGCACTTGGGAGCTTGGAATTGAGTTGGGGGTCAGTGATGGGTGTGGGGGTTCAAGACTGGGTTCAAGAGGGTGGTCAGTTAGGAGACCAGGGCCAGGTTGTGGGTCAGCATTGTGGGCAACCCTTGGGGCAGACTGATGATGCTCAGCTCAGGAAGGCCATGGTGGAGGCGCCTGCATTGCCATGGGGCAGTCACCATGGGGGCTGGTAGGGCAATGGGCCTGGGAGGATCCTCAGCCTGCAGCACTGGGCACCTCAATGGGCATGGGCCAAGGCCAGGTGGGGGACATCAGCTGTGCCTCAAGGACCTGCTCTGGCTCAGCGGGGACAAACTGCAGCTCCAGTGGGGTCCAGCACAAGATCTCCAGCTCAAAGCAGCTCCCCTGGGCAGGGGCTGGCCCCAGCCATGGCCTACCTGCGGCATGGGCTGGAAGCCCTCTCTGTGCCATAATCAGCATCTCTTGGCTGTGCTGGCCCTGGACTGGTGCCAAACCTGGTACCAAACCACCAGAACTGTGGATGCTCCCATCACACACCCACAAGGACACCACCATGGACACCCAGTCCTCCTTCTCTGGATTGCTGCTTGGGGGACATTGCATCATGTACCACTCTGGTAGATGCACCCTTGGTCTCTGAGGTATCCAACATCAAGAGCCTTTGTCTCTTCTGGACCCAACTCCCACAGCTTTGGTCTCTCTGAGCAATGGACCAGCACCTCTCCCATACCTAGTACTCTGGCTTGAAGTTTGCTAGAGGACTGCACAGCCATGCAGACACACCATAGACAGATTATTTGTAAAAAAAAAAAAAATCATTAGAAATAAAGTTTACTAGGAATATAGGATAGGTTATGGCGATCAGACGTAGGGCGTGGCCAGAGAAGCAAATTGACCAGCAGCCTGCTTGCATGAGCTTAGGCCCATTTGTCCCATGCTTCTCTGTTTCTCTTGAAGCTTTCCTCCATGACCCACCATGATCTGTACCTTTCTGAAGAATCACATCATCTCTATAAATCCACAAACTATCTTAATCAAGCCTGCACCATGTCAAAGGCATAGTAAGTCTACTACTCCCGCTTAGTTTGCATAGTCTCCATTCACTGCATATCTGAGCAGCCACCAGAAAGGTAGCCTTACACTTCTCACTTCTTGGCATGTCAAACGCAAATCACCTTGACAAGAACGAAGCTGTTCTTTGATGTTAAGAGAGAAGAAAACTAAAATATTTTGCATGATCCTGCATGTCACACACCACCTGCTTACTAAGTAAACAGAGAGGAAATGGAGAGACAAATATTTTATCCCTTTATGGGACCGCTTGCTGCTGGTGTCTGCACCAACCACTTTGCTTTGTCCATCCCAGGCAGTTCATGCGGAGCCACTGCAGCCCGTGTGACCGCTGTGCTGCGGGATGTCACAAGAGGTGTTGCGTGAGGATAACGGTGAAGATTGCAACAGCCCCCAGGAGGCACCTCAGCCTCTCCCATTGCTCCAGAGAGGGATAAGGTGCAACGGCATCATCCCCACACACATGGGTCGCTTTCTAAAAGGCCAAAGGGAGATGTGTAAGCAGGAATAAACGCATGTCCCACCCACCAGCATAGTACCAGCAATGGTATAAAAGCCAGCTGTTTTGGCCAAAACAGCACTGCTGGGACCCAAGGGCATCTGGACATCAGCGATTCCTGTTGGGTTTGTTCCTGCCTCAACACCAAGACCTTCAATCAGGTAGGCAATTGTGGGGTCTCTTCCTGGAAAAATGCCCATTCAGCTTCGCTGTTCAAACCCCATCACCCTACACCAGCTAAATGGAAAATGCTGGAAGTATGCATGCATGTAATCAAGCCACGAGAGATGCCAAGCAAAAAAGAATAATCACAAGATATGCAGAGTGGTAACGACCTCAGAATTGTTCTTAAGTGAAAGGTAGAGGAAGATCTTCTGCTTAGTTGAAGGTAGCCCCTCTGCAGTTTGGTATGCCAGAGTGCGCATGCTTCTGCACCACCTGGGTTCCTCCACGTCCTTATTGCCTTGCTGTCCCCCCTGTACAGACCTGTGAAGACCAGGGACAGGCATCAGCCATGAAGATCCTGTACCTGCTCTTCTCCTTCTTCCTCCTGATGATCCAGGGTTCTGCAGGTGAGAGGGGAAGAGGGGAGGCGGGTGAGGTGTGAGTGGCTATCAGTGGGGTCCTCCGTGTCCCACAGAGTGACCGCATTGGTTGGAGTGATGCAAAGGTTAGGGGGGATTGAGGAGAAGGTGTTT
>NW_009650237.1:0-4397 GCF_000708025.1 Charadrius vociferus | reverse complement strand
TCTTGTGGGCACCCACCTGACAACGAAAGAGTCCCTGCAGGTGAGACATGTTGCCGTGGAAGATGTGGCTCTGGTGAGGTCGAAGCTGAGCCCATATCTTGGCGTGCAATGCATGGGGAGTGTCAGCCTTTCTACAGCCACACACTGATACCAGACTATGCCTTTAATTGTTTTGTGCGCAGCATTCCCCATGGAAACAGGAAACTCATTTGGATGCACACAAAGAGGGGGATATTGCACCTTGGGGCGCTGTCGCCCCCGTGCAGCATCTCTCGGAAGATGTTCAATATTCTATGCATGCTGCAGAAGGTAAGGTCTATGTCCCTGGCTGAGGAAAGTGTTTCTGCCTTTGTCCACAGAAATATCTGTTAAAAATATCTTTCTCGCCAATGCCTGGTAAACTCTCTCTTGCGTTTATTCTTTGTGGGAGATGCCCAAGAAGAAAGGGAAAAGCCCTCATGGGTCTGGACCTGCCTGCTGAGGGTCTGAAGGAGCCCAAGCTCAGGCAGCACCTCCCCACTCTCCTTCACTCCCATGACACTCATGCAGACTTTGCTGAGGGCTCCCCCAAGCTCACCAAGAGTGAAGCATTCACTGTCCTTAGACAGCATCGAGGACAGGATCCTGGTTTTGCTGCATCTGCAAAGATTTGGAGATAACACAGGTCCAAACTATCTGCAACAAGGACTAAATCTCTGTCTGCTGAGCCTGATTCTCTTGCCCATAGACTTGCTTGTCATTGCAGGGGAGGTGGGAGTGAGCGGGAGGAAGGGAAAAGTTAGTTACAACAGTTGATGTGCTCGTCTGCTTTCTTCTTACAGTGCCTGGGGTTGAATCCTTGAACACTTTGAGCATGTTGGTCCCCCTTGCTTCTGGCTCCTGGAACCATCTCCTGATGTCCTCTCCCCTCCCTGCCTCAGCTGTCCCCAGGTGGTGTGACAGCAGGAGTGGAAGCCCTGCTCCTGATGGGTGCCCAGGCACGCATGGGCTGGAGACATCCCGTCACATACCTGGTGTCATTGGGGCAGAGTCTGCTTTTCCTGGCTTGAATAAAGATGAGCAGTTTGGCATTGCAGAGGATGGGACGTGTGTCCATTTCCTTGTGATGGAGGGTGTTCTGTGTCTGATCGCTCTGGGGGTGGCAGTGGGTTGGTGGAGGAGAAGCACCTGGGGATATGCTGGGGGTCACCACCACGGCTGTCTCTGGGGATGTTCTTTCCTGTCAATGGTGTGGGGACCTCTATCCAGGCAGTCCCTGCTGGCCTAGGTTTTATGCTGTGGGTGTGATGGATCTGCTCTGTGGTTGCTTCTTCCTGGGGAGCAGGAGCCCTGTCCTGGTCCTGCTTGTCATGGGTGTCCTTTGTCCCTGACAGTCACGGCTGCATGCGCAGGGTTGTCCAGGGTGATGTGTCCCTTGGGTGGGCATGGCCAGGCCTGCCCACCCAACCGGTCCTAGAAGCCCTGATGACCCTCCTCTTTATCCTGCTCCAGCATACAGCTGTCCTCCTTGCTATGGGCCCTGCTGGAGCTTTGCTACTTCACACCCTGTCCCACCAGGCAGGAGGAGGCCATGCAGCTCCTGCTTCAGGGGACCCGCAAAATTGGCCCCATGGACTATAGCCCGGAAATGGCCAAATTTGTAGTCCCACAGCGAGTAAGCAGTGTGTCCTTTCCCCCCTGCCCACCTGGACGCAATCTGGGATGGCCATGCTCTTCTCCATCAAAGGCAGTGACCTCTACTTGTCTGCAAAAGCAAACCCCATGCTTTAGGTTCCCTGAGTGGTTTGATACATGTGTGTGTCGACGCATCCGTGTGTGTGTGAGCAACTAGTGACCCTGTTTGTTTCAGTGAGGCCTTTCCCTTCCAAGAAGGCAAAGCGTTTGTTGCCATTGCTTTCCTGAACTGGGGAATTTGCTGAAGGATGTTCAGATTGTCCCTATCTGCCACGGCCTTTCCTCCACCTGTGCTCAACTCTCATTATATTCCTGATATGGGCCATGATGACATTGGCATTCTTGGCCACCTGAGCACACTGCTGGCTCATATTCAGATGGCTGTTGACCAACACCAATAGGCCTTGTCATGCCAGACAGCTTTCCAGCTGCTCTTCCCCAAGCCTGTAGCGCTGCATGGGGTTGTTGTGACCCGAGCGCAGGACTCCGCATGTTTAGTTCTCCTCAAGAGATAAATGTTGGATGCATAAGGACTGAGGGAGTACAGATTCCAAGGGAAAATAGTCTCTTTGCATTTTCCACCTGTCTTTGAATGTTGTTTTGCTTAATACTGCGACAGTCGGGCATTACTTCTCCCGTGTGCCCTTTAAGAAAATGCAAAGAAAAAAGTGAGAAATAAGATGATGGCAAAACATCAGCTGGATTGCCCAACAGGCCAATCCTTCCCCAGCTGCTCCCAGGATATCCAGAAAGTGCATATCTGAGAGAGATCCTTGGGAACAGGCCACAGAAGACATCGTCCCCTGTTACTTGAGGCAGCCCCTCTGCAACTTGTCATATCGCTGTGTGTTGTCATCTCCAGGAGTTTTGGTGTCTCCCTGCCTGCTGCCCCGTGAAGACCTGGGGTAGGCACCAGCCATGAAGATCCTGTACCTGCTCTTCCCCTTCTTCCTCCTGTTGGTCCAAGGTGCTGCAGGTGAGAGGGGAAGAGGGGAGGTGGGGAGAGGTGTGAGCCCTCATCAGTGGGGTCCTCCATGTCCTGGGAAGTGACCAGATTTGTCAGATATATGTACCTTTGGGAGGGATTTTCTCTGATGAATGGCTGGGCAGCTGAGGAAACAGCCTGGAAATTCCCAGACCTCATACTGGTCTTTCCTGATGACTTTCCCCACAAGCATACACAAACACTGCTGCAGAAAAGAAAACTTATAGTGGAGAGGTAAAGCTGTTGGGTTTGGTGCTTGGTACGTGTGGGATCCTGAGATCCAGGGGCAGCATCAGCCCCTCTGGAACCATGAACATTTTTACCAGTTACCCTAAACTCACTTTCTTCCACCTCTATCACTGCGCAGGGTCCTCCCTGGCTCCAGGAAATAAGAAAGAATGTCAACGACAAAATGGCTACTGTGGATTTCTGAAGTGCTCTTTCCCCTTTGTCATCAGTGGGAAATGTTCAAGGTTTTTCTTTTGCTGCAAAACGTAAGTTTTGGAAGTAGAAATATTACTGCGATGGCAGCAAGAGTTGCTGTTGTGTTTAAGTGCCCATGACTGTCTAATGGCTCAGTGCTTCACAGGCTGCAAGGGAGAGGCCAGGGGAGGAAAGGAAAGGTGCTTGGAGCTGCTCTGAGTGGGGCTGAAGGAGCCCAGGGACAGCCTGGCTGGAGAAGAGCAGCTTTTTGGTAGCATAAGGCTCAGGATCGTCTCCCTGATGTCTCTGCCAAGGTTGCCACCGCTGAGGAGAGCTACCTGCAATATGGACTAGGTATTATCTCCATTGAGATTATTCTTAATATATCCTTTTTGTTATTATCTAGAAGAGGTGATACATGTTGAGAAAAAGAAAAAGCAGGAAAAGAAAATAAAAGCAGGTGACTCTATGGTGTGTTATTTTGGTCCAGTTTATGGAATTGAAGACCTACTTTTTGAGCAGGACGTCATCCTTCCTTCTTCTGGACCCACCTTCTGATGTCGTCTCCCCTCCCTGCCTCCCCCTCCCACACCATCCCCAGGTGGTGTGATAGCAGGAGTGGAAGCACTGCTCCTGCTGGGTGCCTGCGTGCTCATAGGTTGGAGACTCCCATCATGGTCCTGGTGTCATCGTTCAAAGCACCGTCCAACCTGGCCTTGAACACCTCCAGGAATTGGGCATCCACAGCTTCTCTGAGCAGCCTGGGCCAGAGTCTGACCACCCCCACAGTAAAAATTTCTTCCTAATATCTAATTTAAATCGCAACTCTTTCAATTTAAAACGGTTCCCCCTCATCCTATCGCTCCACTCCCTGGTCAAGAATCCCTCCCCAGCTCTCCTGTAGCCCCTTTAGAGACTGGAAGGCCACCATAAGGTCACCCCGGAGCCTTCTCTTCTCCAGGCTGAACAACCCCAACTCTCTCAGCCTGTCCTCATAGGAGAGGTGGTCTTTTCCTCGCTTGAATAAAGACGAGCATTTTTGCACTGAAGCAGGAGGGACGTGTGGCTATTCTGTTGTGAGGGAGGGTGTGCCACACCTTCTGGTTCTGGTGGTGCCTGTGGGTTGGTGGCAGGAGAAGTGCCTGAGGATGCTGGGGGTCACCACCATGGCTGTTCCCGGGGATGCTCTGGCCCAGCGGCAAGAGCCTTGTGGCAGACCCATGAACCTTAGCTCTGGGGCACCATGGCGGGGGGAGCCTGCATTGCCATGGGGCAGTCACCGTGGGGGCTGGCAGTGCAGAAGTCATCCCAGTGT
>NW_009650236.1:0-658 GCF_000708025.1 Charadrius vociferus | reverse complement strand
AAAACTTGCTCCCAGGAACTGGAGCCCCCATCCCAGAGACGGGACACACCAGCGTGTTTGGGGTTCTCCGGCGAGGCTGTGTCTGGAGGGAGTGGTGCTCTCCCATGTGCCGGTCCGTGCTGCGGCTCCACTGAGCTGAGGGGTCCCACAGTGCGGGCCGTGCTGGCCCCTGGGCAGGGGGCTGTGGTCCAGCATCATCGGGGCTTGGGTACCCCGTCCTGGGGCTCCCAGACCCACGGACTTGGCTGGACCAAGCCGCGGGTTGTGGGATGAGGTGGGGGCGGTGACAGCCTGGTGTGCAGTGTGGGGTGGCAGCAGGGGCTGGTCCTGTGCCGTGGGCCGGTGCCAGTGTCCCTTCCCCACGGGGCTCCTCCAGTCCTGGGCTGTAGCCGTCCTGCTCTGCCCCATGAGGACAGCCAGGGCGGGCACCCGAGGGGCACACGGGGTCTCTCCCATGCTGGTGGCCCTGTGCTTGACCATACTCACTCCGCATCCCCCCAGTGGTTCGAGTCCAGCAAGATCCACGTGGCTGCACTGGTGGTGGGCGAGTGCTCAGAGACCCCCAGCCACTGGAGCGCATCCCGCTCCCTCAACCAGTGGCTCAAGGAGCAGAACATCCCTGGGCTGGAAGGTGGGACTGGGGAGACTGCAGGGTCGG
>NW_009650235.1:0-4825 GCF_000708025.1 Charadrius vociferus | reverse complement strand
TTTTCCCATTTCTGTCCCAAGAGGAATAAAGGAAGGAGATGTAACCAAAGCAGACAGAAGAGAGCTCTGCATGCTCACATTTTCTTGCACTGAACACAAGACCAGAGAGACGCTGTCATAAAAAAAAATTAATTGGAGGAGGAAGGGATGTAGCCAGTGTCTTGGAGACAGATCCAGCCCGGGAATGTCAGGAACAGAACGATGTTCTGCACGGCTGCCGTTCCTGGCAAAGCTTTCTCCCAGGGCCCTTAACCCCATTACAGTTTCAAAAGCAGCAGGTCGTGGTTTGAAGATAATTGTCCCAAATAACGGTGGGATGCTGCTTTTAAAACATTTTCTTTAGTGCTCCAAAATCTCCAAGAAGAAATGAAGGATCTGCTTGAGAGAAGCTCCAAGGAGAAACAATGGCATTTGGGAATTAAGCTTTTCCTCTACCAAAGAAATTAGTTGCAAAAGAAGGGTGCCGAAGGCTTTGCCCAAGTGCCAGATGGTTCATCTACTTTTACCAGAACTGAAACTAAGATCTAGAGCCCCTACAGAAACAGTTGCACTAGGAAACAGCCCTTGCTGGTGGGAAATGCCGCTGCTATGGACCCAGCAAAGTTTAGGGACCAGGAAAACAAACTGTTAAATTCAGTGTTGTGTTCTCATTTCTCTGCTTAACAAATAACTCCCGTGTGACTACGTGTGGAACAGCGGGGCTATTCACTAAAGCAATTAAGGCTTTCACAGTGCTACCTGCACCTTCACTACAAATTAAATATTGACCCAAATCTTTGGCAATATCTCAGGTCTGAATTATATTTCAGGATTGAAAATTGCAAGCCTTAAGCTGAAGTCTAACATATAGAACAGGTTAAAAAATGCAAGGCACACGTATAATTTAAAATGACTGTAGCTTTCACTGAACAGCCTTGGTTTTCCAGAACTGAGAATTCCTGATTGCACCTTTCATTGCAGAATTACCTTGCAGTGGACCTTTTGGGTTCATTTTTGGTAATTTTAAAATTTTGTGAATCTCATTACCTTCACTGGTCCATTCACCCTCTAACATTGGAGGTACGTTTTATTCACATCTCCTTTACTTACTACTTTTACTGTTATGCATTTTATTTAGGCTTGTTTTTAAAAAAAAACTTTTTTTTGTGGTGTGATTTCATCTTACCCTGGTTAAAACTATGATTCTTCTTTGGTGTTGAATTCACCTCTCTAAATCTAGCTGAAGTTTTACATAACTTGAATGTACTTTGACAAATCTTTGTTCTGTAGCCATGAGAAAATACATTCCCATGTCAGAGGGATATTTGGTTGCCAAGCCTTGGGGCTAGCTGCATCCAAAATAGTTGTAGTTATGTCTGGAATCGTTATTGTTTCACCCAAGGAAGGAACCAACTGAGCTGAGTGGGTTCTAGGCATTTGCATGCCACTGGTTTTGGGAGAATGAGATGGGAATTTTGCACACTTTCAATAATTAAAATATGTTGAAGGGAAAAGACCTTCATGAAACAGGACACAGTCCAATAACCGTGTGGTGGATTGTACGGTGAGGTATCACTCAGGAGCAGGCAGGGTGCTTCTGCCACTGCCATTCCCCTCTGCATCGGATGGGGTGAATTAACCCGCTCTGTTTTAGAAAGACTTTGGGCTCCAGACGAGCTTCAGGCTTTGACTTTCAAACTCCCCCTTGAACTTTAACACTCACAAAAGTGCTCAGCACAAAAGCATTTGAGGCCACCTTGTCTGCTGATGCCCTCAGCATTTTCGTAATACTTGCCATTTTTGGCTCCTTGCTCAGTGTCGACGCCACAGCGAAAGCCTGGTTACCCGGTTTAGGGATTTGTCTCAAACCATGCACCAGCTGCCCGGACACCAGCGTTGCTGTGCTCTCTTCTGTAGCATCTGTGTCACCCTTCCAGCTCGCAGTCCGCGTTTTGACTTCACTGTCTGTCCATGATTGATGGGAAAACTGGGGCTGCCAGAAGAAGGTATGACTCTGGGAAACCGGACCAGGATATTCTCCAAAATGCACTCTGAGGTGTAGGATTCTGTGTCATTTCAGTATAGCATTAATCTTTGAACTAAACCTGTTTAAAATCTCAGTGTCCTCTGCGAATACAGAACTGTCATGGAAGCCTTTCTTCTAGAGATGAATGAGGCAATTTTGCTCTGGGAACGAAGCACACATAGTTAACTGTACAAAATGGCATATTAAGAGTAAGAAATGATTTTTTTATGTAATACTGAATACAGGCTAAATCCAGCTTTGAAATGTATTGCAAATAAGGGTACATCTTCAGATTCACCAGCCGATGGTACCGTCAAATAAAACAAGTGATTGCGAATGCTGGCGTAACTTGCTGTCCTATTTTTCTCAAGGAAAAAGAGAGACAGGAGGTGCTTCCTCACACTATTGTTCTCTTGAGGAGAAATGCCTTTGACACCACCAGATTGTTTATCTCACAAGGAAAATTCATTTGTGAAGGGGAAAAAAAGAAAAAAAGAAGGGTTTATTTCAGCTTGCGTAGACCTCGTTCTGCTTAAAACGTTCAATAACAATGACATCGTCAGTAATGAGAACGATTTGTCATAGGAGAGCTGGAAATCATTTCCTCCCCTCCCACCACCACCTTAATAGAAATGCTACGAGCACAGTGGAACCTCACCACACTCAAATCTGCCAATACCCGTGAGTGAGCCAGAAATTTCATCTACTCCTTATGTCACCACAAGAATTTGTGTGTGTTGTGCACAAAAGTCATGCATTTTTTGGTTTTCTCTTCCCCCAAAATATTAATTCTCAATGACAAATACCAATACTACCACTGAAGAACGTAGGCTTACATATTGCAGTGATGTGTGCGGTGCAGCAGTGCGATACATCCCCAACCCACAAGAACCACCAGCGTTCAGATCGGTGCGACTAACATGGCTGTGCACTGCAATGTGGGCCAGAAACGACGTTGCTGTAGGTGTAGACCCCCAGCACACGTAGCCCACAGCTGTTAGCTGGATGAACGATGGCTCTCACGCCCCTTTGGCAGGACGTTCACGCCAGTCGAGGCGGTGGAGGGCTGTGGTCTGGGGCTGATGACGATGGCCTCACCCGCCCTTCGCACAGACAGGACAGCAAATGGCTGTGGTCGGGTCTCCATGTCTGGTCTGTGCAGCCCTGCACGCTTGGTGTGCCAGAGCTGCTCCTTTAATTGTCTTCTAACCCACGTGGACCCCTATTTGGAGTGTTTGCAATACACTCTAAGTGTGCTGCAATAAATAGCGCCTTTCACTGACGGGTCTCTGTTTATGAAAGAACTTGGTCTCTGTTGCTGGGGCTTCGACCACACTATCTGTGTACTTCAGCCGTGTGAAACCGGCTCAGCTGTAGTTGCCAAGTCCATATATTGTGGAGGAGATGAATCTTCACAGCCCAGACGAGAGCCAGCAATTAAAACCCGAGTGTCCATCCCTTTGAAAATTTCAGACCAAGCTAATGGCACAGCAATTGAGTTTCCAAACTTGAGGTGGTGTGCTCTCCTGTTCAGAGCAACTGAGGTTTTGGAGCGCATCTTGAACTACTGAGAACTGTTTTGATTGAGGCTATTGCAAAAACAAACTGCATAAAATGGTCACTCTTACTTTCTTCAGCAAACGTACATCTCTTATTGATTTTAATCGCTGACACTTCTCTAACTGAACACCAAGAAGACCCACTGAAAACTAGTTTTGAGCTACCTAATATTCCTTGTCTTTACACATTTGGGGTTTGTTTGGGTTTTACTTGTTAGCTCTTCTTTGGTGTTAATTATGACTTAGGCTGTTATGCAATGCAAACAAAACACCCACCGAGGGAGTAAAGGTGTGCAAGTGTTTTATGAATACAGTTTGGTTACGTGTAGTGCATTGTGTGGAAATCTACCCTAATTAGTGTCTGGAATGTAGTCTGCATATTCTCCACCTACTTTTACAAGCTAAGAACCTCTCACCATTGATTCAATTGTCCAGAATCCTTGATTATGCTTTCTAATCACTTATCGTACAATTTCCAGAAGTACTCTACACTGTCCTTTTGAAAAACTGGTCACGCATCCAACAGAGTGAAAGCAAAATTTAGAGCATAACCGACAATCCTGCCCATGGGAGAAGGTAAAGCACACTTGTCATGATGGGTCCGGAATTGGAGGGGGAGTAACGTGGCACTGTTTCAGAGCCCTGGGGTGACTGATGCTCTCAGCGGCTCTGATCTCACAACTCCGCTGAGGTCCATAGAGATAATCTATACCTCTCTGTGAGTATAAGGTGGCTGTCAAAAAATGGTTCATTCATTATATAGCGTGTTAACAATTATCGTTGATACAAATATCACTCAACAGGGTCATGTAGTTATTTTCTCTTAAGACCAAATAAAGTACCAAGTTATGTCTAATTTTTCTCCTATATTTGGCATGGTGGCAGACGTTATGGGCTAAACAATACCTCTCATCTGAACTTTGAGAACTTTAATATTAATCTCATTTTCGCATCTATATGCAATATGATTTTAATGAAGCTGGACAACACTAGGGGAGCTGTTCTCTAGTTAATTTGAAATACGAACATCTCTCTAGGTTAAAACCAAAGACTGTGCAGCCACCTAGATTAAAATTGTCTGCACTGAATTTCAATGCTAATGATTTGAAATTCTGCTAAGGCTGATTGGTCTGCTTTTTATTGACTTCCCATCTTCCCTTAGCACTTTAATTACAGATCATTCATTTTTTATATATCAGAATCCTACTCTCTCAGCTTAAAAGTTTCTCTCATATGTCACTTAGGGAAAAACAGTCTTTGG
>NW_009650234.1:0-847 GCF_000708025.1 Charadrius vociferus | reverse complement strand
GAATTTCAGAGGGAATCCTCTGAAAAACCCTGTTTTCTGAACTTTTTCCTCCCCTCCTTATTTTTGTCAGAAGGAAACTCCCTCCTATAAGACCCCAATCTAACATTTACTACATAATTATCAGGAGCATATTAATCCTAATAGTCTTCAGACATTTTACTCCTTTAAAGTGACTTGAAGCTGGATTCCTCACACCATCCACTTTTGTGCTATTCCCCAACATTAGAAACAGGAAGAGCAGCCCTGCTGATGGATAACTTGCACCATGTAGTGGAGACACGAGAAAGACCGCTGGGTCATCCAACCAAAAATAACTTTTGCCTCTCTCCTTGAAAGCAACACATCCAAGGATGGGAGAGGGGGATATTAGAGAATTATCCAGATTTATTAAAAGGAAACCTCTTTGGTCCAGTCTGTTTGCATGGTTTGCGCTCATGGACAACTACAAACTCGAAAGTTCATTTTCTTGTAGTATCTCCCCGAGTGGAACATTTATTCCAACATCTAAAGCTCTGCACAGCACAAATTGTGAGAAATTGTATCTCAGTATTGTAATGAATGGAAATTTATACTTGCCAATCTATTTTGTCTGTTTTTCACTCCCCATGCAGGGAAAATAATGGCACTCACATCAGGCAAACATCAGGTTCTCTTCAGTCCCTTGTAATTCCTTCTCTGATATTGCTCATACTGGCAAGATGACATCTTTGTTAATTTTATGCTGAAACAAACTGGTAATCGCTTAACTGAATTCCACACATTATAGAGCTGGGCAACTCCTCTATTGCACCACAGTCTGGGATGCAGTTACAGGATTTACGTTAAGAAAATCTTAAGCTCCAGTTTT
>NW_009650233.1:27486-27793 GCF_000708025.1 Charadrius vociferus | reverse complement strand
GGGACAGGGGGGACGTGTTGGGGAGATGGGGACGTGTTGGGGACAGGGGGATGTGTTGGGGACAGGGGGACACGTAGGGGACAGGGGGCTCAGGAGGAACGTGGGATGTGAAGACACGTTGGGGACACGTTGGGGACAGGGGGCTCGGGAGGGATGTGGGGAGACATTGAGGACATGTTGGGGACATGTTGAGGACAGGGGCTCAGTAGGGACATGGGGACACGTTGGGGACACATTGGGGACATGTTGGGGACAGAAGGTTGAGCAGGGACGTGTGGACACATTGGGGACATGTTGGGGACAGGGG
>NW_009650233.1:10863-12301 GCF_000708025.1 Charadrius vociferus | reverse complement strand
CTCCTTGTGTCCCCTCCCCCCCTGAAGGGACGGACGCGCCGGCGGTGGTGAACTGTCTGCACATCCTCGCCCGCTCCCTGGACGCCAGGTGGGACCGGTGCCACCGCCGTGATGTCCTTGTCCCCACGGGGCCACCGTCCTTGTCCCCAGGGTGTCCCAGTGCCACCGTCCTTGTCCCCAAGGTGTCCCTGTCCCCATGCTCCTCTCACCCCAAGGTGTCCTGGTGCCACCACCATCCCATCCCTGTCCCCGTGGTCCCCTCACCCCTGCGGTGCCCCCACGCTGCCATCCTGCCCCCCCTCCATGCCATCCCTGTCCCCGTGGTCCCCTCACCCCTGCGGTGTCCTGGTGCCACCACCATGCCATCCCTGTCCCCGTGGTCCCCTCACCCCTGCGGTGTCCTGGTGCCACCACCATGCCATCCCTGTCCCCGTGGTCCCCTCAACCCCGTGGTGCCACCACCATGCCATCCCTGTCCCCGTGGTCCCCTCACCCCTGCGGTGTCCTGGTGCCACCACCATGCCATCCCTGTCCCCGTGGTCCCCTCACCCCTGCGGTCCTGCGGTGCCACCACCATGCCATCCCTGTCCCCGTGGTCCCCTCACCCCTGCGGTGCCACCACCATGCCATCCCTGTCCCCGTGGTCCCCTCACCCCTGCGGTGTCCTGGTGCCACCACCATGCCATCCCTGTCCCCACACCACCCCGATGCTGTCCCCATCCCCCAGTACATGATGTCACCCCGATGCCACCTTCATCCCTCCGCTGCCAGGGTGGTGGCCATGCCCCGTGGCCCCAGCTTGGTGGCCATGGCCCATGTCCCCAACAGTGCCCACGCGTGTCCCCGGGGTGGTGGCTCTGCCCCATGTCCCCAGTGTTGCCCACACATGTCCCCAGGGTGGTGGCCATGCTCCATTCCCCATGTCCCCAAGGTGGCGGCCATGCCCCAACGTTGCCCACATGTGTCCCCGGGGTGGTGGCCACGCTCCGTTCCCCACGTCCCCACCACTGCCCCCGCGTGTCCCCGGGGCGGTGGCCGTGCCGGCGCTGAGGTGCCACCCCACAGGACGGTGATGAAGTCGGGCCCCGAGATCGTCAAGGCGGGACTGCGGTCCTTCTTCGAGAGCGCCTCCGAGGACATCGAGAAGATGGTGGAGAACCTCAAGCTGGGGAAGGTGACGCAGAGCCGCACGCAGGTCAAGGGGGTGGCCCAGAACATCAACTACACCACGGTGGCCCTCCTGCCCGTCCTCACCTCCCTCTTCGAGCACGTGGCGCAGCACCACTTCGGGGACGACGTCATCCGTGAGCCCGCGGGGACCTGGGGGGGGGACAACCACGGGGATCTGGGGACACGCTGGGGACAGGGGGGACGTGTTGGGGACAGGGGGACGTGTTGGGGACAGGGGGATGTGTTGGGGACAGGGGGGCACGTAGGG
>NW_009650233.1:9437-10171 GCF_000708025.1 Charadrius vociferus | reverse complement strand
TGGTACCGAGCCAATTTTGGGGGGGAAAAGGGCAATTTTGGGACCAAGGTTGCCACAGGGGTGAATCCCATGGGTTGGGGACACGTTGGGGACAGGGGGATCAGTAGGGACACGGGGACACAGTGGGGACATGGAGGGAATGTGGGACATGGGGACATGTTGGGGACATGTTGGGGACACGTTGGGGACACGTTGGGGACAGGGGGCTCGGGAGGGATGTGGGGAGACATTGAGGACATGTTGGGGACATGTTGAGGACAGGGGCTCAGTAGGGACACGGGGACACGTTGGGGACACGTTGGGGACAGAAGGTTGAGTAGGGACATGTGGACACATTGGGGACATGTTGGGGACAGGGGGATCAGTGGGGACACGGTGGGAACGTGGGACATGGGGACACGGTGGGGACATGTTGGGGACACGGTGGGGACAGGGGCTTCGGGAGGGACGTGGGGACAAGGGGACACTTTGGGGACAGGCCATCCCATTGGTGATGAGGTGGCAGGGATGGGGGGACGCGTGGGAGATGGTGGACCGTGGGGTCCGTGGGACACTTTGGGGACAAAGGGACACGGTGGGGATGGAGCGACCAGGGCCGGTTGGGGGTCGCGGGGCACTTTGGGGGTGTGGGGACCCCCCCCGGGCGTTGGGGACACCGCATCCCTGACCGTCCGTGCCCTGTCCCCGCAGTCGATGACGTCCAGGTCTCCTGGTACCGCATCCTCTGCAGCATC
>NW_009650233.1:4394-5758 GCF_000708025.1 Charadrius vociferus | reverse complement strand
GCCCGGGAGCGGCTGATGCGGGACATCGGGGGGCTGGCGGAGTCGGGGGCGCGTTACACGGAGATGCCCCACGTCATCGAGGTCACCCTCCCCATGCTCTGCAACTACCTGCCCCGCTGGTGGGAGCGCGGCCCCGACACGCAGCCCCAGGGCCCGTGGCCCACCGCCGTCACCGGCCACCACCTCAACGCCCTCCTGGGCAACATCCTCCGCATCGTGGTCAACAACCTGGGCATCGACGAGGCCTCCTGGATGAAGCGCCTGGCAGGTGGGCCTGGGGGGCAGCGTGGGGCTGGTGGACGTGGGTGGTCCCGAGGAGGTGCTGGTGGCCCTGGACAGGTTCTTGGGGTGGTGCTGGTGGACGTGGGTGGCCCCACAGATGGTGTTGGTGGCCCTGGGTGGTCCCAGGGAGGCGCTGGGGTCCCTGGACAGGTTCTTGGGGTGGTGCTGGTGGACGTGGGTGGCCGCACAGATGGTGTTGGTGGCCCTGGGTGGTCCCGAGGAGGTGCTGGTGGCCCTGGACAGGTTCTTGGGGTGATGCTGGTGGACGTGGGTGGTCCCGAGGAGGTGCTGGTGGCCCTGGACAGGTTCTTGGGGTGATGCTGGTGGACGTGGGTGGTCCTGAGGAGGTGCTGGTGGCCCTGGACAGGTTCTTGGGGTGATGCTGGTGGACGTGGGTGGTCCCAGGGAGGTGCTGGTGGCCCTGGGCAGGTATCGTGATGGTTCTGGTGTCCTTAGGTGGTCCCAGGGAGGTGCTGGTGGTCCCAACCTGGTCGCAGGGATGGTGCTGGTGGGCCCAGGAGGTCCCACAGCTGATGCTGGTGGTTCCGGGGAGGTGCTGGGTGCCCTGGGCAGCACTGGACCCATGCTGGTGGTCCCGGGACGGGGCGGGTGGCCCTGGGTGGTCCCGGGGAGGGGTGGGCGTCCCCCAGCTGCGCCCCCCGTCCCCGCAGTGTTCGCCCAGCCCATCGTGAGCAAGGCGAAGCCGGAGCTGCTGCGCTCCCACTTCATCCCCACCATGGAGAAGCTGAAGAAGAGGGCGGGGAAGGTGGTGGCCGAGGAGGAGCAGCTCCGCATGGAGGCCAAGACGGAGGCGGAGGACGCCGAGCTGCTCATCCGCGACGAGTTCTCCGTCCTCTGCCGCGACCTCTACGCGCTCTACCCACTGCTCATCCGCTACGTGGACAACAGCCGGTGAGGGGGGACGGGGGACGCGGCCGTGGGGACGTGAGGGTGCTGAGGAGCATCCCCACGGGATGATGGTCCACCCGTGGTGGAGCCAAGGAGTAGGTGTGGGGCCAACGATGGTGGCCCTGGGGACACCAGGATGCTGAGGAGCATCCCTCGGGGGTGGTGGTCCACCC
>NW_009650233.1:0-1699 GCF_000708025.1 Charadrius vociferus | reverse complement strand
CACAGATGGGCCCCCCAAGACCCGACCAGGTCCTGCTCTGTGGGGCCACCACATTGGGACCCTCAGAACCCCTCCAGGGTTGTCCTCTGTGGGGCCACCACAGACGTGTCCCCCAGGACTCCTCCAGGTCCTGCTCTGTGGGGCCACCACCACTGGGACCCCCAAAGGCATCCTGGGGTCCTGACCCCCAAAGCCACATCTGGGACCTCTGGAGCCGTGTGGCACTGGGGTGGTGGCCCTGATGTCCCCATCGCTGTGGTCTGGGGGTCCCAACACTGATGTCCCCACTCTTACGGGGGACGCTGATGTCCCCACCCCTGTGGCATGGAGGTCCCAACACTGATGTCCCCAACCTGGTGGCACGTGGTCCTTTGGCCTTGAAGTGTCCCCGTGGCACAGGGATGCCGGTGTTGATGTCCCCATCCTTACGGAGGACACAGATGTCCCCACCCCTGTGGCGCGGGGGTCCCACCCCTGACGTCTCCGGCCCCGGGCTGGTGGCCCTGACGCCCCCCGCGCCTGTCCCCGCAGGGGGGTGGCTCGGAGCAGGAGCGGACGAAGAAGAAGCGTCGCGGGGACCGCTACTCCATCCACACGTCCCTCATCGTCGCCACCCTCAAGAAGATGCTGCCCATCGGCCTCAACATGTGCTCCCCCACCGACCAGGAGCTCATCAGCCTGGCCAAGAGCCGCTACGCGCTGGTGGGCTTGGGGACATCTCCCCGGGCTTGGGGGCATCTCCCCGGGCTTGGGGACATCCCCCTGAGGTGGCCCTGTCCTGTGTCCCCCCCCCGCAGAAGGACACGGATGAGGAGGTGCGGGAGTTCCTCAACAACAACCTGCACCTGCAGGGCAAGGTGAGGGGGGTGACCCACCGCGTCCCCCCACCCCCCCGGTGTCCCCACGGCGCCTCCAGCCCCACCGTCCCCATGTGGCCCCCGTGGTCCCCGTGGCCCCGGGGTGGTCACAGTGCCTGTGTCCCTCTGGTCCTCATGGTCCCCGCTGTGTCCCCTCGTGGTCCCCATGGGTCCCACCATGTCCCCGTGGTCCCCACGGTCATCGCGGTGCCCGTGTCCCCATGGTCCCCACGTGTCCCACCACCTCCCCGTGGTGACGGCGTCCCCATGGTCATCTCGGTGCCCGTGTCCCCATGGTCCCCACGTGTCCCACCACCTCCCCGTGGTGACGGTGTCCCCATGGTCATCACGGTGCCTGTATCCCCGTGGTCCCCATGTCCTCTCCATGGTCCCCGTGGTCCCCATGTCCCCATGGTCATGACGGTGCCTGTGTCCCCGTGGTCCTCACGTCCCCCCCATGGTCCCTGTGGTCCCCATGTCCCCATGGTCATCACGGTCCCCATGGTCCCCATGTCCCCCCCCATGACCCCTGTGGTCCCCACGTCCCCATGGTCATCTCGGTGCCCGTGTCCCCATGGTCCCCACGTGTCCCACCACCTCCTCGTGGTCCCCACATCCCCACGGTCATCTCGGTGCCTCTGTCCCCATGGTCCCCACATGTCCCACCACCTCCTCGTGGTCCCCACGTCCCCACGGTCATCGTGGCGCCCGCGTTCCCGCGTGTCCCACCCCATCCCCACGGTGACGGTGTCCCCCGTTGTCCCCAGTGCGAGAACAACTCGTCCATGCGGTGGCAGATGGCACTGTACCGCGAGATGGCGGGCAAGGCCGAGGACTCCGAC
>NW_009650232.1:291-565 GCF_000708025.1 Charadrius vociferus | reverse complement strand
CCGCCGCGGTTAACGAGCTTCAGCTGGGCGGTGTTAATCAACCAGGACCACACCACGGGAGAGACGCCGCGACAGAAAGCGCTTTTGGCAACTTTAATGGTGGCGGAGCAAACACCCATCTTGCCCACACACAGCTCCTCTCAAAAGCGGCTTTTTTCACCCCAAAATAAAGCCACCACCGAGTTCCGAGTCCGCCGGGAAAGCCGCGGCTCCGGGATCGGCGCCGCTTGACCCAACCGCACGAATTGAGGGTTTGCCGGGGCGGTCGGTGACA
>NW_009650232.1:0-246 GCF_000708025.1 Charadrius vociferus | reverse complement strand
TGGGTCCGGTGCGGCACCGGCGGTGGCGATGGCGGCGCCGGTCCCCGGAAGCGCCGGGCTGGGAAAGAACCAGACGGGAGACGGTTGGGAAACGGTGAAGAGCCCAGCGTTTATTTACAGTCGTACAAAACCTCGCTGCTGCTGCTGCGCCGAGCCCGGCGCCGCGCCGCTGGAAAAGGGGGGAAACCAACCCAAAAAAAAAGGGAAAAACTCGTGGTATAAAAGAGCGCGGGGTGGCGCTGGGTG
>NW_009650231.1:0-529 GCF_000708025.1 Charadrius vociferus | reverse complement strand
CCCACACGCTTGCACACGCGTGCTCCCTATGCCCACACACACTCCCTGTGCACACACGTGCACTTGCACACGCGTGTTCCCTCTCCCCACACCACCTCCGCACGCCCACAGGCTCACACACGTGTGCGCGTTCCTGCAGCCCACACGTGTTCTCTGTCCACACACACGCTTGCACACACATGTTCCCAGAGCCCACACTTGCTCCCTATGCACACACGCTCGCACACGTGTGTTCCCGGTCCCCACGTGTGCTCCGCACACACACTCACACTCACCCCCACACCTTCCTGGTGTGCACACATACTCCCTATCCACACACACACTTGCACACGCGTGTTCCCGGTCCTCACATGTGCGCCACATACACACTCACACTCACCCCCACACCTTCCTGGTGTGCACACATACTCCCTATCCACACACACACTTGCACACGCGTGTTCCTGGTCCCCACACGTGCTCATTGTCCACACACGCATTGCACACGCGTGTTCCCGGTCCTCACATGTGCTCCACATACACACTCACA
>NW_009650230.1:0-238 GCF_000708025.1 Charadrius vociferus | reverse complement strand
CTTTTTATCATCTAATTTTGCTGAAGCTTTTACATCTGTCTCGCAGGATTCTTCCATTTTAGTAGGAATTTGAGTGGCTTCTTCGAGATTTTCTTTTTTTGGGGTTTTTTTCAAGATCATGATTTTCTGAGGCCCTGGTGCTGCCATCTTTGGATTTATAGATGTGGCCGTCACTTGCATTTCTTGGACCATACTGTGAATTAATCTTATAAAACAAGGTATTAAACAAGGCAGAAAT
>NW_009650229.1:9830-10119 GCF_000708025.1 Charadrius vociferus | reverse complement strand
GCAAGGCGATGGCAGCCAGTTCCTTGCAGAACTCCTCCAGCACCACCACCCCCTTGAAGAGCATCGTGTGGTCCATCCTGCGGGGAGACGAGCAACGGGGGCTCCGTGGGGTACACTTCCCCCCCCTCAAAGGGTACGCGTTGCCCCCATACTGGTGTCCCCACCTTCCCCAGCACTTACTGCTCGCCGGGTACCAGCCCCATGAGCTGCTGGCGCACCAGGAGCAACTTGGCCCTGAAATGGGGCACACGCTGGAGCCGCTGCATCAGGGCCCCGATGACCTTCATGG
>NW_009650229.1:9554-9789 GCF_000708025.1 Charadrius vociferus | reverse complement strand
CCCCACACACCCCACCCCTCCCAGCAGGTGACATTACCCTGACGAGGACGGAGAAGAGCGAGCGGCAGCCGGGTGCCAGGTTGAGGTAGGGGTCCAGCAGGTACTCGTGGAGGTGGGGATGGGGGAAGGCGGCCAAGCGGGACAGCACCGAGGTCACCTGCAGGTTCAGGCTGTAGGGCTGGGGTGGCGGCAGGGGGGGAGCAGGGGGGGGGGAGGGATGCTCAGGGGGGTGTTG
>NW_009650229.1:2215-2727 GCF_000708025.1 Charadrius vociferus | reverse complement strand
CGGGGCATCAGCATCACTTGCCAGCCCAGTGCCAGGTCATCAGTGTCCCCGGCGAGCCCCACGATGGGCTTTGGCATCCCTTGCCAGCCCCGTGCCAGGTCTTTGGTGTCCCCTGGGACCCCCACGATGGGCTTTGCCATCCCTTGCCAGCCCCGTGCCAGGTCGTCAGTGTCCCCTGGGACCCCCACGATGGGCTTTGCCACCCCCAGCCAGCCCTGTGCCCGGGCATCACTGTCCCCTGCCAGCACCATCGCCAGTACCGGCATCCCCCAACAAGCCCCGTGCTGGGGTATCAGTGTCCCTTGTCAGTCCAGTGATGGGGTCTTGGTGGCCCCACCAGCCCCGTGACCGGACTCTGGCAACATCCAGCCCAGTGCCGGGGTCCTCCCGTCCCCGTTGCCACCCCCATGCCAGGGCATAGTTGTCCCCGGCCACCCCTGTGCCACGGCATCGCTGTCTCTCTGCCCACAGGTGGGACCCTGAAGACCCTGGAGGAGGCTGACGCCGAATCC
>NW_009650229.1:0-571 GCF_000708025.1 Charadrius vociferus | reverse complement strand
CTGCGTGGGAAGGGGGACGGGCGCAGTATCGACGGCGGGGGCGCAGCGTGCGGTGCTGAGCTCACGGCTTTATTACGGCGGAGTCCCATCACCCGGGGGATGCGGTGCCCGGCTCTGCGGGGTTCGGGGGTACACCGTCGCCACCAGGCAGGAGCCACCAACACAAACACACACCCACACACACACACACACACACACACACACACACACACACTGTGCCCCAGAGCCGGGGAGATGACGGAGCTATTGCAGCCGAGGGGGTGGCACTGCCCCGCGCAGGCAGGGGACGGCACCGTGCCCGCGCAGCCCGTTATTGCCAAGAAAAATCCTCTTGAGATCGGTGGGAGTTCGGGGCAGCTCCGCCACGGGGCAGGGGGAGCGGGAAGCCACCAGCCAAGAGGGAAAGGCAGCACCGTTCGCTTTGCACCCAGAGGGACCGCATCCTGAGCTGGGGAGGTGGCATCACCTCCGGGTTGGCCAAAGTGGTGGTGAAGGACTCCGTGCCTCCTCTTCCTCCTCACCGGGTGCTGTTGGACCGATGTCCTTCCTGCGGTACCACCACCATGCCCGA
>NW_009650228.1:0-897 GCF_000708025.1 Charadrius vociferus | reverse complement strand
GGTCCTAGCTCAGGGATGCGTGACCCCTTCTGAGCCACCCCAGGCTGCAGAGAGCCCAAACCAGCGCTGGTCTCCTCAGCCCCGCTCACCCCAGCACAGCATGATGCTGCCCGGAGGAGGAGGGGGTGCCAGACCCCAAAAACGGCCGCAACACCAGCTGCAGCAGCCTCCTGGGACCACCGGGGAGACCCTACAGCCTGCGTGGCCCCAAGCCCACGGGCTGCTTTGGCCCCTACAGCATCGTCAGGCGCAGCGGCCGCACGCCTGGGACGCACAGCACGTGTGCAGCCTGCAAGTGCCCAGGGCACATCCACACACGCCGCACACACGCGTGCCCCATACCTGACACTGTGTGTGCACACACGGCTCCTTACGAGGAACCTGTAATAAACGTCTCGAGCGCTGTGCGTGCACTTGCGTACCCTCAGCCCAGCACTGTGCGTAACGCACACCCGACACACATGTAAACACACGCAGGGAGGCTGATGGGCTGTACACACCCCCACAGCACACACACGCCTGGGAACACCCCCACGGGAACTGCCCCAGGCGGTGGGGTGGGCTACCCTCCGCGCACCCACCCCGGATGCGCCATGCACACTCACAAATGCACACTCACACATGCACACGTACACATACACATGCACACACACACACACTCACACGTGCACAGGCACACACACATGCACACTCCCAAATACACACACATGCACACATACACATGCACGCACGCATACACATGCACACGCACACTCACACGTGCACACACACGCACACGCACACACACGTGCACACTCACAAATACACACACGTGCACACATACAGATGCACGCCCATGTACACATTCACGCACTCACACGCGCACACACACGCACACTCACACCCCACACACCCCAG
>NW_009650227.1:7709-7994 GCF_000708025.1 Charadrius vociferus | reverse complement strand
GGGGGGCACCCCAGGGCCAGGAGCATCCCAGGGAGAGGAGCATCCCAGGGCGAGGGGCAACCCGGGGTGAGGAGCATCTCAACGTGGGGTATATATCCCCCCCAAACATCCCTTTCTGGGGGGCTCTGGTGCCTGGGACAGGGATGTGGGGTGGGGGTCTCTGCCGCCCCCCAGCTACGGGGCACAGCATCCCGCTTGGCCATGCCCTTGCGCTGGGGGAAGGATGGCGACTGCCTAGGCCTGGCTAACGAGCCGGCTAACGAAGGGCCCTGCCCTGGCATGGCC
>NW_009650227.1:4568-6147 GCF_000708025.1 Charadrius vociferus | reverse complement strand
CCAGGCTCAGCTCCCCACCAGCCTGTCCCCATGCCGAGAGGGGTGCCGGCCACCTCCCGGGGTGCAGGGATGTGGCACCCTACTCCCTCCGCCTCTTGGGCTGGGGACATCACCCTGATGGCACGACTGACCTTGGCCAGGCGCACCACGGTGGTAGCCAGTCCCGGGGGGAGTGTGGGGGTGTCCTCAGCCCCTCCTGAGCCGCTGGGTCCCATTGAACCAGGCGCGGGAGGGTTTAGGGCCAGCGTCCCCAGGGATTTATCGTGTTAGAGGACCATATGTACGTGGTCGTTGATCTGTCCCCATCCCCACTCCCTTGGGACCGAAGGTGGCTGGGGACCTCCATGTCCCCAGACCTGCAGGACGATGCGGGCAGCCCCAGATGTGAGGTTGACCCTTCCCCAGCGTCCAAGCTCAAGCATCCTACAAGTGATGCCTGATGGGGAGAGATGGGCACAGGGCGGATGGAGATCTGGGGATGGGGGTGACCTGTGGACCCCTTAAGGTCCGCAGAGTCCCTGGTGCTCCCTGTGCCCATGCAAATCTCCAGGTGAGTGCCTGGAGGTGGATGTTGAACCTACCAGGTGGAGACCCAGGGGAATAAACCGACCCCGAACTTACGGTGGGATTTACCTCTCCCAGGCACGATGGTGGGTTTGGGTCCTCAGGGTCTGGGCTGGCAGCCCAGGATTGCGTGGAGGTTCCCAGTAAGGGGTGAGGTGCAGGGACAGGCAGAGGAGGTGAGGCTGCCCCACAGAGAGAGCCCTTCCCTGCTCCGACAGGACAGTTTGGACCATGAGAAGGTGGTGGGCTGAGCTGGGGAGCCCCTGCCTGGGGAGGGGGAGGATGAGGGGAGCAGGGAGGGAACAAGGCAGTTCGGCCCTCCCCAAACTGTGACTCAGAGCAGCCAATGCTTGTACACCCCCTCCCTGCTTCCTTCCACCCATCCATCCTTCCTTCCTTCCTTCTGTCCATCCATCCATCCATCCATCCATCCATCCATCCATCCATCCTTCTATCCATCCTTCCTTCCTTCCATCCATCCTTCCTTCCATCCATCCACCCATCCATCCTTCCTTCCACCCATCCATCCTTCCTTCCTTCCTTCCATCCATCCATCCTTCCTTCCGTCCATCCATCCTTACTTCCTTCCATCCATCCATCCATCCATCCATCCATCAATCCTTCTATCCATCCATCCTTCCTTCCTTCCACCCATCCACCCATCCTCCCTTCCATCCACCCATCTTTGCTTCCTTCTATCCATCTGTCCGTCCACCCATCCATCCATCCATCCGTCTGTGCATTTATCCATCTGTCCGTCTGCCATTCCACCCATCCACCCCTTTGTCCATCTCTCTGTCCACCTCCCCCCCCCATCCATCCATCCATCCATCTGTCCATCCATCCATCCCTCTGTGGGATGCAGGACATGGCGCCGTCTCTGCTCCCATGGTCACCCTGAACCCTCTGTGCTTCCTCAAACTCCCCGTCACTCCATGACATGACCTGGGGGGAGGGATTCTCCGGTGTCTTGTAGGCTCAGTAACACCCCCGCCATGGCCCTGCCTGGGGGGCC
>NW_009650227.1:2609-3535 GCF_000708025.1 Charadrius vociferus | reverse complement strand
CCCCATTGTCCCCTGGCTGTGCCACCTGGGTGTCCCCCCCCCCAGGCCATCCTCCCCCACCACGATCGGTGCTCCCCATCCCCGGCTGAGCCCCCGCCATCCCTGCAGGCTCCTCATCGGGCGGGAGAAGCCGGGGGAGCAGAGCGAGGTGGCCCAGCTGATCCAGCAGACGCTGGAGCAGGAGCGGTGGCAGCGGGAGATGATCGAGCAGCGCTACACCCAGTACACCGAGGATGACGAGGAGGTGAGGGGGACAGCACCCACCCGGGAGGGGACGGACGCGGTTCCCCCCGGTCAATATGGGGCCGGTGACTCGGTTTCCCCAGGTGGGATGGGGTGGAGGTACCGGGCTGGGGACCACCACCTGCCAACGTGGCTCCGTGCCCTCTGCAGACGGGCGAGTACGCCACGGACGAGGAGGAAGAGATGAGCCCCATGTTCCCCAGCGGCGAGATGGCCATCGAGGTGTTCGAGTTGGCCGAGAACGAGGACACGCTCTCCCCCGTGGAGATGGACCCCGAAAAGCTGGTGCACAAGTTCAAGGAGGTGAGGAGGGGAGGGACGGAGGGGTGCCCGGGGAGGATGGAGGGGGGGGCGAGCACCGCGGGTGCGGGGAAGGGGGGGGGGGGGGGGGGGGGGGGGGAGTGTGCCCGCGCGTGGCAGCGTGTGTGTGCGCCCCCGGGAGCCGTGCGGGGACGTGTCTGCCCCGTGTGAACGTCCAGCTCCTCTCGCAGCTCCAGATCAAGCACGCCGTCACCGAGGCCGAGATCCAGCAGCTGAAGAGGAAGGCGAGCGGGTGCCGGGTGGAGGGATTCCCCCCTCCATCTCCCCAGGCCCCCCCTTGGTCTCCATCTCCCCCATCCCCTCCTAGCTCCCCCCATCTCCCCCTTCCCCGACCCCTCACCGTGCCGCAGCCCCCCGTGCCG
>NW_009650227.1:0-2074 GCF_000708025.1 Charadrius vociferus | reverse complement strand
AAGCCATGCCATGCCGTGCCGTGCTGTGCCATGCCATGCCATGCCGTGTCATGACTGGTCCCTGGCTATGCTGTGCCGTGCCGTGCCATGCTGTGCTGTGCCGTGCCATGCCATGTCATGTTGTGCTGTGCAGTGCCATGCCATGCCATGACTGGTCCCTGGCTATGCCGTGCCATGTTGTGCCGTGCCGTGCCATGCCATGCCATGCCATGCCACCTCCTGCGCGCTCCCACGCCTGGCAAGCCCTGTGCATGCGCTGTGCCATACCATACCGTGCCGTGCCGTGCCGTGCCATGCCATGCCATGCTGTGCCATGCCGTGCAGTGCCATGCAATGCCGTGCTGTGCCATGCCATGCCATGCTGTGCCATGCCATGTTGTGCTGTGCAGTGCCATGCCATGTCACTCCTGCTCCCTGGCTATGCCGTGCCATGCTGTGCCGTGCCATGCCATGCCATGCCATGCCATGCTGTGCCATGCCATGTTGTGCTGTGCAGTGCCATGCCATGCCATGCCATGCTATGCCGTGCCATGCTGTGCCATGCCATGCCATGCTGTGCCGTGCCATGTTGTGCTGTGCAGTGCCATGCCATGTCACTCCTGCTCCCTGGCTATGCCGTGCCATGCTGTGCCACGTCACACCTACTCCTTGGCTATACCATACCCTGCTGTGCCATACCATGTCGTGCCGTGCCGTGTTGTGCTATGCCACGTCGTGACTGTTCCTCGGCTCTGCCGTGCCGTGCCGTGCCGTGCCCTGACCCCGCTGTCCCCCAGCTGCAGTGCCTGGAGCAGGAGAAGGCGCGCTGGCGGGCCGAGAAGGCCCAGCTGGAGCAGAGCGTGGAGGAGAACAAGGAGCGGATGGAGAAGCTGGAGGGGTACTGGATGGAGGCGCAGAACCTCTGCCAGGCTGTGGATGAGCACCTCAAGGAGACGCAGGCCCAGTACCAGACCCTGGAGCGCAAGTACAGCAAGGCCAAGAGGCTCATCAAGGAGTACCAGCAAAAGTGAGGGCAGCTCCGGGCCCTGGGCACCCCTTCTCCCCCTGGCACGGAGCGTCTCCCTGGGCACGGACCCATCCCTGGGGCACCAGCCCCTTCCTGGGCACCCCTTGTCCCTGGGCACAGACCATCCTCTGGGCAGAAACCCATCCCTGAGGCACCAAACCCTTCCTGGGCACCCTTCATCCCCTGGGCAGGGCGCATCCCTTGGGCAGGGACCTTCCCCTTGACATGGAACCATCCCTGGGGCACCAGCTCCTTCCTGGGCATCCCTTATCATTGGGCACGGACCATCCCCTGGGAAGGGACCGTCATGTGGAGGAGGGACCATCCTTCATGCAGGGACATTCCCCTTGACGTGGACCCATCCCTGGGGCACCAGATCCTTCCTGGGCATCTCACAGCCCTGGCCAGGAGCCTTCCCCTGGGAAGAAACTGTCCCCGGGCGTGGACCATCCTCTGGGCAGGGACCTTCACCTGGGCCCAGACCTTTTCCTGGGCATGGACCACCCCTTGGGCAAGGACCATCCCCTTGATGTTGACCCATACCTGGGCCACCAGCTCCTTCCTGAGCATCCTTTATCATTGGGCGTGGACCATCCCCTGGGAAGGGACCATCATCTGGGGCAGGGACCATCCTTCGTGCAGGAATGTTTCCCTTGATGTGGACCCATCCCTGGGACATCAGATCCTTCCTGGGCAGCTCACAGCCCTGGCCAGGAACCTTCCCCTGGGAAGGGACCATCCCTGGGCATGGACCATCCTCTGGGCAGGGACCTTCACCTGGGCCCAGACCCTTCCCTGGGCATGGACCACCCCCTGATGTTGACCCGTACCTGAGCCACCAGCTTCTTTTTGGGCATCCCTCCTTCCTGGGCATGGACTATCCCCTTGGAGATCCCTGGGCGCCACCACCCCACTGAGCACGGTCCCACCTTGACCCCCAAGTCCCAGGGTCCCCCCTGACCTGCCCCACCTCCCCGGGGTCTCCCCGCTACCGGGTGGGGGGTGACGTGCACCCACGCGTCGGTGTCCACAGGGAGATCGAGTTCCTGAAGAAGGAGACGGCGCAGC
>NW_009650226.1:6139-6403 GCF_000708025.1 Charadrius vociferus | reverse complement strand
CTTGGAGACCCCCGGCCCGGTGGGTGCGCGAGGCTCCATGAGGCACCGGCTTTCCTCACGGCGCTGCCCGTCCCCGACACCTCCCTTCGGGATGTGCCTCTGCCCTGTTTTCAGCTTTCCCACCGATTTCTGCACCGGACCCGCTGTGGAGCTGTGGCTCCCCCAGAAGTTGGGGTTTCCCGTGGGCTTTCGCCCGGAGCTTTGGCTCCCTGAGCCTCTCCTAGCTCGCAGGAAGTCTGCCGGAGGCACTGGCCCGGCCCCCGG
>NW_009650226.1:2046-6044 GCF_000708025.1 Charadrius vociferus | reverse complement strand
TGCTGGCACAGGGTGGGAGCTGCCCAAATCGGTGCAAGATGGAGGGACCCAGCGCTGTCGTGGAAGAGCAGATCAATAAATGCTCTTCTCTCTGAGAAGCCGCTCACCGGGCTCCTCTTCCAAAGGGCTTCTCCTGCGGCAGCGCCGGCCCCCCGCAGCTGCGGATCCCTCGAGTCGGGGCAGGACTGGCTGTTTGTGCCGGGCACCTGCGGCGAGCGGCGGTTCAGTGCCAGAGCGGAGCCTGGATCCCTCCTGGGAGGCTGGGAAGCTTCACCGGGGTGGCCTTGAGTGGTGTCGGCGTTATCTTGGGTGACGCGTGGGGGGAGCCTGTCCCTTGGCCGGGGCTGTGAACCGGCTCTGCCGCGCAGTGGCTGGAGTACGGGCGCCGTGACTGTCAGGTGTTACGCATCGGGAAAGCCGGGTCTCCACGGGAGCTCACCATCACGTCACCGAGCCATCAGAGATGCCAGAGTTGTGAGATCTCAATATTTCATTAAGGAGGGATGCCTAACGATGAGAGCTGTGGGATGACTTTGTAGGATGCTCGGTGGCGTGTACCGGCTCAGGTTTGCTCCACGAGCTGGAGCTCCCTCGGCACGGGCTGCCTGCCTGTGCGGCACAGCCTGGGCTCCCTCCGTAACCGGGACCCCTCCGGCACCGGCAGGGCGAATCTGCGGCAGGCCGAGCCCCCGCGCGCCTTGGGGCGCCTGCTCGAGCGCGATTGGGACATAGGAAAAGTATCGCTGGCAACAGGAAAGCAGTTAGCCCAGACGGGCTGTTGCAACCCTCCCCTGCGAGGGATGCCCCCTTCTCCCGGTTCAGCCGGGGCAGCCCTCGGCACGCTCAGCCCCGGGGCTCGGCGGATTCATCCCGGCAGGTTTTGTAGCCCCGCTCGCGGTTGTTGGCGCTTGCCGATTTGCACTGTAAATCTTGCTCAACCAGCAGCTAACAGTAATTGCTGATGACACGAAAGCGCGCCAAAAATAGCTGCAGACTTCTATAGATTGACGTATGGCCACCTTTCACCTGGTGCGGTGATGTTGTAGTGGGAATATCTGGTTGTTTCGGGCGTCTGTGGATCTTCTGATGCCCCAAAGCTCAGGTTCATCAGAGGGAAGCTGAATTTGGGTGGTTGTATGTTCCTTAATGCCTTGGAGGAGCCCTGGTGCGGGCGGGATTTCATGGCCACTGTGCTTTTGGTGTGTGTGTCCTGGAGTGGCTCCTTCCAGCGCCGGCCGTACCGGGGTGTTGCCTTGGGGTCCGGCTGAGGGAGGGGGTGCGAGGATGGAGCCACCCAACCCCAGATGTTGGTGGCTCCGGTGAGAGCAGCCGAAACCTCGCGGACATTTCTCCAGCAAACCCCAGAGTGCTCCCAGCAGCCGATGGCTTCGTGGGATGGCAATGGCTTCGTCCAGGAGCTTGTTCCATGCAGAGCTCGCCCCAGAGCACCCACCTGAGCAGCTCCCACCTCGCTGTCTGCAGGAGGAGGATGAGGAGACCCACGCACTGCCAGGAGTCCGTAGGCGGCCGGCATCCACAGGCCGTGTGGCTCGTGAGGTCCTGGAAAAGGCAACTGGGGCTGCCAGCAGAGAGGTGCGGCGTGAGGCTGGGCACCGGGTGAAGCCGCTGCCGGTCCCTGCAGTCGGGGGTCCTGGCTGGTCCGGTCCTCGTCTGCGTCGGGGTCTCGCCACTCACCTGCGTCAGGACTGTCCCCCTTGAGCCCTTCGCCTGTGGTTACGGGTCCTGCGGCTCCTCCCTCGTAAATAAGCACAGGATCTGTCCTGGGCGCTCACCGTGCGGCTCTGGCTGAAGCTGCGGAGTGGGATGACGGGATTTGGTGTGGTAAATCCCCGGCGGGCGGGTGGTGGAGGTCTAACGGTGTGGTGGAGCCGAGTCCCCGTGGGGTGAGCTGCTGCCTCATGTCACGGGGCTGCAGCCGGGGGCTGTGCGAGTGCCCCCCACCTCCGCATCCGCCCGGAGCCCGGGCTGCTGCCGAAACAGCACCAGGGCGCAGTGCGGGGGGGTGAGAAGAGCAGCTTTCGGCACCCCGAGGAAGGAGGGAGCCGCGCTGCAGTGCTCAGGGCCGGGCTGGGAGCTGGAGAAGGAGAGCGAGAGCGGAGTTGGGGTCGAATCGGATCTGTTCCCAAAGCGGATTCCAGCGGTGGTTTCTTCAGAGCTGGTTTGCGGGAGCTGGTCTCGCTGGCAGAGGAAGGGCGAGGGCTGAGCTGCCGGGCTGGGAGGTGCAGCCGGGCTCCCCCTCGTGCTTTGGGGTTTGAGGGCGGCTGGAGCTGAGGTGAGCATCGTGCCCCGCTGCTGGAGCGGGTCCTGCTCTCTGCCCTGGCCTCGTCACAGGCTGCGTCACTGCCGGGACGGAGATTTCTGCTCAGAATAGTTAAAATACTTGTAAAATCTTCAGCCTGCGAGAGTAACGCTCGGCTGGAGCCATCCTGAGCTTCATCCGTGCCCGGCCTCATCCTGCGTGAGCTCTCCCCTGTGCCTTTCTGGATCAAACCAAAGCAAGTTTGGTTTGTGGCAGGAGGCCGGCAGCCCGGGCGGTGCCGGCTGCTTCCCGGCGGGTCGTGCCGAGCCGAGCCGTGCTCGTGGCGCTGCCGAGGCCGCTGCCGAGCCGTCCCTCTGCCGAGCGGTGCCGGACGAGGGAGGCAGCATTCCCCGTGCCCGGGCCAGTGCCGTGCCGATGAGTTTGTGTTCCCAGAGCTTTGCCGTGCCTCGGGGGAGGCGAGGGCGATCCCCCTTCTGCTGGAGGGGTCGGGGCTGGCTGGGTCGGGGTCTGTGCCGTGCGAGCTCTGCGGTTAGCCGGCGTTTCCTGCAGGGTTTGTCTGGCTTTAGCCCTGCTTACGTCCTCAGACGGTTGGGGAAGGGGAACTGGCAACAAGCAACTTTCCGCTTGTTGGTTCTGGTCTCTGCGATCCTCGTCCTCTCGCCTGCCGGGCTCCGCCGGCGCAGATAAATCTCTGCTGCAGCCCGGCAACCTTGGGACTGGAGCGTTCCAAGGGAGAGTGAGATTAGCTCCTGAAGGAAAACACACATCCTGCTTTCTCCCGCTTTCTGGGGGGGGAGTGTGAAGCGCGGAAGCCAAAACTCCGGCTGCCCAGTGACCCTCAGGTTTTGTCTCTCCTCCCAGTGCCCCCTCCCAGCGCCCACCCCCTCGGGCTTCGAGGAGCCGTGTCGTTCCGGGTGCTGTGCTTGATCCCGCTGACGCCCGGATTTGAGCGGGCAGCCCGGTCTGCAGGCAGGGACTGTGGGCACCAGCTGCCTGCGGCCATGCTTTATCCCGGAGGGGGAGGCAGTCCCACCCCTGTCCAGTGTGGAAAAGAAAGCAAAAATGGGAGGAAAAGCCCCGAACCCCGGCTGAGGAAGTTTAAGGCAGAGCTGGGGAGTTTGTTTCCAGCCCCTCCTTCCGGCTGGGAGGCAACCGGAGCCGTTGTTTATGCAGCAGCCGGGGAGATGCCGTGTCCAGGCCTGGAACTGCTCGCTGCCGGCTCCTCGCTCTCCTGCCGTCCCTTCCCCGCTGCCCCGGCTCCTCGGCGTGGTGCGTCCCGGCCGCTCGCCGGGAGCGGGAGGACTGCTGACTCACTCCCAGCCTCCTCGGCCGCCAGCATTCCTGTCTGCCTGGCTCTGGGATTAGCTCCTACCGACCAATTTGCTGCTCCGTGAAATCCCTCGGGAGCAGAGGTTTGGGGAGCGGAGCCGTGGGCTGTGGGTCTGTGCCACGTGCTGCGGCGGGGCGCCCCGGTAAAGACCCCAGCGTGGGGGGAGAGACCCCCCGGGAAGGAGCCCGTACCGGGGAGCGTGTTCGAGCGTTGGGCAGGAAGAGTTTTACCCGCTAAGGCTCAGCAGAGCGTGTCTCCGTGGATGTGAGACGGTCCCGGGTGGACGCGGGGGCTTCGTGCCCCGTGCGTTCAGCGTGCCGACGGCTCTCTCCTCCTTCCAGGACAGCCGAGCGGATCGAGGGCCAGCACCCCGCACCCAGCCCCTGC
>NW_009650226.1:1405-1682 GCF_000708025.1 Charadrius vociferus | reverse complement strand
GTCTTTCCTCCCCGCAGCGGCGTTCCTTACACAGTCCGTCTGCCTGGATGACACAACGGTAAAGTTTGAGATCTGGGATACGGCCGGGCAGGAGAGATACCACAGTCTGGCCCCGATGTACTACCGGGGGGCACAAGCCGCCATCGTGGTCTATGATATCACCAACCAGGTAGGGTCCCTCTCCGCGCTCCTCGGCTGCCAGGCACCTCGGTTAAGCTGCCCGGTGTGGCTCAGGGGGCGCTCGTGGCTGCGGGGATCTCCCGGGGGGGCTCTTGCC
>NW_009650226.1:0-792 GCF_000708025.1 Charadrius vociferus | reverse complement strand
CCGGGGGAAGCGTCCGACAGGCGCCGCCGGGACGGCTTCGGGGTCTCGGCTGTGCCAGAGACACGGTCCTGCCCCGACGGCCGTGCCGCAGAGCGAGCCCGGTCCCGTCTTCCCCCTCCAGCCAAGAAGTTGCCAAAGAGCGAGCCCCAGAGCACGAGCGGCGCGGCGGGCAGGAGCAGAGGTGTGGACCTGCACGAGCAGAGCCAGCAGAACAAGAGCCAGTGTTGTAGCAACTAAAAGGCGGCCTCCGCCAGCGCCCGCGCGAGAGGAAGAGCTAAGATATAACCTCCATCCCCGTCCACCACACCTCACCTCCATAACGGCACACCGAGAAACCCGTCTGAACCAAAACCCTCCCGAGAGCTCCCTCTAACTGCACTTTTTAATGCTTCAAAACCACCACCAGACACCCGTTACCACCATCCCGATGGCAGTGGAACTAGATCAGCCGGGGACTTAACTTCCAAAAAAAAAAAACAAAACAAACTCTTCTTCACTTTGTATTATAGGTGCAAATAGCGACCTAATATTCTGATTTCTCCCTCCGTCTTCCTCCCTCTCCCGCCTCCTCCCTCTCTGCTTTGGTGAACCCGGGTTCCCGTCTCTCCTTCCGCCCTCCCCGTCGCGGGGAGAGACCCGAGGAGGCGCCAGCGTCGGCCTCGCCGGTTCCCATCGGGGCGAACCGGCTGGAACCAGAGACCTCCGGAAAACGCCGGATTTTTCTGAGGGGGTCTGTCATGGATTTCTCTTTAATCTTTTTTCTTTTTCTCCCCCCTCCTGTTTCCTCTGTTT
>NW_009650225.1:8125-8689 GCF_000708025.1 Charadrius vociferus | reverse complement strand
CCACCAAGACCGGGCAAAGGGTCTTCCAAGGTGTCAACCTCCACCTTGGCCTTGATTTATTTGGGTGGCCCCTCTTCCCCAGGTGCCCTTCACGGACCTTCTGGATGCGGCCAAGAGCGTGGTGAAGGCGTTGTTCCTCCGGGAGAAGTACATGGGGTTGTCGCTGCAGAGCTTCTGCAAAACCACCGCCCGGTACCTGCAGGAGCTCTCCGAGAAACCCCTGGAGACCCGCGGCTACGAGGAGGTGCCCGAGACCCCGGTGGCAGCCGGTGAGCACGGGGTGGTGGGATCTTCACGCCGGGATGGAGTGCTGGAGAGGCTTTGGAGGAGCCAGGCGACCATGCATGTCTCGTTGGGTGTCTCCCATCCACAGATGCCCCCGTGCACCCCCCGTTCGCCGAGCAGCACCCCTACGAGACGTGGGACCCCCAGACCATGCCGCCTGATCTGGGCTTTGGGCTGAAGATGGTGGACGGCGTGGTGCACGTCTACACCAAGCAGGACCTCACCGACAAGTGAGTCGCGAGGCACGGGGGCGGTTGCTCGTTGGTGTGGGGAGTTTTT
>NW_009650225.1:5730-8101 GCF_000708025.1 Charadrius vociferus | reverse complement strand
GGTCCCACATGTGACCCCCCCTCTGTCCCCCATCAGGAGCACGGAGCTGGACCTGCCGTACCCCGACCTTCAGGAGTTCATTGCCGACATGAATTTCCTCATGGCTTTGATCATCAACGGGCCCATGTAAGGAGAAGGGTCCCACCACGGGGGTGTCTTGGGGGTGTCTCACCATGGGGGTGTCTTGGGGGGTGGATAGAACATTGGGGACGGCGCCAGAGGACGTGGTGGTGGCTATGACACATGGTACTGGTGCAGCTCCCCTGTCCGTGCGTCCGTCCTTGCTCATGGTCAACCGTGTACAGGGAGGAGGGTCCAAGAGTCCCGAGCTGCGTCCCCTCATCCTGGTGGGCACCAGCCTTATGGGGCTGAATGTTCTCCCTCCTCTCCCCCAAACTGATGTCCCCTTCCCCGCCTCGGGCAGCAAATCCTTCTGCTACCGCCGGTTGCAGTACCTGAGCTCCAAGTTCCAGATGCACGTGCTGCTCAACGAGATGAAGGAGCTGGCGGCCCAGAAGAAGGTGCCCCACCGCGACTTCTACAACATCCGCAAGGTACCCCCGCTGGCTCATGGTCCTGGTTTGACCAAGGAGAGCTTGGAAGCTCTCAGGGCTGAGCATCACCTCTGGCCTTGCAGGTGGACACCCACATCCACGCCTCGTCCTGCATGAACCAGAAGCATCTCCTGCGCTTCATCAAGCGGGCCATGAAGAAGCACCTGGACGAAATTGTCCACGTGGAGAAGGGCAAGGAGCAGACGCTCAAGGAGGTCTTCGAGACGATGAACCTCACCGCTTATGACCTGAGCGTGGACACGCTGGATGTCCACGCGGTACGAGGGACAACCCCAAATCCTGGAGATGAGCAGAGCCCATCCCTGGTTGGGGTGGGGGGATCTCCAGGGGTTGTCCCAGGGTGGGGTGGGGGATGCTTGGGGGCTCTGGATAGGGGTGTGGTAGTGGCTCTGGGATGATGAGGGTTCTCAGCTCACATCTGCGTCCCCCTGCCAGGACCGCAACACCTTCCACCGATTTGACAAGTTCAACGCCAAGTACAACCCCATCGGTGAGTCCATTCTGCGGGAGATCTTCATCAAGACAGACAACCGCGTCTCGGGGAAGTACTTTGCCCACATCATCAAGGTGAGGAACCCTGATGGGTGACCCTCCACATCTCCCTCCCTCCGATGCCCGTGGTGGGACGCCAAGGGTTTCCCAGAGGCCGAGGGGTGACACTTACCCGTTCCCGGCAGGAGGTGATGTCCGACCTGGAGGAGAGCAAGTACCAAAATGCCGAGCTGCGGCTCTCCATCTATGGCCGCTCCCGGGACGAGTGGGACAAGCTGGCCCGTTGGGCCGTCAACCACCGCGTCCACTCCAACAACGTCCGCTGGCTCGTGCAGGTGCCTCGGCTCTTGTGAGTAACGGAGGGGGAGTAGATACCCTCAACCGGGGTCATGACCTGGGTGGGGAGAGACGAAGGACACCCCGCTGATGGCTGGGGTGGCGTGGGATGGGACACCCATCTCTGAGCAGGGTCCGTCCCCCCGCAGCGATGTCTACCGGACGAAGAAGCAGTTGGCCAACTTCCAGGAGATGCTGGAGAACATCTTCCTGCCCCTCTACGAGGCCACCGTCCACCCTGCCCAACACCCGGAGTTGCACCTCTTCCTGGAGCACGTGAGGACCACGTCTTGCTCCTGGGGATGGGGTTGGGGGGACACTGGTGACACCCACAACCCTCAGCCTGGACCCCCAGCTTGAGGGTTGGGGCAGATCTCCTGCTGGAGGGGTGACCATCCCACCTTGGGGTTGTCTCGCTGGCAGGTGGATGGCTTCGACAGCGTGGATGACGAATCCAAACCAGAACATCACATCTTCAACCTGGACAGCCCTTTGCCGGGCAACTGGGTGGAGGAGGACAACCCACCCTACTCCTACTACCTGTACTACATGTACGCCAACATGACGGTGCTCAACCACCTCCGAAGGTAGGGACACCTCGGGGTCCCCGGCACCTCCGCCCATCTGCGGGGGGCTCTGGGGAGGGGGTCAGATGATGATGGTCAGCCCCACGTTGCAGGAAGAGAGGCTTCCACACCTTCGTCCTGCGTCCGCACTGCGGTGAGGCCGGTCCCATCCATCACCTCGTCTCGGGCTTCATGGTCTCGGAGAACATCTCCCACGGTTTGCTGCTCCGCAAGGTCAGGAGGGATGGGGGTGCCCGTGGGGGCTGGGGACGTGGCTGGGGACCCCCCTCCACCTCACCCCTCTGTCCCATGTGTGTGTGTCCCCCCCCCAGGCCCCCGTCCTGCAGTACCTCTACTACCTGGCGCAGATCGGCATCGCCATGTCCCCGCTGAGCAACAACC
>NW_009650225.1:4576-5668 GCF_000708025.1 Charadrius vociferus | reverse complement strand
CCACCGTCTCCTCCCCAGAAACAGCGCTGGTGCGGCCACCGGCCAAATCCCGGCGATGGGACGATGGCGGTGGTGGCCAAGAGCAAGGCAACGGCCAACGGGCTCCGGAGGGTGCCGATGATCCGGAGAGGGTGGGGAGAAGTTGGGAACCCCCAATCCAGTTTTGGGGGGGTGACCCATGGGTGGGCGCTGAGGCCGTGTGGTGGTCCCCCCCACTCAAGGAACCGCTGATGGAGGAGTACAGCATCGCCACCCAGGTCTGGAAGCTCAGCTCCTGCGACATGTGCGAGCTGGCCCGTAACAGCGTCCTCATGAGCGGCTTCTCCCACAAGGTGAGGTTTCCCCCGTTCCCACCGGGATCCCCCCACCCCACCCCCAGCACCCACCGGGGGACGGGGGCTGCTGGCAGCACCCAAGGGTTACAAAGCAAGCGTGGGAACTTCTCCTCCTTCTTCTCCCCACCAGGTGAAGAGCTACTGGTTGGGTCCCCACTACCTGAAGGAGGGTCCGGAGGGTAACGACATCCGTCGTACCAACGTCCCCGACATCCGCGTCAGCTACCGCTTCGAGACGCTGTGCCAGGAGCTGACCCTCATCACGCAGGCGGTGCAGAGCGAGGAGCTGGAGACCATCCAGGAGGAGGACGCTCTCACCATCACCTCCACCCTGGTCACCCACTGACAACCCCCCCCAAACCCTCCACCCCGACTCTCCCCCAGTTCCCGTGGGGACACCCCGCATCCCTCCAGGGCTTCGCCGCCGTCCCCCTCCTGCTACCTCCCGCCCTGGGAAGGGGACGCTCCCCGCTGCTGTCCCCAGTGCCCCACCAGTGTCACCGCTGGTCAAGGTTTGCTGGGTTCTCTCCGTTTCTTGGGGGTTTTTTTTGTGTTTTTTTTTGTCTTTTTTTGGTGTTTTTGGTTTATTTTTTTTAAACTGGTGTCTCCTACCTGGGTTGGTCCCTTCTGGCCTTGGTGGCACAAGGACGAGGCTACGGGAGGTGACACCACCGGCGGGGGTGGTCCTGGCTTTACCTCCAGGGCTCGGGACGCGGTGACAACGGTGTCGGGGTGTGGGGACATTGTGTGTGTGGGG
>NW_009650225.1:0-1396 GCF_000708025.1 Charadrius vociferus | reverse complement strand
TGTCACCTTCCCCACCTCCCCCCGTAGCTCACCTTCGTGGATTTCTTGGCGTACGACGTGCTGGACCAGCACCGCATGTTCGTCCCCGAGTGTCCCGAGTTTCAGGGCAACCTGGGCCGGTTCCTGCAGCGCTTTGAGGTGACCGGGGGGGGACACCCCGGGGTCACCGGCCACGTTCCCGACACCTCGGTGTCCCCGTCCCCAACACCCCACTATCCCCATCCCCAACGCACTGGTGTCTCTCTCCCCGTCCCTGAGGAGGGGGGGACACCCCGGGGTCACCGGCCACGTTCCCGACACCTCGGTGTCCCCGTCCCCAACACCCCACTATCCCCATCCCCAACGCACTGGTGTCTCTCTCCCCGTCCCCAATACCCCGCTGTTCCAGGTCACAGCCACATCGCTCAGGTGTCCCCTGTCCCCATCCCTAACACCCTGGTGTCCCCATCCCTCAAAGCCCGGTGTCCCCATCCCCAACACCCTGGTATCCCTGTCCCCAACGCCCTCATGGCCCTGTCCCCCTCCACACCTCTGACTCCCTGATGTCCCCATCCCTGACACCCCAGTGTCCCTGTCCCCATTCCCATCCCTCACACCCCAATGTCCCCATCTCCGTCGCCATCCAAGATATGCCGATGTCCCCGGCTCCATCCCCGGTGTCCCTGTCCCCATCTCTGACACCTCAGTGTCCCCATCCCTGGTGCCCCGGTGTCCCTGGCCCCATGCCGGATACCCTGCTGTCCCCATTCCCCACACCCTGCTGTCCCCATCCCTGTCCCCAACACCCTGATGTCCTCGTCCCCATCCCTAACACCCCAGTGTCCCCATCTCCATTGCCATCCAAGACACCCCAATGTCCCTGTCCCCATCGCTGGCACCCTGGTGTCCCCATCCCTGTCCCCTATACCCTGGTGTCCCCTTCCCTGCCCCCATCCCGGTCCTTCAGTGTCCCTATCCCCATCCATGACACCCCGATGTCCCCTTCCCCATCCCCAACACTCCGGTGTCCCCATCCCTATCCTGGACATCTTGATGTCCCTGTCCCCATCACTGACACCCCGGTGTCCCCATCCATATCCCCAACACCCCACTGTCCCTGATCCCACCCTGGACACCCTGGTGTCCCCATCCTGGAGACCCTGGTGGCCCTGGCCCCATCCTCGTCAGACCAATGTCCCCAGCCCGGTCCCCGACACCCTGGTGTCCCTGTGCCTGATCCCGACACCCCAGCGTCCCCATCCCTGTCGCCATCCCTCATGCCCCAGTGTCCCTATCCCTCTCACCCCAGTGTCTCCATCCCTGTCACCCTGGTGTCCCCATCCCTGTCCTTATCCCTGTCTCCCCAGTGTCCCCATCCCCGACACCCCAGTGTCCCCATCCCCGTCCCCATCCCCGT
>NW_009650224.1:0-328 GCF_000708025.1 Charadrius vociferus | reverse complement strand
TGTGCGATTTTGATGTTCATTGTAGGACACAGTCTCTTTTCGCAATGATTTGCTTTCATTGCGTGAATGTTTTTTTCCCCCTCTCTCTCTCCATCCCGACCATTGCCTGTCTTCATGATCTGGTTTGAGAAAGCGTGTTTTAAACCACGAGTTTGAGGTGAAAATCGGGTTGCCGTTGAGGTTTCATGTGGGTTTGCTCCTCCCCAGCAGAGGCAACGGGGTTCTGCACCGAGTGTCTCGTTGCGGTGGGACCCAGCACGGGGTTTCAGGGAGTAACTGGACGTCAGCGAGGCGGTTCATATGGTCGGAGAGTTGCATATATGTTCTG
>NW_009650223.1:0-227 GCF_000708025.1 Charadrius vociferus | reverse complement strand
GAGGGGGATCTCGCGTCTCTGAGGGCCTCACAGCTGTCAGGCAGAGCCGAGGCCCTTTATTTGGGGTGTCCCCCACCCCTGGGGTGTTGGTCCCGTCTCCCCGGGGCCGTTCTGGGTCACCACCGCCCTGACGCACCCCACCGTCAGCCCGAGGACCTGATGAACATGCAACACTGCAACCTGCTCTGCCTGCCCGAGAACTACCAGATGAAGTATTACTTTTATCA
>NW_009650222.1:3625-5008 GCF_000708025.1 Charadrius vociferus | reverse complement strand
CTGGCTGCTGGTGACGGGAGAGGTGCCCACCCGGGAGCAGGTAACGTGGGGGAGGTCGGGCAGGGGGGGCTGCCGTCCCCCTGCCCCAGGGCTCAGCCCCCCGTGTCCCTCTGCAGGTGAGCTGGCTGTCCCGCGAGTGGGCCCGGCGTGCCGCACTGCCCTCCCACGTGGTGACCATGCTGGACAACTTCCCCACCAACCTGCACCCCATGTCCCAGCTGAGCGCTGCCATCACCGCCCTCAACAGCGAGAGCAAGTTTGCTCGCGCCTACGCCGAGGGCATCCACCGCGTCAAGTACTGGGAGGTACGGGCGGGTGGCCGGCGGCCCTGGGGGGAGCTCGGACACCCCAACTCTGAGCTTGGGTCGCAGTGTGGGCACAGGTTTGGGTGTGAGGGGTGAGGGGCTCACCTTCCCCCGGGGAGAGCAGCCGCCCCATCTTACCCTCCCTGTCCCAGTTTGTCTACGAGGACGCCATGGACCTGATCGCCAAGCTGCCTTGTGTCGCCGCAAAGATCTACCGCAACCTGTACCGCGAGGGCAGCAGCATCGGCGCCATCGACCCCAACCTCGACTGGTCCCACAACTTCACCAACATGCTGGGCTACACCGACCCCCAGTTCATTGAGCTGATGCGGCTCTACCTCACCATCCACAGGTACGGGGTTCATTGAGCTGATGCGGCTCTTCCCCACCATCCACAGGTACGGGGCCGCCAGCCCCGGAGCCAGGGATGGGGCTGGATCCTGGGACATGCCCGGGCTGCTCCGGGGGTGTCACCAGGCATGTGGCGTGGGGCCAAGGGCAGCCCCGGGGCAGGGCCGTGCCAGGCTGGGCACATCATGGGAGGGGGTTATCTACTGTGGGGGTGTCCCCATGGCTGTGGGGGCCCCGGGGGGGGATGGGGAGACCTGATGTGCCCCCTCGCCCCTGCAGTGACCACGAGGGGGGAAACGTGAGCGCCCACACCAGCCACCTGGTCGGCAGCGCCCTCTCCGACCCGTACCTCGCCTTCGCCGCCGCCATGAACGGGCTGGCCGGGCCCCTGCACGGCCTCGCCAACCAGGTGGGCACCTCTGCGCGTCCGTCTGTCCGTCTGTCTGTCTGTGTGCTGCTGTTCTCACCCCCTGCTCCGCTTGCCGTGCCCACAGGAGGTGCTGCTCTGGCTGACCAACCTGCAGAAGGAGCTGGGCCAGGAGGTGTCGGACGAGAAGCTGCGGGATTTCATCTGGAACACGCTCAACTCGGGCAGGGTGAGTCCGGCCCTGCACGGGGCGAGGGATGGGGGACGGGGCTGTGCTGGGGACGGGCTCTGACACCCCCCCTCTGCCGTCCTTGCAGGTGGTGCCGGGGTACGGGCACGCCGTGCTGCGGAAGACCGACG
>NW_009650222.1:2256-2667 GCF_000708025.1 Charadrius vociferus | reverse complement strand
CCCCCCAAGGCGCCAGCCCCGGCCCCCTCGCAGGTATCGGGCACTTCTGTACAAACAACAACGAAAAAATGCAAAATAAATGTTTTTATTAACAAACCCGCAGCCTCTGTCCCTCCCGCAGGGCAGGACCCCGCTCCCTGGGCTCTGCTTTGCTCCTGTAGGATTTAAGGTAGGGGAAAATGGGGATGGTGCCCCCACCCCACCCAGGGGCTGCCCCCAGGCCCTCTTCTGTCCCTGGCACGGTGGCACTTGGTCCCTCGGGACCTTGGCAAACTGGCAGTGCCGGGCTTGGTGGAGTCTGCGGGTATGAGCCGGGTTTGGGGGTCTCAGAGCACAGGGACACCCCCCACACACAGTCTCCCCCCCCAGCTCCCCTCCCGTGGCTGCCAAATGAGGACCAGGAGACTGCTC
>NW_009650222.1:0-405 GCF_000708025.1 Charadrius vociferus | reverse complement strand
CCGCCCCTCACTGGCGGGCCGAGCCGGCTGAGCCGGAGGCCACACAGGGCCGTGTGCCTGGGCGGGAGACGGGCGTTAGCGGAGGAACCGGCACCGCGCCGGGCAGCAGAGCCCCTGGGGAGCCACTGGGCTGAGCGGGACAGCCCGCCCGGGACATTGGGCCCCTTCCAGACCTGCCCACATCCCTCCCGGGATGGGCATCATCCCCAGGGGTTGGGGGGGAGATCAGGGACCGAGCTGCTGCCCACAGCCGCCCCAGCCCTCCTGCCCACGCCTGCAGGGAAGGCCGAGCGCTGGTCCCAGGGTTGCTGCCAGGGTGGCTGTTGCACAAGAGGAGGAAGGCCGGGGAAACCTGACCTCAGGGACACCTAATCCGGACCAGCAGAGCAGGGACAACTGCCTGTG
>NW_009650221.1:0-503 GCF_000708025.1 Charadrius vociferus | reverse complement strand
TCAGTAGTGATGTTACCATATCATAAGTTGATGTTGCACACGACAGCAAAATTATAGCCCTGATCCCTCTCCCCGAGATAACAAACAGCATCACAGGGAGTAGATAGAGCATGTAAGAATTTGCAAAGCACAGCCACGCAAACAAATGAAGTAACATTGTAACCGGCAACTATCTAACCAATGTGGGAAATGTATACAACAAATTTGTTATTGCAACCCTTCAGGCCCCACGTTGGGTGCCAAAAAGGACTGTCGTGGTTTGGCCTCAGCCAGCAACAAAGAACCACGCAGCCGCTCACACAACTCACACAGTCGTGGAAAAAGGAATGGTCAGGGCAAAACTCGTGGGTTAAAAGAATGCAATTTAACAGAACAGCAAAAGGAAAGATGAAAACGCGATTGCCCGGAGCACACCACAGAAGCCCACCCACAGGTGGTGTCTGCTCTCCCCATCCGGGCTAGCTCGTATTATAGCTCTGGCATGGGTCACCTGGTATGGAATA
>NW_009650220.1:0-297 GCF_000708025.1 Charadrius vociferus | reverse complement strand
GTGATATCTGTGTTGTTTATGCCCTACAAAGCTGTATTTTCATCATCTGTGATGATGAAACTGTGCCAACATGGTCCCATCTAGGCTATGGGTCAGGTATGTTACGAGCCTTCTAATTGCCCAGACTGAGGATGTGTCCTGTTGTGGCTCCTTAACTGTCTGTGTTCCTGAGTTCATTTCCTTGGAGAACCAAGGGTGGGGGGGAATGCATGCCCAGGTCTCACCCTGAGATAGGGATCAGGACTCACCGGGGCTGTATGCTTGCCTCCAAGAGGCGAGAAATTGCTTTGCAGGTGA
>NW_009650219.1:4964-5241 GCF_000708025.1 Charadrius vociferus | reverse complement strand
TTGGCGCAGGTCTTTTCGCAGTCCCGCTGGGTGAGCACCTCGCTCTTGAGGGGCGAGGAGCTCTCGGACACCGGGGTGTCCGAGGGGGAGATCCGCCTCCTTTTGGCCTGCTCGTAAATCCCAGAATCGGTGGAGTCGATGGACTTAATGGACGAGGGCGTCTCGATCCAGCTGGAGTCGGACAAATCTTTGGGCTTGGAGTCCTCGGCGCCCGGCAAGGGGGACCGCTCGGGGGCCAGGCTCTCCGCCTCCTCCCCCAGGTAGGGGTTGCCGGCGG
>NW_009650219.1:0-875 GCF_000708025.1 Charadrius vociferus | reverse complement strand
CTAACGACAGGATCTAAAAAAAAAAAATAAATAAAATAATACATCCTTTCGGATACGGCAGGATTTTGCCTGAAGCAATAAAAATAAGACAGTCTGGCAGAGCGTCTGCGTTTCCCCCACTGACCTGCCCGTTGTTGTTTGATGCTCCTTTATTGTTTGTGAGTTTTAGTTTCCCAAAGGAGATTTCTTGGCGCATCCAGTGGGCTCGCAGGATTTTGCCTGAAGCAATAAAAATAAGACAGTCTGGCAGAGCGTCTGCGTTTCCCCCACTGACCTGCCCGTTGTTGTTTGATGCTCCTTTATTGTTTGTGAGTTTTAGTTTCCCAAAGGAGATTTCCTGGCGCATCCAGTGGGCTCCCGTGTTGGGGGAGTCGGGGTGCATGTACACCCGGTTTCCTAAGCAAAACAACAAAAAACACAACCACATCACAGTTCTCCCATAGACCCCGGTTCTGCCACTGCAGCAAGCACGCGAGGTCGAAGGACACCGTTAAAGTTAGCAGCATTTCACTGCCGAAACTCCCCTTATTTTAACCGAAAAGGATTAAACCAGCGTTTTCCGAACACCTTTTACTTTCTCCTCCACCTTTTTTTTTTTTTTTTAAAAAAAAAGCATAATTGGCCCATTTTCGTTTCAGAAGTCGCCAGAGCTAGTCCACAAAGGCTTTAATTAATCATTCTCACCTACATATGTGTCTGGAAAAGTGTTAATTGGAGGAACTTGCCTTGTACATTGGTGTCCGCCTTGCCGCAAGGAACCCATTTGCCTCCCTGAAATCTCCAGTGGTTGGGATCCGCCAAAATTACATCCACAAAAATATTGTAGTGAGCCGTGGGGTCGAGACCAGAAATATTAAAACTTAGGAAAGGGAACA
>NW_009650218.1:0-728 GCF_000708025.1 Charadrius vociferus | reverse complement strand
TCAAACCGGTGGCCCCGGGGGCACTGGGATCATCTCAGGGATCAAACCGGTGGCCCCGGGGGCACTAGGATAGTCTCAGCCTTCAAAATAGTGGCCCCGGGGCCACCAGGATCACCTCAGGGGTCAGAATAGTGGCCCCAGGGGCACTGGGACCACCTCTTGGATCAACATGGTGGCCCCAGGACTACTGGGATCACCTCAGCCCTAAACGTGGTGACCCTGTGGCCAACCTGGATCCCCTCAGTCCTCGAGCTGGTGGCCCCAGAGCTACAGGGGTCGTCTCAGGGATCAAACTGGTGGCCCTGTGGCCACTGGGATCACCTCAGGGGTCAAAGTGGTGGCCGTAGGGCTACTGGGATCACCTGAGGAATCAAACTGGTGGGCCTAGGCCTACTGAGATACCTCAGGGCTCAACGTGGTGGCCGTAGGGCTACTGGGACCATCTCAGGGCTCAACTTGGTGGCCCTACGACCACTGAGCCCATCTCAGGGCTCAACCTGGTGGCCGTAGGGCTACTGGGATCACCTGAGGAATCAAACTGGTGGGCCTAGGCCTACTGAGATACCTCAGGGCTCAACGTGGTGGCCGTAGGGCTACTGGGACCATCTCAGGGCTCAACCTGGTGGCCATACGACCACTGAGCCCACCTCAGGGCTCAACATGGTGGCTGTATGGCTACTGGGATCGCCTGAAAGATCTAACTGGTGGCCGTAGGGCTACTGGGGTCA
>NW_009650217.1:29202-31777 GCF_000708025.1 Charadrius vociferus | reverse complement strand
TTGATGGGCTCTTGTTCTTGATCCCGAAGGCGGCTGGGAGGATGGTGGGGCCCCGCACAGTGGTGGATGGGAAGGGTGCTGGGCCGAGGTGGCCGCAGGAGCTAAGGAAGAACATTGGTGCCAACAAAACCAACCCCCTGGAGATGCCCCAGCACCCCAAAACACCCCACTGGAAGTGGTATTTACTCCTTCCCTATGGAAGCGCAGGTCCTGCGGTTTGATTTTTCCAGCCCAGCACCTCATTGGGGAAGCTGGGATGAATTTCATGCTTGGAGAATTTTCTGCTTTTAATAATTGATCAAGAGCGAGCAGTGGGACAGAAAGGCTTCCTGCAGCGACTTGCTGCCTGCGGGCTCCCTGGCCGAACTGCTTCCAGCGGGGAGACCAAGTCGAGTGGGGCTGGAGGCAGAGCATTGCGTCCGCAGGACGGGCTATTAAGGGCTTAGTGCTTCCACAACCAGGCAGAGGAGATTGCTTTCATCTTCCTGGCTGCAACATCTGGAGCCTGGACTCGTAAAACTTTCCTTGTTACTTTAACCCTTCAGGACCTTTCTTTAGTTGTTTTTTTTTTTTGAGGGGGGGGGGGGGGCAACATGAGGCCGCAGTTAGTGGAGCAGTAAGCCCATGCAGAAGCATCACTAGTTGGAGGCATGGCCAGCTCGATCTGGAGAGAGGGACAATGGGGCTTCAGCCCATAATTGGCATCATCCTGTGGAGACCTCTGGCCTGAGAGAAGCTGTTGGGGTGGACCACTAGCGGGCACTGGTGTTTTAGTGGGCATCTTATAAAAACAACATTTCTTAGGAGTTCTGAGATCTTTTGCAGGGATGCATCACCACTCTTGGCAGCGCGGCTCCGGGGTTGGATTGATTTTTCAGCACAGTCAACCCCGATGCTCCTAATCCGAAGCCTTTCAGCTCTTGGAGGTCACGCTGAGTTCAGGAGGCAAATTTCTCACCTGGGGCATATTCTTGTTGCAGGAAAACAGATCTCTAGATAGGGACCTGCTTTGTTACCGGAAACCGATCTCCAGATACAGACCTGCTCGTAGCTTGGGAAACGAGGAAGATGGAGACAGAGTGATTTTGGTGTTCAGAGCTCAGAAGTTTCAAATCCATTCACCTCCTCCCAGTGGAGATACTCCGGCAAAACAACCTCAGCTGAAGCAAGAAGGGGCACAGGCTCACGATAAGGCAGAATTCAAGGAACGTCTAAAATGGGCCTGAAAGTGGAGATGGTGGACACGAAGAGCAGGAAACCACAGGGAACAGCAGATCTCAGTCATACGTTTCTGCCCCGAAGTCTCAGCTGCTTTTTTTGAGCTCTGTGCAGGGTTCCCTCACATGGGCTCTGCTTGGTGGCTCCTGGGTGTCTACCAGAGACTCGTGAGTACCTGAGAGCTCCAGGGGCTGGGTGGGCACCTCACCCTTGCTGAAAGCACACAAAACTCTCCAGTCTTCCAACTGCAGGAGAAATTTCAAAGGTGCAGGCTGGACAGGTGAGAAAAAAAATGGTTCTCAGGAGCTATCCTGACTTTTAAGTCAGCCTGAGGATATGGATGATATTTTTTTTTTAAATGGTTGGGTTGGCCAGGCTTGGCTGGGCTCTGGGAGTCCCCATGGGAGTAGCTGAGGGATAGCCCCAGGCTTGACATGCCCAGGATTCTACAAAATCTCCTCCATCAGGCACTGAAACTTCCTAACCTGAATGATGTGAGAGATTCACCGGGTCCAAGTGAGCTGCACTGGGCTGGGTGATGGGGGAGGAGGAAAAATGGGAGACCTTACGCAGAGACAAGAAGTCACACTGGATATGGATATATCCTTCCATATCCATCATCTCCTGAAGCAACACGTTTCTGCCCCTCTGTGGTTTTTGCTTCAAATGGTTATATCTCAGGGTCTGCCCCAGAACCCTAAAACCTGGACTTTAAGCTTGGCTTTTGATATCTGGCCCATGGGTGTGATCTCTCCCTCGCATCTCAGGGTTATGCAGTGGTCCGTGGTCCATGGTAGCCTCGCTCTGCCAGTTCCTCCCACTGCTGCAGCCTTTCGGATGCATCCCTAAGCTTGTCACATCGCAGAAACACTCTGAACGACCTTGGGCAAGCTACTGCTGCCTCAGTTTCCCCTTCTATCAGCCCCTGCACCTTTGACAGCATCTGGGGTGACTTTCCTCCACCAGCAGAAGCTGATTATTTCAGAGGCCGGTGATGGCTTCTCCCCGGTCTATTTATACACCCGTTGGCCAACTGAGCGCTGGAGATAAAAGCTGCGTGGCTTTCCGAAGGAGAACGCGCCATGGGAAGGGTAGTTGCAGCAGGCACATTAGTGCAGCCGCCGCTGCTGCTGCTGGTGTTTGTAAAAATCTCCACGCCAGGAGACATCAAAGAGGGTATGGCACCCTCGGCTCCCAGGCAGTGGGGAGGTGAAATGCCCTTCCAGTTCAGGCATGCCTCAGCGTTTGCTAAAAAAACCCGCTTCTTATTAATCTGTGATTGAAACTGTAATTATGTCATCGCTCTGAACAACCCCATTGACAAGTTCGGGCACGGGGAGAGCCTTGAACGGTTGAG
>NW_009650217.1:27393-29035 GCF_000708025.1 Charadrius vociferus | reverse complement strand
CATGTTGTGTGGTCACTCTCCCCCTGCCGCTGCTGCTGGCGTCTCGTGGTTGTCCCCACCCTCGTGCCACATATCTGGGTGCCCATCCAGCACCACCCCGCCCTCACCAAGGTTGGCTTCCTCCATTTTGTGCCTGAGTTGGCATCCCTTCGCAAATGTGGGGCTCAACTGCTTCTGCAGGGTGCTTAATCCAGACCCTCAACGCACATGGCTCCTCATCTCATGGGTGCCCAGGTCCAAAAAAGGCCCTCGTTTTCTGATACTGCTGCTCTTCCACCTCCCTAAATGCCACCTCGTAGGGCTTGTGGTGCCCCTACACCACACAGGGTCCCGGGAACCAGCGCGCACGGGGCATCTCCCATCCCAGGGATGCTCAGTCCTTCCTCCACCTCCAAACCCACGTCTCTGAGCTTTTCCTTCCGCAGGAGCAACCACCTCTTCAGGTGCCCCTCATCCCCCGGGGAAGCCAACCCAGCGCCCCCAGCCCCACACTTGCCTCTGTTCACTCCGAAAACGCCGGTTTCAGCTTTCATTGCTCTCAGATGTTTTTTGGACCTTATTAAATAACACTGCAAATGCTGATGTTTGTTAATTAAAATTCCTCCTAACCGCTCCCTGCTCACCCTCTTCTTGTAACCCCTCCTTAAAACCTCATTCATTTTTGGGACCTTCCCAAGCCAAGACTCTCCAGACCCAGCTTTATGCGGAGTGTTTCTCCCTACCACGTGCCTCCTCCGTAAAAAGCTCGGAGATGTAAAGCGCCGTCTGCTTTTTCTTCATCACCATCTTACTTTCATTTTGTCTGTCCTTGGAGCTTAAGCTTGAGGAACATCAAAAGGATTTATCGCGCTTACGCGGGTCTTTATCTGTGCCAGGAACGCAAGAGCCCGCGCTATCGACGGATACGTAACATCTCACGGAAACAAGTCTTCGTCTCCCGCGTTCAGGGTTGGTACTGTGTACGTCTCTCTGAAAGATGACATTTTAGGAACCGAGCTCCCATCTGTTCAGCATTGGACCTTAAATATCTGGAATAATGTCTACTAAAACTACGGGGTTTGCCATCAGTAATCTCTGCTGTAGGTTTTTTGGCCCCCTGGGTGTGCGGGGTGTGTGTCCCTCAGAGATTTGTTAGCCTTGCTGGAGGAGAAGATGTCTTCCCCACAGGAAGACTGGTCTGCAGACAAGGGAGGAAAATGCTGAAGTGAGACATTTCCTTAAGTTTCAAAATGCAACCCAATCAAGGAAGAAAAATAAGCTGAATAATAGAAAATGGGGCTGGAAGAGAGCACTGAGAATCAGCTAATCTACCCTAAACCCAAGGGCAATTCAGCTGTCCATACACCACCTTATTTTTCCAACCTTGTCTTCCAAATCTCAAGAGCGACTCTGCTATATTTTTTTTTTCAGGTGATTTTTCCAGGCCTTAATTATCCCCCCTCCGCTGGCAAAGTGCCCTCTGTCACCCAGGCGGCATCTTCCTTCCTGCAGCTTAAGCCCGTGACTCCTTAGCCCTTCCTCTGTGATTATGAAGAGTTTATTTCCTTTCTTTCAGTAGCTGTATTTTAAGATTTACTATGTCCCCTCGCTGTTTTTTCTTCTCTAGACTAAACAACCCCGGGTCCTTCAAGCTTCCTTTTTG
>NW_009650217.1:0-18919 GCF_000708025.1 Charadrius vociferus | reverse complement strand
GCACTTTTGCGCCCGCCCCCCCCCGCCGCTGCTGGTGTTTGTAAAAATCTCCACGCCAGGAGACATCAAAGAGGGTATGGCACCCTCGGCTCCCAGGCAGCGGGGAGGTGAAATGCCCTTCCAGTTCAGGCATGCCTCGGCGTTTGCTAAAAAAACCCGCTTCTTATTAATCTGTGATTGAAACTGTAATTATGTCATCGCTCTGAACAACCCCATCGACAAGTTTGGGCATGGGGAGAGCCTTGAACGGTCGAGGCTGGCGCGCTGTGCGCCGTGCACAGCCCAGCCTGGCCTTTTCTCCTCCCGTGCTCGCTGTTGGGGTTACTGGGGCTGATAAACCCCACCATGGTCCATGGTGTCCTCTCCAGTGGGGCCAAAAACCCGTGCCAGGGTCCTGGGGGGCAAAGCTTCTCATGGGAATTGTGATGGACTCAACATGTTGTGTGGTCACTCTCCCCCTGCCACTGCTGCTGGCATCTCGTGGTTGTCCCCACCCTCGTGCCACATATCTGGGTGCCCATCTAGCACCACCCTGCCTTCACCAAGGTTGGCTTCCTCCATTTTGTGCCTGAGTTGGCATCCCTTCGCAAATGTGGGGCTCAACTGCTTCTGCAGGGTGCTTAATCCAGACCCTCAACGCACATGGCTCCTCATCTCATGGGTGCCCAGGTCCAAAAAAGGCCCTCGGTTTCTGATACTGCTGCTCTCCCACCTCCCTAAATGCCACCTCGTGGGGCTTGTGGTGCCCCTACACCACACAGGGTCCCAGGAACCAGCGCGCACGGGGCATCTCCCATCCCAGGGATGCTCAGTCCTTCCTCCACCTCCAAACCCACGTCTCTGAGCTTTTCCTTCTGCAGGAGCAACCACCTCTTCAGGTGCCCCTCGTCCCCCGGGGAAGCCAACCCAGTGCCCCCAGCCCCATACTTGCTTCTGTTCACTCTGAAAACGCTGGTTTCAGCTTTCATTGCTCTCAGAAGTTTTTTGGGCCTTATTAAATAACACTGCAAACGCTGATGTTAATTAAAATTCCTCCTAACCGCTCCCTGCTCACCCTCTTCTTGTAACCCCTCCTTAAAACCTCATTCATTTTTGGGACCTTCCCAAGCCAAGACTCTCCAGACCCAGCTTTATGCGGAGTGTTTCTCCCTACCACGTGCCTCCTCCGTAAAAAGCTCGGAGATGTAAAGCGCCGTCTGCTTTTTCTTCATCACCATCTTACTTTCATTTTGTCTGTCCTTGGAGCTTAAGCTTGAGGAACATCAAAAGGATTTATCGCACTTACACGGGTTTTTGTGCCAGGAACGCAAGAGCCCGCGCTATCAACAGATACGTAACATCTCACGGAAACAACTCTTCGTCTCCCGCGTTCAGGGTTGGTACTGTGTACGTCTCTCTGAAAGATGACATTTTAGGAACCGAGCTCCCATCTGTTCAGCATTGGACCTTAAATATCTGGAATAATGTCTACTAAAACTACGGGGTTTGCCATCAGTAATCTCTGCTGTAGGTTTTTTGGCCCCCTGGGTGTGCGGGGTGTGTGTCCCTCAGAGATTTGTTAGCCTTGCTGGAGGAGAAGATGTCTTCCCCACAGGAAGACTGGTCTGCAGACAAGGGAGGAAAATGCTGAAGTGAGACATTTCCTTAAGTTTCAAAATGCAACCCAATCAAGGAAGAAAAATAAGCTGAATAATAGAAAATGGGGCTGGAAGAGAGCACTGAGAATCAGCTAATCTACCCTAAACCCAAGGGCAATTCAGCTGTCCATACACCACCTTATTTTTCCAACCTTGTCTTCCAAATCTCAAGAGCGACTCTGCTATATTTTTTTTTTCAGGTGATTTTTCCAGGCCTTAATTATCCCCCCTCCGCTGGCAAAGTGCCCTCTGTCACCCAGGCGGCATCTTCCTTCCTGCAGCTTAAGCCCGTGACTCCTTAGCCCTTCCTCTGTGATTATGAAGAGTTTATTTCCTTTCTTTCAGTAGCTGTATTTTAAGATTTACTATGTCCCCTCGCTGTTTTTTCTTCTCTAGACTAAACAACCCCGGGTCCTTCAAGCTTCCTTTTTGGGATATCTTTTAATTTTCGGCGCACTTTATATGCTCTCCTCCAGAATCCCTCTATTACTGGTTCACCACCTTTATTACTAAATTGTTATCTGGCATTCATTAGATATTACTTATTTGGGCAAATGCTATTTATTAGAATGTCTTTATTCTTCTCATTATTATAGAATACAATAGGTGTTGTTCAACCATCTGCCAGCTCTTTATGGCTTTGCAGATGTGAGGGACGGCTGTGTTAAGAGCAGTTATTCTCAGCACCAAATTTAAATAGGACCACAGGGAGCTTTGGGGGGGTTTAACAAGATGCTCTCGCTCAGCATTCCCCACACTCCTCAACCATCGCTTGAGGACCCTGTTCCCCAAAAGGGTATGAAACCTCACCAGACATTTGTGGTTCCTCTGACGTCTACATGGGTTTGGGGAACTCCTGGATGAGTCCTTGCAGGGTCCCATGGAAAATCAGAGTGAAGTACCCAGATTTGTGCTGGGCAGGGAAGAGCATGGCAGTCCGGCCAGGCGTTAAATGAAAGCGGGGACAAGAACATCACTTTTTACCCATTTTCAAGGGATGTTTTTCCCCACAAAGCCATTTTGACAAGAAACAAAAAGCATTTTGTTATTTATTGCAATTAGCTCTGAATATACAGTTGACTCCGCTGAAGATAAGAACCCTGGAACTGAAAAAACAGCATCAACAGTGAGATAAGCAACAGCCATCAGTGTGCAGCAGGTTTCCATTTCAGACGGAGGACATCAGACCCCCCGCTAGAATAAAAACGTCCAGCCTTACCCAAACATGTGCAGCTAGAAATATTTTTTCCAGTTGAAGACTTGGCCTGGAATCGGTACCACAAAAGCGGCAAATCGTTTTGCGTGCGCTGCACGTCTGCTAAGGATGTTTTGAATGCAAAAAGGGACTTGGAAACAACACAGTGAGTTTTTGCGTTTTGTCTGCTTGAAAGGTATGTTGTTGGTGGGGATGTCTGCACCCATTGCAGAGGTTTTGGTCAAAGAGCTCTGTTTACTTTCCTGCAGGTTTTAATTCAGGCCAGTTGAGACTAAAATCCACACTAAAATACATCTAACTGTGTCTTCACTAGCATTTTTAGTGGTGTCAGCTCCATCAAGGGTGATGATCCCAAATCAAGCCTCCCGTTGCTTAAAGAGGTGGGAGGACGTGAGGTGTACATGGAGAGGACGTCATTCTGGAGTTGAGGCACCTCTGCTAATGATGGGCAGAGCAGCGAATTGCCCCCAAAGCCCCACTCTCTGGTGCAAAGATGTTGGATCTGGGAAGAGGTGGCTCCCAGGGGAGTTTGGACATCAGAGATGCTTCGTCGTGCCCCATCAGCCCATTACTTGAGAGGCAGAAGAGGCTCAGGGAGGGGGGATGGGGGGAGCAGAGGGCTGGGAAGGAGGCGCGAATTTCCCTGGTGGATCCTGGTGGCTTTGTCACTCCTTGCTTCACCTTCCTCCTCTTTTTTTCCCCTCTTCCTCCCTCCCTCAGGCCAGGACAAGATCTTCTCTTTTAAGTTCCAGGTACCTTTGTGGAGTGACCCTTAGACCAGGTCGTTTTAGATGAGCAAAGCTCCCACCAGCTGCTGCCGATTAATTATTACTTCTATCCTCCTGCTTCTCAACCTTGGGAAACTGCTCTGTATTGGGTAATTCCTCTTTTTTTTCCTTCTTTTTCTTTTTTTTTTTCTGTTCACAAATAGACAACAGTCAAAATATAACTTGCCCCCAGGCTTAAAAAAACATTTCCTCCCAAAACTGCCAGTCGGAGAGATGGGAGACTCCTTTGGAAAGGGGTCCATGGGTGGAGAGATGCCCCGTGGGGATGTCCCACCTCAGAGGAGCCGGTTAATCTGCACCAGGGCAGCAGTATTTGGGAGCAAGATTGCGCGGTGACGTTAGTGGCCTGGCAAAGGGACACGGCGGGGGCTGGCTGTTACGACATGGAGCACTTCAGCCCTCGGCACGATTTCCACTGGCACCTGCGTCGGGAGCCAAGAGGGAGACCTTTGCTCAGCTTCCTATTAACCATTTAGTTTTAATTAAAGGCATTCACCAGTCAGCTGCCACTGACCATCTGGGAGACCAAATGGGTGGTCCCTAACCATCAGGTCCACCTATTTTTTTCTTTTTTTTCCAGTAACCTGACCATTTTTGCTGTTACAGAGGAGGGGAGGAGATGGGTGCAAAGGGGGTGCTTTGGAAAAGAGACGTGAGGTTGTGCTGGAGCTTTTTGGGGTCAAAAGGGAGGAAAACCCTTATGCTGTAGGTGCACGCGGATAGAAGACTGAGCCATGCAAAAGCCCCCTTTAGTCCAGCCTGAACTTGAACCCTCTCCCTGTATGCTATTCTCAATGACCAGTTTTGGGTGCGCATATCCAAGGAGGGTGAACGCATCACCCCAATCTCCCCCAAGTTGGTCCCAATGCCACTTGGCTGTCCCAAAGGGTTGGGGACCTCAGGCTGCCCACCCACCACCCACAGGGCTGCAAGCACCGCTCTGAGGGTGTCCCCGTGTCCCCTGCCCAATGCTGACATCTGTCCCTTGTGAGTCAGTGGGACACAGCAGCAGGGTGACCAGGGCTGCCGGCCAGCCCTTATCTCCTTCCTCAGCCTTATCTGCTTCCAGTAGAAATTGGATTGGGAACGGGCGCCCCGGGAGCCAGGCGGGGAGCTCGAAATGGAGCGGCCGATGGGGGCGGCTGATAACGACGTTTCCTGGAGACGGAGCACTTGGGCAAGGACTCCTTGGAACAGCTCGCAGGGACGGCGAAGCTGAGATGGGTGAGAAAAAAAAACCCAAACAAAAACCCCTCTGCAGTGCCGGATTCTGCATCTGCCTGCGAAAAACAGCCGGCGCTGAGATCCTATCGGACCCCTCGGAGACGAAACAAAGCAGTGAGAGACCCTGAGGACCTGGGATGACCCCGCCAGGCAGAGGAGGATGGATGATGCTGGTGGCCAAAGCCGCGGCTCCCGTGGACTGGGAGGGAACAGGGTGGCTCGCGCGCCCGAAGCAGCGCAGGAAAGTGGGTCATGGCCGGAGATCCACGTTTGTCCTAAAAAAACACCCCGAGGCAGCAGGGTCAGGTAACTGCCCGTGGGGTGAGCGATGTGGGTCAAGCCGTGGTAAATACCCCGTGTAGGCAAGCACAGGTACGGTCCCCTGGGACCAGCGATGCAAACACGGGAGGGATTTGCAGCAGCACAACCCACCGCCACGTGCCATCATCCCACGCATCCCACATGGTGGGGTGCAAATCACACCAGCGAGGCCTTGGTGTGGGGTTGGGTTTGCACACACAAGGGTGACAGCAAGGGACAGAGGCCACCGGTTGTCCTCTGGAGACCCCGGCTGAGCGCCCTGGGTGGAAAGCACGACGGTGCCCTGCCGTCTGGGCTCCCTTCCAGACTCGTCATGGGACTCCCAGCAAATCCCTTGGGGCAATCCGATCTCCGGGACGCCGGGCACCTATCCCTCCCTCCGGCACAGCACGTCGGGTTTTCCACGGTTTAAGGTGCCAAAGTTCATTGACGACGGTCCCGGTGGCTGGGGCACGCCCACAGCCTGTGCCACCCTTCGTGGGACAAGGCAGGTCACCCGGCGAGGAGGAACGAAAGCAAGGTGCAATCGGGATAAAGCCACTTTGCACCTGTATATATAACCTTTTGGGGGTGGAGGGTGGGGTGGAGAGGGGAATAAAATCACCCTCGTGACACATCCTACGCAAACACCAGAGGTTATATCGCTACTAGTAGATGTTAGCCGGTTTTATTTCACGGATCAGTCAGACTTGATGATGAAACTCTGTCTGAAGCTTCATCACGGAGACAAATGACACATGTTTCCCAGTAGTCCTTGAATGGCTATCAAATGTGTCATAGTTAGGAGCCAGCCTGGAGGGACTTTTTCTCCAGTAGCTCCTATTCCAGGAAATGAGTCTGCCCTGCGCATTCCCTAAATTTGTCAGCGATCTAGGAGGCATCTTTGTTAAAATTAGAAGGTCCGCTTTGGTAAAGTTTCTACTAACTCTTGAGTAATTGAGGAGGTGAAATAACCGTGTGGTAAAAGTCTCCCAACCCTTCTGGGAAGAGATGATCGGTTCGTTGGGAAACACCAGGAGTGATGCGGTGCCGTTGTCCCTTCACAGCTCTGCTCGGGGTTCGATGTGAAACCGTCACCCACCATGTCCTCGTGCTGCTGCTTGCAGCAGCTCCCATGGCCCAGAGGGGACCGTCACACACCCCCCCCGGTCCCATATGTGCTCTCTGCACCACCCACACACCTTTGTGTGGGTGCCAGCAGCTTGCACAACGGGGTTGGGGTCAGGGATGTGGAACATGGCTCCAGCTCCCAGGTCCCCTGGCGCACGTCCAGGCGAGCAAACTTAGCTCCACAACAGGGTGGCCACATGAAAACTGAGGATTAGGAATAGCGTCAGGTCTGTATGAGCCCCTTGGCGATGCTGGAAGGTTGCCTGGAGGTTCAGCTAGTTGGCACGAGACAAAAAGGAAGAAATTTTTATGCTGAGGGTGGTGAGACCCTGGCCCAGGTTTCCCAGAGAGGTGGGAGATGCCCCATCCCTGGAAACATTCCAGGTCAGGTTGGACAGGGCTCTGAGCAACCTCATCTAGTTGAAGATGTCCCTGCTCGTGGCAGGGGGGTTGGACTAGATGGCCTTTAAATGTCCCTTCCAACCCAAACCATCCTATGATCCTATGAAAACCGTGCCAAAAAGCCCTTGAAGCATCCATAGTGTGGATCAGCATGGTCCTTCCACACAGCGTGGTACCCACCAGAACCACTCCAGCTTCCCCTCTGCCTTCCCACCCTGGGCTGGGCTGGGCTGGGCCAGACCCAGGGTTGAGCTGGGGGCAGCATGGGGGAGGCTTGGTCATCCCTGCACTAACCCAACCCCAAATATCTGATGTGAAATAAATGACCGTGGCAGTATTTGAGGCACCACATCACCATCTCAAACTGGAAATAGTGTGAGAAGAGCCTTTCCAAGCAGGTGAGGCAGTCAAACTCCAGCAAAATCACAGAAAGAGCAAGTTAAAAAACAAAAGATCCAGTGCCCCCCTCCCCCCCGCCGCCTTCTCTCCCTCTCCATGAACACAGTTGAACTTGGAAAAACCAAACCAAAACAAGGCTGAGTTCAGCCTCAGTTCAAGTCGTAGATAAAGTTCAACCTACTTCTAATTTTATCCCGCTGGTTCCCACCAGAAAATAAGCTCTGGCGTGGTGCTGTGGGGGTAAGTCAGCCCTGCCCCCCCCCGCCCCAGCTCTGCCAGCCTCCCTGGGTGTCCCCAGAACCCCCTGCCCACCAGCTGCCACGTCCAGATGGGACAGCGAGCACGAGGCCAAGCGCCCCAGCCACCCCATGGGAGCATCTCCTGGAGGTGACGATGGTGCATCACCATCCCATGGGGTTGGTTGTCCCCTGCCATGTCCAGCCAGGGCCACCCCGGGGGATCAAGAGTCCCTCCTCAGCTCTCCTGGAGCCCCTTTAGGGACTGGCTTTAAGGTCTCCCCGGAGCCTTCTCTTCTCCAGGCTGAACAGCCCCAACTCTCTCAGCCTGTCCTTACAGCAGAGGGGCTCCAGCCCTCTGAAGCCAAACATGACCCATCCATGATGTCTGCAGCAGCAGATGGGCTAAAAGAAAGGGAGAAAGCCCTTGTGCAAGGTGCTGGGGGTCTAAATGGGAGATGCAGGGACCAGGGATGGTCACCCGTTCCCAAGGACAACTCATCATCTCCAAGGAGGAGACATCCTTGGCTGTGGAAAAGGAGACAAGGTGGCCAAAACGTGACAGCACCGTGCTGGGGAGGGGAACAAGCCCCGTCTGCAAACACAGAGGGGAGAGCAAAGAGAGATTTCAATTAAAGGACAGAGAGAAAATGGGGGAAAAGATGGGTAAATTGGGCTGAAAAGCAGAACCCATGTAGCAGAGCTGGGTTGTTTGGGCTTAGTCACCACTGGGAGAGCGGTGAGGCCCCACAGCGCCGCGTTTAAAGGTGCTCACAGAAGCAACAGAAATGCAATTTTATATGAAGAATATATATATAGGAGAATGAGTCCATGCAATGATTGTAAAAACCACCAGGGAGGTGAGCACTTGCAGGCCCTGTGTGCAACACGATCCTTCTCCCAAATGCTTCACAGCCCCGAAAAAAATACGACCGCATTTATCTTTAGGAAATCAGCACAAACCCATGTTTTCTAACAAATACGCTGCATTTTTGTGCTGTCAAAGAAGAGCAGAGCAGACCTGCGCACGGGGAGGGGGGGTGATTTCTCACATGAGTTGTAAAATACAGCCCTAGGGATAGAAGTTACCTTAGCTGTAAAACAATCCGTGAACTGGATTTCACAACCTTTGTCGTCTTTCTCTCCCCAGAGCAATATTTTACAGCGTTTGCCCTCAAACCAGTTTTTCATCAGACGACATGTGTAATTACCACCAGACAGGTTTTCGGTAACCCATCTCCCTGACGCAGTTTTTCCTCCCACCCTCGTGCTGCGTCGCCGCTAGTTTACCAAATCTGGCCTCTTCCAGACTTGCTTCGAAAGGTGAATTTGAGTTCTTTTGGAACTCAAAAATTTTTAGAATATCCAAAAGAATGTGATTTCAAAATCAATCTCTCAGCTTGAAGAGTGCTCTTCTCGGTGGCATAAACTACTGAGAGATGTGGTGTCGCTTCTCTTTCCATAGGGTAGATGGATGAGGAGAAATGCCTGGAGGTTTCTGTAGAATCAAGGGCTGGGCTGGGAGTTTTGGGGAGGAACAAGCCTCAGCTATTGGTTCTTGATTGTGCAGGAGGGTTTGGAGAGGACATGGTGGATGAAGAGGATGGTCCTGCAAGGCTGCTGGAGGGCATGAACCCTCAGCTGAGGTCTCAGCCATCGTCAGCAACATGCACACTGGTGAATTAGACGTAACGAGGGTCAGGTGGTGGAGAGTGTCCCATGCCCTTAACGTAACCAAATGAACCCTCAGCTGAGGTCTCAGCCATCTTCAGCAACATGCACACTTGTGAATTAGACGTAACAAGGGTCAGGTGGTGGAGTGTCCCATGCCCTTAATGTAACGAAGTCAATCCATGATGCTTGCTTCCATTTTCATAACCCCTTGTTTTTTGTTTGCCCTCAAAAGCCTATTTCTGCTGCAGCTCTCTGGTGGGTCCCCTAGCTGGGGGATAATGGTGTCCCCACACCTGATCTTTTCCATACTGACACAGCCACAGCACCAAGGAAGATGCCAAGACCTACCAGGCAGCATTACTCATGACATTGGGCATCGCCTGATCCATCCTTCTGCCCCAATGCAGGACCAACCGCACCAGCACCCTTACTGGGAGAGTTGGTCCAACCTGCTCGTGAAACCTTTGGTAATCATAGAATCATAGACTGGTTTAGGTTGGGAGGGACCTTAAAGATCATTGAGTTCCAACCCCCCTGCCATGGGCAGGGACACCTCCCACCAAACCAGGTTGCTCCAAGCCCCGTCCAACCTGGCCTTCAACACCTCCAGGGATGGGGCAGCCACAGCTTCTCGGGGCAACCTGCGCCGGGGGCTCACCACCCTCAGAGTGAAAAATTTCTTCCTAATATCTAACCTGGATCTCCCCTCTTCCAGTTTGAAGCCATTCCCCCTTGTCCCATCACTACATGCCCTTGGAAAAAGTCCTTTTGGAGGGCAGATTGCCCATTGCACTCCCAAAATGTCTTGTGATGGATGACGGGGTTGTTCCTGGATTTTTGCATAGGGATATAAAATAGAAATATATAACCCCCCTGTTTAGTCCCTTCTCTGGACAATCACCAACCGTTGCTTTAGGTTATTTTGATGATAGCACAGAGGAAAACAATAAGCTGGTTCGTGCCATCTGACGCTGAAAAGCTTGACCCAGTAGGAACTGGTTTTGAAGTGTTATTTCTAGTTATTCCTGGGTCCTTCACATAATTTCTGTTGCTGCATCAACTGGGTGGGAGTTTTGCAGCAAGCAAGACAAATCACTGCTGGTAACTGAGGGATAAAGCCATCCAAATCTCTCTTCCAAAGCTATCCCTTCCCAGGACCCATCCCTAAACCTCCCCGTGAAGCACCCTGACCTACAGCCAGAGCTTTTATGGGTGTGCTGGAGCCGGAGATTGGCTTGTCCCACCAAATCCCAGTTTGTGAGCATCCATACCAGCTTCAGAAAGAGCTTATCAACACCAGGGTTGGGTTGGGAGCAGCCAAGCCGAGAGCAGGGACGGTTCCTGGGCCCCTGTGACTGCCAAGATATATGAAATGAGAAAATAACCTGTAGTAAATGAGAGATTTTGGAGCAGATGGATAGGCATTGCTGCAGGTCTGAAGCTTTCGAGATGCAAGAATATTTCTGGGAATTCCTCGCGGCTGCCAAAAACCCAGGCAGCAGTGAATAAAGAAACCCCACGGATCAGAGTAAGTTTGCTTGGCTTGCCTAAAACACGGCAAACCTGCAAACAGCGGGGATGTTCTCCTCTTCCAGGAGTTCTACTTCTCATCCTGAATAATGAGGGGAGTTTTTCCACGCTCACGCTGGTGGCAAAATGGATAGCAAAGATAAATCTAAGTGACAAAGCAGGTTCACACTTAACATATAGAATCATAGATTCATAGAATCATTTAGGTTGGAAAAGACTCAATGAGTCCAACTGTAAACCAGATAAAGTATCCCATCCTTGGGCTATAATTTAACGATTTAAAAATTTCCAGGGATGCGGACACCACTTGTAACTCTTGGAGCGCCTCTCTGCTTGTCCTCGCTGTTAAAGATGAACGCAGGGTCTCGAGGATGGATGGTCCCGGGAAAGGCCACCGAAACGGAGCCCTCTTACGGAGGTTTGGCTTCCTCCGCCCCGTGGACAGGCGTCACTCCCCTCGGAGCTGCAGCCCTGAGGGGGTTTAGTGGTGTTCCAAAGGGCAGAGCCGCGGTGGATGGGATGCTAAGCCGATGCCTCATCCCGTGCCGGATCAAAGGCGGCTAACCGTTTCCCACCAGTCACAGCCGTGCCCCAGAGTTAATGGGGAAAAAATGCAAAGTCCCTCTCAAGAGAAATGCCGAGATTTCAAAATTCCGTTCTGTCCTAAATCGTCCGAGTTTTTCACCAAACAAAGCATTTCGTTTCAATGCGTGTTATGTTGCTGTAGCAATAACATTTAAACAGAGTGTTTGGACTTGATTAGCACAGCCCTTTTCAAAAACTTCCCATCGAGCTTTCCCGCGAACAAATTTCCACTTTGGGAAAGCCACACCGGGAGGCGGCGAAGGTCTGATGGGGGCAATCACCTCCAGCATGTGGTGCATGGTCCTGGGCTTGCTTCAGCCTCTTCTCCCAGCCCTGTCGGAGGGAAATGCGTTGGCATTTAATGTCTGTTCCCACACGTGTCCTTCTTAGATGTCCCAATAGATGACGTGAACATGTGGCCTTGCAGCCGCGCAGGGAGGGAGCTGCATGGACCCTGTTGGTGACCTCATGTTGATCACCGATGATGGAGCTGCAAGAAGAAACCAGGTCCTCAGAGAAGGTCGGTGCCTTTGCAGCTGGTGGAGATGCAGTGAACACATCTGGCTGAGGAACCGGACTGCAATGAGTGTCTGCACGTCCGTGAGAGGTGGAGAAAGCGGTCCATCAGATTCCCTGGCGTCTAGGACCTGTGCAAAATCCAAATGGGTGGTTATGGGGACCATTTCCGCGCTTCTGTGGGGAGCAATGGGTCAAGTGTATGTCCTGTGTCTTGCTCCTGGGTTTTACCTGGGGGATGCTCAGATGTACTGGTGGTGTTTCCAGGCTTTCCCAGCCCACGAGACACATCACGTCGGTTTTTGCTTCATGTGTGCACCAGCGAGGAGTTCCTGCTGGCTATTGTCCCATGCATGGAGATGAGGAACAAGAAGCTCTCGCTTACCTTTGAAAATAATAATAGTGAGCTCTGCAGGAGTGTGGGCTTTCTGGGCACACAGCCCCATCCTCTACCATCAGGGGATGTGTGACCCCCCTGGGCAGGGATGGGAGCTGGGGTGCCATGAGAAGGTGGGTCATGAGCTGCATCAGCCTCACGTGCTGTGGTCAGGAATTGGCTGAGCTGGAAGGTTCCCCAGGTCCCGTGTGTCAACCACAGCCAAATTATCTGTCACTGGGACTTCTTTGCCCATGGGATAAACCACGAAAGAAATCCTGATCAGCATTTCCTACTCCCTGCCTTGACATCTCCTGAATCCTTGTGGTTGTCCTATGGGTTGGATCTATCATAGGTAAGGAGAAACCCTCCTGTATGCTGCCCAGCCGTGAGCGAGAGCTGCAGATGTCCCAGACTGTGGGTGAGTGTGTCCCAAACAGGTCCCAGCACTGGTGCCAAGAGGATATTTGCGTGGACTTTAAGGAGGTTGTTGAGGCCCCATCCTTGGAGGTGTTCAAGGCCAGGCTGGACGTAGCCTTGGGCAACCTGGTCTAGTGGGAGGTGTCCCTGTCTATAGCAGGGGGGGTGGAACTCGATGATCTTCAAGGTCCTTGCCAACCTAAACCATTCTATGATTCTATGACTCTGGGAGATAAAAGGGAAGATGATGCTGAAAGCCAGTGGTACAAGTCAGCTCTGGGGCCTCCAACATCAGAAGGACATGGACCTGTTGGAGTGGGTCCAGAGGAGGTCATGAAGATGCTGCGAGGGCTGGAGCCCCTCTGCTGGGAGGACAGGCTGGGAGAGTTGGGGGGGTTCAGCCTGGAGAAGAGAAGGCGAAAAAGGGGAGACCTCAGAGCCCCTTCCAGTGCCTAAAGGGGCTCCAGGAAAGCTGGGGAGGGACTCCTGGTCAGGGAGGGGAACAATAGCACAAGGGGGAATGGTTTTAAACTGAAAGAGAGGAGATTTAGATGAGGTATTATATATAGGTAAATATAAAGGTAGAAATTCTTGACTGTGAGGGTGGTGAGCCCCTGGCACATGTTGCCCCGAGAAGCTGTGGCTGCCCCATCCCTGGAGGTGTTCAAGGCCAGGTTGGACGGGGCTTGGAGCAACCTGGGCTGGTGGGAGGTGTCCCTGCCCAGGGCAGGGGGTTGGAGCTGGATGATCTTTAAGGTCCCTTCCAACCTAAACCATTCTGATTCTCCGTCAGGAAGCATTTAATAAACCCGAGTTTGTTTCCCGAAGCAGGTATGGCCTTGCACGGAGCACTGGGTGACTTGCACTGGTTGAGGTTGCACCTCATTTTAACACCTCGTCTAGTTATTCGTGGCCTGACAGCAACGCGCTGAGCCCCCAGCCAGCAGTGGGGATCCCTCTGCCACAGCCCCACCTTCTTCCACCTCCTTTTTACATTTATTTTGCAGCTCGGCTGCGTTGCGGTGAGCTCCGAGCACGCGGTCACGTACGGCATTTCACAAGAACGCTTTTTCAAAAGGAGGAACTACTTCACCTCCAGTTTTCTGGCCAGAGCCCGATGTCACACGGGCACAAATCGGTCACCTCCAGTGACCCGCATGGTTTCCCAGGCCAATGCATGCATTTCAATTAGGCAAAAAATTAATCGGCTTGGGGTTAGAGAAGGGTTTTCCAGAGGACCTATCTTAGAAAAACTGCTTTTTTAAAATATTTTTTTTTTTTTTTGAAAAGGAGGTTGAACGTGGCAAAAGTGGTTTGTGAGCCCTGGTTGCTGCTGCGTGGCACAGTGTTGGGTGAAGGGGATGTGATACGTGGGGGTCCTCCAGCAGACCCCCAGGTCCAGCCGAGGTAGGACACAAAAGGGACGGGCAATTCCCTTGGGAGAGAGGCAGGGAGCAAGTGGCTGTGGAGACAGAGCCAAGAGAGGGGCCCCAATCCATCCCCCGTGGACCTCCGAGCCCTTCCCACCGCTTCCATGGGCTTCATCCTCACCCCCGTGAGAAGCCACAGGGAGATGCACCAACCCAAACCGGAGCAGGATCCGACCCGGTGCCAGGAGCACGGGCTGAGCCATCCCCACAGAGGGAAGGACCGGTCCCTCTGCTACATCTCCAAGCAGACACCATTAGGGATATCGTCTTTTTTTTCCCTCCCCCGTATCTTCCCTTTCTTCCATCCTACACAAAAGGAAGGTCTCTCCCAGCGCAGCACAAGTGATAGCGCGTACCCACAAAGAGATGGGGAAATGTCAAGCTTTAAACATTTATTACTCAGATGATGCGTTTTATAGCATACAGTGGGTCTGGATGTTCTATAAACAAAGACTGAATTGCCACAAAGAGTTATTATCTCCCTTGTTTTAACAGTCTCTGAAATGCTGAGAACGATGAGTTTGTGTTTTCTCTAGTGTGAATATCTAGTCTTTATTCTCCCCAAAACTTTTTTCCTTTTTTTTTTAATTTTTTTTAAATTTTTTTTTAAAGCGCTTAGTTTAACAAATATGATTAAATTAAAAATGTCGCTTTTTTTTTTCAAATGCAAATAAATACATTAAAAAAAAAAAATAATGAATTGCTAGCATTAACTCCGTGTTCTGCGGGACACCGCAGCTCCCTTGGCTATCGACAGTGGACTTCGCAACCCTTAGTGTCGTTTCTCCTGAAAAAAATACTGAAAGTATCACTGGGACTAGCTAACAGCTAACACCAAGAAGAGCAAAAATTAGTGTAAAGCCGTAAAATACCCAGCAGGGAAATTAAACAAAACAAAACAAAAAAATCGTATTTAAGATTTTGAGAGACTTCCAAGTGAGGCATGTTATAAAAATAAGCACGAAAATAAATCAGAAGTTATTCTGACACGTTTTCCTTCAAAGCCATCAATCATGCCAAGAATAGATACTAATTAATCTCCTTCAGGGGAAGAGGGGAACCAAACGAATCGCTTACTTTTCCTTTTTTTTCCCCCCATTTTTCTTTCATGTCCATATACACGAGACTTCTCCCAATGGGGGTGAAATCCCTCATGGGGAAACCGAGCAAGTCACTTTGCGGATAGCAAAAACCCTTCAGTTTGGAAAGATTTTTTCACCCGGAATGGGGTGAATTAGATGCTGGGGAATCCGGCAGGGAGCCGGCAAACCTCCTCCGCATCCCAGGGGGACCGGCGCGGCGGTGGTGCAGAGCATCGCTCCTCTGCAGGTGCTTCAGCCACTCGCCTTTACACCAGCCCGAGGTTTGGCCCCACACATATTTGGCCCAAAGAGGTGATTTTTTTTCCCCTTTGCTGATGTAACCGTAGGGGGAAAACGTATAAAAACTCCACGTGGATACTATTATTGAGCAGCGAAGATCAAATCTGGCTAATTCGGGGAGACGCAGCCGGTGGCTTCGCACCTTCAAAAACGCTCGTTGTAGATTTACACTCTTTGGCGATCGTTTCTAAAGAAAGCCAAAACAAGAGAAGACAATACTCGATGACATCCCTAGGTGCTCTCACCAGGAATACCCCAAAACTTCCCAGCGTTGCTCCCCATCCTGCTCCATCAAACGAACTCGTAGTACCTCTTTTCCCAACATGGTACCGCGGTCAACGATGCCGCGCGCCTGCCGGCTTCCTCCCGATGGACTTCAGAAAGACACCAGTGGCGGCCCGTAATTTTGGGGAAACCCCCCCTTATTTTTTGGTCAACATTTCGATTCTCACGTATCAACGGAGCGACTTGACGTACCAAAGCTGTTAATGGCTGGATGAATGTACGTTAATAGCGGAGATAAATGGCAAGACATTAAAAAACGACGGATTTCACATAAAAAGGTTCTTCGGTGGGAGAAAGCCCGGTGTCGGAGGGGAAAGTTGCGGGCCAAGCCCTGTTGGTGGAGGTTGCACGATTGCACCCCAACGGGAAAATTGGATAAACCCTCACGGCTGGTAGGGGTAGGAAAATACTTAAGCAGAAATACATGCCGCGTGGCTTACACTTCGCCTCCGAACGCCTCCTGATGCACCGATGGGTGAAAATTCAGGTTTTCAGATGTAAAATCTCCAATTCTCCGAGTTTTCTTTTTTCTTCCTCTTCTTTCACTACATCCCAAGAGCAAATTCTAGGGGAAGGGCGAAGCTGCAGGGGCTGGAGCAGCGGTCTGGATCGTCACCGGCAGAATCCACAGCACCCCAACCCATCAGGCTGTGCCCCCTTTATAGAACTTTTCTCTTCTTTAAAAAAAAAAAAAAATCAAGACAAAACTGATTTTCAGGTCTTCTCCCAGAAGACCAATGCCGTGCCTGGGCGCACTGCAATGGGTGTTAAATCCCCTTCTCCTCCACTCCCCGAGAAATCAGGGAGCAGGAAAAGCCAAGAGCAACGGGGGCAACCCTGAGCCTTATAATACTGATGGAATTTGTCGCCTGAATCAAGTTCAGCTGCTCATTAATACTATCGAACCCCACTGCTGCTAACGAAGCTGACCCAACGCAAGGCGCCGTCACCACGCGAAGCTCCCGGGCTCGGATCCGCGAAGCAGAAATGAATTTCGCCAGACAAGTACAGCGCATCCAACAATAATTTTGCTGCTTTCTGGGTAGAGAGGAAAATTGAAGCTCCCGTTTCCAGCTCGCTCCTCTTCCTCCGTGTGCGGATCAGGAGCCGCAGCAGCAGACAACTGGATGAGAATTCAAATAAAATCGAACCGCAGCATCAAGATGTTCATCTGCAATGCATTTTCTGCGGAAAATTTCTGCCCTTTAAATTTTGCAATGAAAGCTTCCTCCCCGTCGCGGACAGACCAACACATTCATAAGGCACCCAAGAACGTACTGCACATCCAAAGAGGTCGGGGTGAAATCTCTCTTTCTCTAGAAGCCACCAGAAATTCAAGGTTTTGCTTGGGAAAATGGGTCGGAGCTGCTGAGTTCCAACCCAGCCTGCCTGGTCCGGGGTCTGTGCTTGCCGGCGCTGTGGCATAAATTCTCTTCTTGTCACCGGGAAAGGAAAATAAATTGAATTAATGGAAAGAAAACAGGATGGGCTGGTGGCATCATGCCTTCCTTGGCTCCTCTTCCAACACGCAGACGAGACGGGGCAGCTCGCGCCCCCATTAGGCTTCACCCAAATAAGCACCAGAAGTGATTTAGTAGGTAAAATCATAGACAAGCAAATAAGGAGACCACCAAGTCTTGTTCACGATTCGGGGAGCGATGCAACAGTGTGGCATATCCCTTTGTAGCAGCCTCCTCGCCCTCCGGGCATTTCCTCGCCCAGGCGGCATCTCGCCATCACTCCCCGCAGCCGCCCTCTCCCTCGGGATGCTCCAGCACGGAGCAACCCCAGGGATCCCCGAGCAAACTCTCCCCCTCCGAACACGTCACCCATCCCTTGAGGACACGGTGCCACTTAGACCGACCACGGCACAGAGCCGCTCCCGTACACCACGCACCCAGAAACACTGGATAGCAAATTCAGCTCGTTAGAAGCCAGGTTCAAAACCTCTAATTTTTGGCTTTTCCTATTTTTTCCTCTTCTTTTTTTCCTCCTTTTTGCTATTCGCTTCTTCTCTTCCCCAGTCTCCAAAGAAGAACATCAAACCTTCATTTCTCCCTCGCCCTGTACATTATTCGGCCCGACTATAACAGGCCTGGATTTAAATGTATAATTACAACCATGACAGTAATGACGATAAAGCACTCCTTCAATGGAAACAAACAAAAAAATTATTACAGAAAAAAAAAAAAGGGGGTTATAGTGGCTGAAGGATAATGGCGACTTGAACTGCAAGAGCCGCAGAATCCCCTGTTTCTTAGAGCTCCCAGCCAAGACAACTCATTTCTCAATCCATCGAGGAGGTTACTGGCAAGACAATGGTGGCTACGCTACTTCTGCAGTGGCTTTTGGACTCCTTTAAAATACTCCTTCTGCTTCGGCATCTTCACGTAAACCATTAGTCAGCGTGGGGGAAGGCGTCGCTTTCCCCTTCTCCGAGCCGCTCGCAATTGTCCGTTCAACGATACAATAAAATAAGGAGAAAATACAAACGCTCGAGAAAAAGAAAACCCAGTGCAAATAAGAAAGTCGTCCTGCTCTCCGATCTGCTTTCGAAGGGGTGGTGAGTAGGGACGGGGAGGGGAGGACACACAGAACATCGAAGACAAGAGGAGAAGAGGCGGGGGGAGAAAAACCTAACGCAAGCCCCGCTTGACAAAAGCCATCAATTATGAGCGTCTGGTGTACTGTGTATCTGGCTTTGTCCTCCTGAGACATCTGCTGCCTGCTGTCTCCTTCCAGTTGGCCGGGGCAAGGCAGGAGGACGGCGTGAAAACAATACGAGCCCCCCACTTGGATTCGTGGTTTTTCTTTTTTCTTTTTTTTTTTTTTCTTTTTTTTTTCTCCCCCCCAAATTCTCCGTCTTCTTTCGAAAGCCAAACAAGAACCCGGCGGGATGCGTTGCTGCTGCTTGAACAATGAGTTCAGAAAAAGAAACCCCTAAAACAAAACCACGGCGGGGAAGAGGGGGTGGCACTTGGCGACGCGGCTGAAAAAGAAACATGCTTCTCCCTCCCCACCCCACGAACGTATTCTCAAGCATGCTTGGGGTTTGGTCTGCTGGGGGATTTAAATGGGAAAAGCTTTCACTGGATCCCGTCAAGGTGCACGTCTTCTTCTCGTCCCTTCCCACCCCACCTTGCCCTTGCCCCTCAAGCCGTCAGTTTTTGGATGGTCTTGTTGTAGTACTGCGTGATGGTGGGCGTCAGGGGGTTCCAGTTGTTGGCGTGCAGCTCGATGACCTCCAGCAGCAGGGACCGCGTCAGCATGGACTCGGAGGGACACAGCATCTTGTCGCGTGCTATCGCCAACAGCTCCGTCATCATCTCGGGCAGCTGCTCCTCCAGCAGCCGGCCGGTGCTCTGCAGCTGTCAGGAGAAGAAGAGGT
>NW_009650216.1:371335-374630 GCF_000708025.1 Charadrius vociferus | reverse complement strand
ATACAGTATCCAGTCCAAGCCTCATAACTACAAACAGATCGCTCCACAGCATCTCTATGAAACCTTAGAACACCCAAACCCTACCTGCTGCCCCAGCACACCTACACTGGCTACAGATACCACAGCTCTACACTGCACCATCTCCTAGTAGCCTCATCCCACAGGATTTAAGCACCCCCATCAAGCAGCCATGCAAACCAGCATGTGGCAGCTCCACCTCTTTTCCTGATGACCCAAAAAGGAGCACCTGCCTCCCATTTGGCCACCCAGGGCTGGTGCAGGTGCCTCAGCACAAGGCTCTCCTACGTGGCTTTGACATTGTTTCTGTTGGCTGTGGAAAGCCTGATAGCCTGACATAGATCTTTTGCCTATGCAGTAACGAGCTGTGGGACTACTCTCCTTTCAGACTAAGAGGGAACAGGAAAGACTCAGACATGCACTCCCAGCTCCCCTTGAGTTTAGGTATGGAAGCCAAAAAATATCCACTGGCAAAAGACGTGGTTCCGCTCCTGTCTAGCCCCAGAGAAGATTTGATCTCCACTTCCTTCAGGTCTGATAAGGATTTGGCCATTTTCCTATGTCTTTGTATTATCCACACTGGAGGTGATGGAACTGCTGTATTTGCTGAGCATAGCCAGGTGTGGGAGGGAGGACACTCATAAAGCTTTAATTATGAATGCAGCAAGGTGCCTGACTAAGTTGTAATCCAGATGTTTCCACTTCTGTCAAAAGCCTGTTACCGTGCTGTTTGTCCTTTTCCCTTAAAACCTATCCTGGCCCTGCTCCTGGACTCTCTGGGTCAGCTCTTACTGGCCTGGGAGGCTGCTCTGATTGCGGAATGCTCTTGCTTTTGAGCTGTACTGTTCTGCTTTTGGAGTTTGTGGTGCTGTTTGCAGAAGGAGACAGAAAATGCACATGTAGCTGAAGTTATGCTTTCCAGCAAGTATTCTTGGCAGGGCAGGGTTTAGGCTCTAGTGGCTGAAAGGAGTTTGCTAAGGATGGTAAGGGGGAGGCACCTGTTTCATTGGCACAGACCTTGCTTGATATTTCTCAGGACTGAGAAAACCCAAGGAAACCTGGGGTGGCTTATCGCTTTAACTTTTAGGAAGTTACTCCAGCTTTTTAAAGGTCTTTAAACGCAGATGCTGCCAACGCGGGAAACGAAGATGCGCCTGCGCAATGCTGCGGGACCGCTGTAAGCAAACGGCTCCCGTGTTCAGTCCTAAAGCCGCTGCGGTATGCGTTTAGTGCGCTCGCGGCACGAGTGAGATGCTTTAAAGCCGCGATTGCAGTTAGCTTGAGTTATCGCCACAAGGTGGCATTCTCCGAGCTTTTTTTGCTAAGGGAAAAGCAACCTTACCATCCTCAATAAAAACAATACTAATTAGGGGGGGGGGAACAAACCTCAAACCCTCCCTGTAATTTCTGAAGTGTGTGACAAAGCAAGATTTGTTCGGAGGCTGCTCCTGCTCTTGCAAAACAATGATGCGGCTTTGAGAGAGCTGCAAGTGAGACTGAGGGTCAAGTCCCTTTAAAAAAAAAAAAGTGAAATACAGTATTGTGCATCTTGAAATCTGAAACCAAGAAACAGAAGTGCAAGGGAAACAAGGGGGAAAGTCTTGCAATTCCCGAGGACAACTGTTGCAAGTGGAGTTTTAAGGAATAAAAGATAGCTGTATATGCACCTTTAAAGGTCATTGAATGGCTTTTGTGGAGAAACCTGTGAAATAAAGGAGCCTGGAAGAAGAGATTTCTTTTTCTCCTCCTCTCTGGATATAATGGCCATTGCAAAGCAAAGCATCTTGAGATTTGGCTTCCAGTGTCTCTTGCTAGCAACTTTTGTGCTAGCCTGTGGTGGACAAGGTGGAAAGAGAGAGAATGGTGGTCCTGCCTGTTACGGAGGATTTGATTTGTATTTCATTCTAGACAAGTAAGTCAGTTCTACTCTGTTCTTTTTCAAAGAAATCTTTCCCGAGGCATGAACTGGAATGGCATATACTGCTACCGAGGAGGTTCTCTTTGGATTTTGGTTTTGCAGAAATCGCTGTGTCCCCGAGGGACCTGCAAAACTCCTTACTACTCTGGCATTGTTTTTTGTTGTGGTAACTTCTTTGGTACCTCTGGTATATAACCTGTTGTGTTCCATACCTCAAATTGTTATAGATTTTGCTGTGGCTGCTATAGAAGCTTTATTGTGCGCTTGACCCTGTAGTTTCTTAGAAGAGTGGCTAGGAGAAGGGCAGCACCCTGGTCACCTCTGGTTTCCCTATGAACCGTGAAAGTTGAGGCACTCATGAAAGTAGATGTTGGAGAGTTGTTATTGCCGGCATTAATTCTGTAGTTGAAAATGCGGAGGAAATGCTCGCTTGCCTGGCGGTCTGCTTCTGTACCTTGCTCCTTAGCTCTGTACGTTGTAGAGCAGCAACGGGCAGGTATGTAAAGATCAGGCTCTGAGAGGTGCCTGTTCCCTTTGAAAGGGTCTGATTTTGGCTGTTGTGATGGAAAGCAGCTAGAGTGCCTTAATGAAAGAGAGCTTTATTTTCTCTACGCTGAGTCACACTTTCTTTGTTTCCTGTTAATCAAACGCATCTTTTGACTGCTTAACTGTTTGTTCTGAAGATCAGGTTCTACCTCACTTTTTTCATCACCAATTATGATAATGTTATCTTCTTGGCACTGGTAAGTTTGCCTCTTTACAGGCTTTACAGGCCTTCAGATTGTAGACGGAGCCATGTGAAAGAGGTCTGTGCTGAGTTTTGGAGAGCTTTGTATTGAAGCAGTACAATTTAGAAAAAAAGCATTAAAAAATAATAGCTCAAAGGATTCTCCTAATTTTCTTTATTAAGAATAGTTATTTTGAACCAAGGTTTGGGAATACTGGAGAATATGCGTGCCAGAGCCATGCTACTGACATTATTAACCATAAATTTTGGAGACAGGAAAGTATTTGCAACTTGCCAAAAGTGCTCGCGGATGAAGCTTTCTGACTGATCCTCTGGAGTGCTTTGCAGTAGCTCCCACATTCCATTAGTATAAATGACTTGGAATTACATAACACTTTATTACAAAATACTGGGTAAAATGTAAGACTGAGACACTGGTTATTTTAGTATGCCAGTTGTCCTAACGCTCCAGGGGAAAGATTTTTATTTATCTTTACTTTATTCAGTGGAAAGATCTACCTGTCTAATATATTTTGTTGCTTTGGCTGTTCAGTTCTTAGTTGGAATAATTTTATTGCTACATATGAAAAAAAAACCAACCACCACCAGAGCATGATTTGTACTGCAGACAG
>NW_009650216.1:319757-371281 GCF_000708025.1 Charadrius vociferus | reverse complement strand
GATGGATGTGCTGCGTTATACCTCAGAGCTAATGTAATTTTAACAGCCGCTTATTTCAAGTTCTGTGCTGTCCTCTTACTAAAAGGAATGACTTTCTAGGCTTGCTCAAGGGATTATGAATTTGGGTGGAAATATGAGGCTTGGCACAAACTTTAAAGTAAGCAGGCTTACCTCAGTGTGTGTATCAAGGTATCCAACAAAAAATCCTGCTTGGACAGTTGCAGGGTTCCTATTTTGGGGATTTTTCTCGTGCGGAAGTGAGCAGGGTCTGATGTAAAAATGTCCTTGGTCCCCAGTGGGATTTGGAGGAGAGTTATAGTGTATAAGCTGCCAGGGTGTACAATATGCCATGGACCTGATTGTTTAGCCTTTGAGGAGGCTGATGAGAGACTTACTGTGGTGGAGCAGGTTATCCCATATCCTTTATCTTTAAAACTTTCTTTCATTCCTCAGAGGCTAAGCTGAAGTTCTAAAAAACTTGAGTCTTACTTAGCCTGGGTTTTCTGCCTTCTAATTGATTAGAGAATGTTTTCAAAAATGCTGCTGCAATCCTGAATGCGGAGAGAGGTTGTTCTTATAGAGGCCTTCAGGCAAACTATGAAATTGTAATAATAGATTCAGGGCTCATTGCTTTTCTTTGAAATAGCTCTAAAAATGATTGAAAGTGATAAGGGACACTGAAGCAGAAGAAATTTGGATTCTGAAACGTGGAATATTTATTTCAATGGTGGAAGCAAGCCATTAAAATATTAAGCAACCTACTTTCTGGGATCAAAGGGGGAGTAATGCAAAAACAATAAACATGGCCCTGAAAGTCACCAGTGCTAGAGCCCTCTACTGACCCTTTTGCCTCAGTGCCCGGCTGGATCTAGTGACTACTTAAGTCTAGTTAGCACCCTGTATGTGTGCTGCTTGGAGGACACGTTCCAGTTGCTGGACTATATGCAGTCCTTGTCACAGTGCTGGCTCTTGAAGCATAATTCTGGCCACAAAAAGCTCCTTCAGAGTGAACAAGTAACCCACTAGGGAAGGGGCTTGTGTTATAGGCTGTTGTCATGGAGTGATGCTCTCGTTCCCTGCAACGTTCTCCTTAGGAGACTCCTGTGAACTGCTGAAGAGAAACCAGGTTTCCTCTGGCTGTGTGCAGGCAGCTGAAGACATGACTCTCTGCAGATGGCATGCTCAGAGGACCTGAAGCAAATCTCCCATTTCTCATGGTCCTGAAGGAGAAGAAAATCCAGTATTCAGCCATTTAGAAACAATCCTGTTATGCTATGCAGCATTGGCATGCATGTAACAAAGAGAACAAAATTTTGAATGATGCCAGGTATGCTGCTGGGTTACAATAGCATCCTTAATTTCTGTGCGTGCACTTACATGTCTTTTTATCACTTCCAAAAGCTCTCACACAGCTTAGGTAGCGATAGAGAAGGCCTCTTGTGCTGTGACCATTGGACCTCAGTCTAGCAGAATTATGTTCCAAAAGTGATCCAAAGACACTCCAGAGGACTCTGGTTTGAGTTGGGCAAACACCTTGCCAAGTAAAACTGAAATTGTCATGCTGGTTTTGGTGCACTGCTCCAACTTCGGAGGAAACTAAGGTTTGCCAGCTCTCTTGAGAATCATTGCTTGACATGCAGCAAACTTAAAAGGACAAAAATAGCGTTACACCTAACTTGAAATTCCAAGGTGCCTGACAGCAGGTCCACTGAAGGAATCGTACTCACATGAATTAAGACTAGATTAATCCATTTCTCTTGAGCTTTGGTTGAAAAAAAAAAAAAAAAAAAGGCAGAGAGGGCTACAACTCAAGCAGTAGGCTGTTTAGAGTACAGCTGTATGCTATTTACTATTTAGGTTATATGCAGGATCTAGTCATACAGGGGAGTATGAGCATCTCGGAGTGGACATCAGACTGCGATGAACCCAGTGTTGTGGAAGATAAGGTTGGCTTATCTTGGGAGAATTGTTGAGAGAGCTGGTCCTAGTTGGCATGTCCTTCTGTGTTACTGTGGTGCTGAGGGCTTTGATGGATGGAGGCTTCCGTAGACTGAATGGCAGCAAAACCTATGGCAGAAGATGGTGCCAAAGGATTTACAGCCTGGATGTGAGATAAGATATATGGCCTTCATTAAAAAGGAAGAATGAGGAAGCAGTGAGATGTTGATAAGCATAAAGCAAACAATTGTTTTTGCTGTCATTGCTATTCTAAAAATATCATCCATGTGACTAATTAACGAAGACTATGACCTACCCCCTAACGGACATGGTATCTAGTGTTGTAGTATGTAAACACCCCATACAAGCACAGTTGGAACATCAGGTAGAGGTAGCTCCCAGATAAATTTATATGCAGGTAGGGAAGAAGGAATAACAATGAATAAGGAATCTTTTGCGATATCCTCTGTATGTCAAAGGTGTTATTTCCTATGCTTTTGCCTGTTGTGTGCAAATAGTAGGCATTTCAAAGCCACATGCAGAAGACACACAAGGAACTGTACATGTGTGAAAGAAAACTTGGCTCCAAAAGATCCTTGGCAAAATGAAGCAAGTAATCCAAGCTGTTTCCTGTGATCCCTTCATTATTCAGCCAGACAGCGGATCTTTTTTTAACCAGTTGCATTAAAGTGTAACTCCTGCTTTAGAGAGGCTAATAGTTGTTTGAATCTAGCTTTGGTAGCTGTAGTTACCATGACTTAAGCAGGACTAAGTCCAGATTTACACTCAGAGTGTAGAAGAATATAGGGGCCCCAGTGGGATGGAATGCAGACAGACACTCTGCATCACCAGGCAGGACCTACATGAACTGCTTCTGGTAGTGGTGACTCTTCCCCTGGGAAACGTGAGCCTTCCTTCCAGAGCTGAATAATGTTCTAGCTGCTATAATCTAAAGAAATGCAAGCCTTTAGTAGGTAATGGTAAGATTAAGTGTCTGCAGAAATAGATTCAAAATAATTTCTGATGTTTATTGACCAAGTCATGATTCCTTGACTGTTTTTCTGGAATCACAGGCCTGAATCCAGAGCAACGTCTGCATTTTGTATGGCTGCCAGGGGGTTGCAAGTATATGGCGGCATAGTTTTTTCTTTCTTTTTAGCATGAGGGTTGAAGGATACTAGCAAGGTAGCCTGGAGGAATTTGCACACTCTTCTGTCTTTTTGCTTGTTGCCTGAAGGAATGTAATTCACTCCTAAGCCTGCTGTAGGCATGCAGTTGCAGTGAGCTAAGTTAGTAAGTGAAATCCTTGCCCATCAAGACCTGTGTGCATGTGTTTAGCCAGTGGTAAATCTAAGGTTATCCATTCCTTGGTAAAAGGGGTGGGAGCTACCTTACATCCAGGATTAAATGTGTGCTGGCAGCACTCTCCACTTTATTTCCTGATCGGTGTAAATTCAGTCCATGGTTACTTGTTTATTAGTTGAGGGGGTTGTGTATCCCCTGCCAATCAGGAAGAGGAGAATGTTCTTGGACTGGGATTGGACTTAGAGGTTTGTCCTGCTCTGAACTGGACCTCTGTAGACCCTGTAACTTCAAATATTTGACAGTATCTCTGTTGAGCTGCCTTGTGTGAAGCGTGGCACAAGATAGTGGTGTTTCCTCAAAGAATTGCATCACCTCTCCAACATCTTTGTGTTACACAGTATTTTCAGAATTGCTCCTGAAGTATTTGGAAAGAGAAAGAACGCTTTATTGCTCATTTGTGTTATTTTTAAAGAGCTCAATAAAAAAGATGCTGCAAAACGTCTTGGGTCAATGGCACCTCTGACAGCTAGTTAGTCCAAAACTGTGGAAGTTTAAGCAGAATTTGCATCAACATTAGTCTTTGCGTCAGGTGTCTTTGTGTACTTCTGTCAGCTGCAGTGCACATAAACTGGTGTGAAGTGTTTGTATAAGCGCTTGTGGACTTGATTCTGTTTTCTTCTAGTTTGTGAACTAAATAAAGCCATGGGGATTCCGAGAAGGTGCAACGACATGAATGAAAATAAGGAGTCTAAAAAGCACAAGAAAGTCAAACTGTTTGAGTTGCTGCAGCTTTGGGTTATGGTGCATCTTGTCGCAGCAAGCAGGAGAAAAGCACCTGCTGGAGGGCAAGGTTTAGTCAGAGTATGGTTTTCTCTGTCTGGAACCACAGAGCCATGTGGAGTGTCTCTCTCACCCTTGGATTTAGTTTAGATGTACAAAATTCCAGCACAGTTGACCACAGAATGTATCAGTCTCTTGTTAAAGGCATAATGGTTTACTTAGTCTTAATTTCCATTGATTGGGCTTTTCTCCAGCAAGAGAACTTGGCATCCTCACGACGAGCCTGTTCTTAAATTGCAAGTTTATAGCATCAACCATTCAGCTGCAAAGTGTTGGCTTGCTGATCATCTTGTTTCTCTTTGGGAATATGAAGATATAACAATTTTAAATTTGGCTTTCTTTGTCTTACAGTTAGACTTTAGAAATATTTGTCCGCCTCAGAGTTCTTGGCCTGCCTTACAAGAGGCTTTAAAAGTGACAAGAGTCATTTACTGCGGGGCTCCCAAATAACACAGCCAAAAGCTGTGGAGGTGAACACTGTAAGCTAATGCTGGTTTTGTAAACCTTCTATTGGCTGTAAAAAGGTTAGCTTTATTGGGTTTTTTCCACTTTATGCCAAGTGAAGATTGTAGGAAGTCTGAAGATTTTTTCAGAAGATCATCGAGTCATAGAATGGTTAGAGTTGGAAAGGACCTTGAAGATCATCTAGTCCCAACCCTTCTGCCATGGGCAGGGATGCCTTCCACTAGACCAGGTTGCTCCAAGCCCCATTCAACCTGGCCTTGAACACCTCCAGGGATCGGACATCCAGAACTTCCCCAGGCAACCTGTGCCAGTGGCTCACCACCCTCGCAGTAAAGAATTTCTTCTGAATATCTAACCTAAATCTCCTGTTGCAGTGTCAAACCGTTCCCCCTCGTCCTATGGCTCCATTCCCGGATCAAGAGTCCCTCCCCAGCTCTCCTGGAGCCCCTTTAGGCACTGGAAGGGGCTCTGAGGTCTCCCCTTTTTCGCCTTCTCTTCTCCAGGCTGACCCCCCCCAACTCTCCCAGCCTGTCCTCCCAGCAGAGGGGCTCCAGCCCTCCCAGCATCTCCATGCTCGTCTCTAGACTCACTCCAACATCTCTGTGTCCTTCTGATGTTGGGGGCCCCTGAGCTGCAGGCAGCACTGCAGGGGGGTCTCCCCAGAGCAGAGCAGAGGGGCAGTATCCCCTCCCTCACCCTGCTAGCCACGCTGCTGGGGATGCAGCCCAGAATGTGGGTGGCTTTCTGGGCTGCCAGCAGACATTGCCAGCTCATGTTGAACTCTTCATCCACCAACAACCCCAAGTCCTTCTCCTCAGGGCTGCTCTCAATCCATTCTCTGCCCAGCCTGGATTTGTGCTTGGGATTGCCCCGACCCACATGCAAGACCTTGCACTTAGCCTTACTGAACTTCACGAGGTTGGCACAGGCCCACCTCTCCAGCCTGTCCAGGTCCCTCTGGATGGCATCCTTTCCCTCCAGCGTGCTGATCGCACCACATAGCTTGGTGTCATCTGCAAATGTGCTGAGGGTGCCCTTGATCCCACTGTCCATGTCACCAACAAAGATGTTAACCAGCACCAGTCCCAGTACTGATGCCCAAGGAACGCCACTCATCACTGGTTGCCAATTGGACATCAAGCTGTTGACTGCAACTCTTTGAGTGTGCCAGTCCAGCCAATTCCTTATCCACTGAGTAGTCCATCCATCAAATCTGTGTCTCTCCAATTCAGAGACCAGGATGTTGTACAGGACAGTGTCAAATGCTTGCACGAGTCCAGGTAGATGATGTCAGTTGCTCTTCCCTTATCCACCAACACTTTACTGACATTGTAGAAGGCCACCAAATTTGTCAGGCACGGTGAATTTTATGTATTAGAGGAGTACTTTTTTCCTAAATGCAGACCTCAGCATTTATAGCCACTGACACCTGGTCTTGACTAGTTGGAGAAATTAACTGGAAGTAGACTGCAGGCTGTCTAGCTACAGATGGAAAACTTGCTTTGCTAGAAGGGATAATGTGTCGTCAGCAGAAGTGTGAGCCTTCATTTTGGGACCCTTTTATATCTTGCTCTGGTAGAGGTGAAGAATGGATAGATTATAGACTATTCCAGTTGCCCCAATTCAGTGCCTTTGGAACTGAAAGCAGAAACCGTCCTTCTTTTGTGGGATAGAGTGGGTTTGTTTTTATGATTGTAGAAAAGGTAAGAAGTTTCCCTAAAATAGATGTTTAACCTTCTGCTGCTCATGAACTTCAGGTTGTTCCCCTTGTGTGTTAATAGATGCGTGGGAACTCATAGGAAAAGAGCTGTAACTTCAGATGCTTGGAGTTTTGTTGCAGAGGGCATAAAGATGGGACTGTTGGTGGGAGAACAAAGTGAGGATAATGAAAGGGAGGAGGTGCAGCAGGAGCTGAAGCCATACTGATGTGAAGAACTAAAAAGCACTGCTTACCTGAAAAAAATGCCCATACAATTTAAGACCAGCAGAACAACAGTTGCAAAAGCAAACACTTAAACAGGATGTGCTGTTGATGGGCATGTCATAGAAATGAGCTAGTGCTTTTTAAACTTTGTTCTAGCAAATGCATCTTCAAAAAAAATGCAAGATTTCTCAGAGCCATGGAAAATGACAGGAGTTTCAGATGATGACCTACATACCTTATGGGCTCTATGGCTGGATCTCATTCCCAGCTGCCTTGCTGCAATAGCAATTTTAAGTGATGATCAGCTTTTGTTTAGAGGGGAAGAAATTACCACACTTTTAAAGGCTAATGTAGCTTCTAGGGCAGTGTCCTGTTGCAAGTGGGGTCTAGCTAGAGCTTCTGTGTTGGCAGAGGCTGAGAGCTGAGTTTTCCCTTACACGTTAAGTGTGGTGTGGCTGTCTTATCTAAAGGCTGGAAGAAGGTTGGTTAGGGTATAACTTGTGAAAGTATACCTAGCCTCACATACCTGCTACCAGATGGTTCAGAAGACATGTGAAATTTTAATGAGGTGCATTTTTTTTGAGAAGTGGATATATGGTCTAAAGCAACATACCTTTCACTGAAGGAGGAAGTTTTATGGTTAACAAAGCTTTTCCTTCATGTGTCTTCTGGAGACTGACGTAACCATTGCTATAAAGTCAAGTGTGGTTTTTTATGCCTCACCATATAAAGATGACAAATACTTATTTTGCAGGCCAGATCTTGGAATTATTTGGACTGTTTGGCATTGATTGGACTGGAGTGCCTGTCATATTCAAGGTCTCAGAGTTATTCCATACATCTGAGAGGAAATTGCACCTGGGGTTGAGCTTTGTGTCTCTGTTGTATCAGCTGGCAGTTTGGATGCAGCAGGGGTTAAGTTTCTCCTTTGAGAGCAAGTCCTCATGTACCTCAACCTTCATCTGTTATAAGACAACAGTTTTCCTACTGTCAGTGTGGTCTAATGAGTTTATCAAGACCTTGCTATTGGTGTTTCCTTGGTCCTCTCTGATACACATTTGCTTGGAGAACAAGTAATGATTTCAAGTCCTGGTCTGATGAAAGGAAGGAGAGCCAAGAAGTAATCTAGAGCTATTAGCGTCTGTGTATGATCAAGTCTCCTCGGCAATCTGTCCCTTACAATCCTGGAGAAAACAGGGGTGCCTGTGAGGTTTTCTTTAAAGAGGTGCATGTGGTATTGGGTCTTTTGTGCAATGAGAGCCAGAGAGCTCACTGTTTTTCCAGATACTCTTGTATGACTCTATGCAAGAGTCCTCACTGCATGTCATCTAAGGTTGCTTTTGGACATATTGGGGCCATACAGGGAAAGAATGGCTTATGGTATCACAGAGCAAGTGGGTAAGGCCAAGGCTTTTACTGAATGGCTGTAAATGAAAACCAGGTGTGAGCAGAATAGGGAAGGAAATTTGTATGACCTGCACAATGTGGTCTGCATGCTTGCTGCGCTGCTAGGAAGTGAAGTAATGCTCTTTGCAGCCAGGCTGGGGTTGGCTGTACCAGGTGTGCAGTTCTTGGGTGAATCTATTTGTGGCAATTGATTTGCATTTGCAGATCTAAGGTAGAACAGAGTCAGGTCAGATGCTTTTTCTTTCTGTGGAGTGAAAAAACATCTTCTCAAATGTTCGTCTTTACTTCCTCAGGCTGCAGATCAATGAAGTTTCTATTAAAGCTGGAATAGTTATTTGCCCTATAAATTTTTTTAATTGTAGTCAATGAATTAAATAAGCGATGACACATTTATTTTCCAACTCTAGGAAGGAATTTTTTTCCAATATTAATATTCCAGTGTTCATAGAAGTGTTTATGCCAGAGGGGGCATTCAGTGCTGAAAGATTCCGATTAGCCTAACTTTTTCCTGGTTCTTGCAACATAAAGAAGAATAATCCAATCCCATTATAGTCCATGGTTTATGGGTGATTTTTTTCCTGAGGAGCAAAATTAGTTTTTGTCATTAGCTGAGGTGTGAAAAATTAGCCGGAACAGTCAAGATGTGGACCTAAGGTGTTTTACTTTTCATAGTCTCTAGCACAGAGGAAATGCTAGAGAAGTTTAGTAATCTGTTCCTTCAACTGCATTTTATTCTCAAAATACACTTGAGCTAAAAACTCTGCATAATGGTATGGCAAGTGAGTTGGTGGAATTAATCTAAAATCTACTGTGCAGAGAGACAAGTCTTCACTCACAGAGGGTTTATTTGTTTAAGGCTGTGCTAAAGGTCTAGCATAACTGTCATACATTATTGCCAAGTGTAGCCTCAAACGCTTGCCTAGAGTGAAAATTATTCTTCCTATTCAAAGTAGGAAATGTCATTTACACTTTATCTCCTCAAAGGGGGAATATGGCAGTGATTGTTAAACAAAATAAAAAGAAATTACTAGCTGAGCAATGTGTAACAAAGTGTTAGGCTGGGAAAACTACCATAGCAGCAGTTAAACTAGTCTCTCCTGTAATATTTGTTTCTGTAGATCAGGAAGCGTCCTGCACCATTGGAATGAAATATATCATTTTGTGGAACATTTGGCCCGCAAGTTCATAAGGTAAGAAGTGCTGCTTTGCAGATAACGGAATGAGGAGGGGTGTGTGTGCCAGTGGCTAGGAGACCTGTTGTCAGTCACAGGCAAGTAGCACATGCTACTTTCCACCGGGGACCGGGTGGAGAGAGAGTTGTCAATGCTTTTCTCAGATCATCCCATTGACTGCTTTTCCCCAGATTTCTGTCATGTAGGAAATAGGGGTAGAAAAGCAAATTGTTCCCTTTTCTCCTGCCTGGCTTCCATGGATCAAATCGTATTTTTGTGGGGAAGGAATCCTCTTGTTTCTGAGATGGCTGGCTACTGCCTGAGGTACAGAAGTTTGGCTCTGCAGGGAGAAGCCTGAGGCTGTAGCTTTCAGGCACTGAGACTGGACGCCTTGAGACTGGATGAAAAATCCCCCTAGGCCAGTGGGTGGAATATGTTATGATAAACATAATTGTCCTTCCTTCATCTCCATGGTGATACCAGGATGCACTTAAGCCTTTCTTGCTTTAGCAATCCTAAGGTCATGATGCAAATGCTATTGACATCTTTTGGAAGGATTCCTCATGGTTTGCCTTGACTAGGAAGGCCCAGGGCAAAATGCCTTTTGCTGCTCAGTCCTGTTTTTCATCCTGTTGAGTTATAATCTGGATGGCAATCTGAGTGCCCTGTGTGTGTGGTGTGAGGTATACAGTAAACTGCTCTGGACCACCAAAATAATTAACTTTTTTTCTTTCCTTCTCCAGCCCTCAGCTGAGGATGTCCTTCATTGTTTTTTCAACTAGAGGGACAATTCTAATGAGGTTAACAGAAGACAGGTAAGAAGAGGTTTAAAGGTGCACAGCAGCTTTTGTGTCCTTGTAGCTTCCTTCGCCTTTCTTGCTCAATGATTTCCAGTCCACTGTGAGCAGTCGTGACACCTTTGTGCTTCTCAGTTTAATTGTTTGAATTACCTGCCCATTTTCACCTGTGACACTCATTCTGCTAGAATGCGTTAAGGCCTCCTAAAGCAGAGGTTGCCTCCTTACTTTTAACTTCTAAAAGCCTTTCTGTCAGCAATTAGAGTTTTAACTCAAACTGCTTTCTTTGAGGGAGTCTACTTTCCACAGATTTTCAGGCCCTTGTTAGAGAACAAGGGCCTTGTTACCTTTGAAATATCCTTAGGGAGTTTCTTCTGCAAACAAATAGGTGAGAGTCCCTTCCCATAAAAACAAACTTGAAAGCTGTAGGTGATAGTCATACTCTTGAGGTAGAGGTGAAGATGATTTCTTCAGAGGTCTGAAGGTGTATTATAGGCAAACAGTATTTAGGATGGATTACAAAGGTGTATATTTTTTGGCAATGACAGTTTGATTGCCATGTTTCTGAAGCATGTTCCTGTCATCCCCTTGTAGATCCCCAAGTTAATCCCAGTAAAATCTATGGGATGGATTTAGTTTTTTTACTCTGACTTCAAGGAGAGCTGGATGAGGTCCCTTAATCGCTCTTGCTTCCTCTGTTAACTTCATTGCCACGTGGAGCAAAAATATATGTAACACATGTGAAGGCTGTATAAGTCAGCATGTGTTTCACATATTGGATGTCTATGAAATTGCATACCAGAGCAGCTACTATAGAGGAATGAATAGGAAACTGGCTGCTTTCCTAAAGAGCAGTCCATATGCATACCAGCCTTGACAAATGGCATTAAACCCAGCCATCCTAAGCATATCTTGCCACTTACTGCAACAGTAAGTATAAAGAGAACTAGCCCTATCTAACTTGGTGCCAGAGGAAAACCTGTTCCCTTTTTCTTCCTGTCTCCCACCCTGTGAGCACACCCCATTGCAAAGATCTCTAGTATGTTAAGGCTCTAAGCTATGAGACTTAAGTGTGAGGACTGACAAACATGGTGTGGACTTCATGTTGGGCTTTTAGTTAACAGTGGCCTTTCCTAATAGGGAAGCTGGAGTAGTGGCAGAACCTCTTTTACCTTGCCTATGCCTGCATGCAGTGTATCAGCATCTGAACATGAAGACTGAGGATGCTTAGCATCTCTTTTGGAAAAACTCTGTGCATCTACTGGGACTGGATTGACAGACTTTCCAGACCTTTGCTGTGTATTTTAAAATGTCAGCATTCATGTTTGAAAAACGGTTCTGATCACAGGAAATGTTGTGGATTTTTATGATCAGCTTTGGTTTGGTGTGTGCATGGGTAGCTGAACTGAAGAAATATCTGTCCCTAGCCCATCTATGATATACAGCTCAGTGCCTAAGTAGTTTGGGATATTGCAGGTACCAAATAAATTCTTGAATGTTTCATAATTCAACCTATTGCAAAAGCAGATAATCCCTTCTCCCTGTGTGAGTTACTGCTCTGTGGATTGGCTAATATTAATGCACCATTGCAATCAGCCTCACAAAGGTGAGATAGAGTATGTGATGTCAGCGTGGTCTTGCCTGCAGTGAGGGAATCTATTTGCCATGAAGATTGTATAGCTTGCTCAGAGGTACACCCGACAAATTGCAGGGGTTTATGTTGGTATTAAAGACCTATGGCCTCTATTTGGCTTCCAGAGTTTGGTGTCTGCAACTCAGTGGAACAAGAAATGGGTGCCCACCCCATTTAGCCTGCACTTGATCTGTCCCTCTGCCTGGGATTTCAGATGGGAAAAAAAAAAAAAAAAAAAAAACAGATACCCTGAATCCTAATAAGCTGCTGGGAAAGGCTTGAATGTTCAAGTCGGTCTGAACAGGAACTGAAGGTGTAATGTCCACATAAACTGGAGTTGCCAGGGTGGTTTGAGATTGTGTCATTTCTTGTGGCTGATTGCATTTGTCCAGTCAAGGCAGCAAGTGAGGAAAGTGAGCCAGGTGCAAGTCAGCTGCTCTGCTTCTGCATCAGAGGATTGATTGGTTTTACACAGGGAATATTTATTTAGAAAGAAATGTATGGATATTGACCTAGAAGGGGCTGCTGCTGTGAGGCTTTCCCCAGGCTGTGGGAACACTGGGAGCCCATCTGCTCAGTTCTCCACATCCTTAGAGAGGTATCCCTCCAGACATTACCTTAGCCTAGAAGATTACCTCAGCCTATAGAACCATTGGGTTAACTCTGTTTCCCCCCTCGCTGTACCTGGTTGTGCCAGGCATGTCTTCCCCTGGATATCAGCTCCTGATAATTTTGATGTTGGGTCTAACAACGCATCTGCATTTGTTTCAGGGAACAGATACGCCAGGGTCTAGAAGAGCTGCAGAAAGTCCTTCCAGGAGGCGACACATACATGCATGAAGGATTTGAAAGGGTAACTAGATGCATGCTCTAGTGCCTCTAAACTGTGTCTGGGTGCTCCTCGGGGAATGTTAAACAAAGGAATCTGGTTACTAATTCTCTGGTAGGCAAGTGGGGCCGTTTCCCTTTTATGCAGTAGGTATGCTGAAGCGTACCCCTTCAGTGTGGAGCTGGTACAAGGGAGCTGCAAACGCTACTACTTATCTTGCTTTTTGCCCTCAGCTTCTCTGGGGGGAGCTGCCTTTTCAGCTTTGGACAAGGCAGAAGGCTTTGGCATTGCAATCCCACATGGAAACACGTTCAGGAAGGGTGGAAAGCTGTCTAGAGACCGGCATGGGTGCTACAGTAGGCTTGTTTGGGTTGGGTGGGGGCTCAAGCCATGGCTCCCGCCTGTTCTCCCTGGTGGGCAACTAATGCTGTGCAGAAGTTATTGCCTGCCCTGATCTTCTCCTCCTGTATATTTTACAAACGCAGGAGTTCCTCTAAACCTGAACCCCTGAACCCCCTCCGACTTTTGCACTGCATGTGCACTTGGGGGGATTGTGGAACTGTCTGCCTATTGAAAATGCATGTGAACACACACCAAAAATTCAGGTGACCTGACAGAGATGGTGGCTCCTAACTAAGAGTCCAGAACCAAATCCCAGAGTTTGGCGACTTCCAAAACTTTGCAGGAGAAGTCCAAACAACCAAATTTAAATTCAGAAGTGAAATGAAATTCATAAACCAAACATGTTCAGGGTGGCCTACTCTTCAATTTTGAATGGATGCATATGAAATGTTTGCCCTTCTACCTTGCAGAATATGCTTGTGCATAGATCAAGTGGGAAACAGAAGCATAAGAATATCTCTCTGCAGTTGTTTTATTTGCAATTAGAGCAGTTGATCTAAAGATGATGGGAATATTTATCAAAGGACCCAGGATGTTTCTCAACAGCAAGGTGAATATGATTTTCAGATAGCAGAATAGTGGGAGATTACATTATTGACCAAAGGCCTTAGGGTTGGTTTGACTGAGTTATGCTTTAGATAAGTCCTTGAAGTAACGCAATCAAAACCATAGGCAAGAAATTTGTTCTGTGAAGCAGATGTCGCTGAAAGCAGAGGTTATGTGCAGACCACAAACATGACATCTTCACTGCCATCTTCTCTGTCTTTCTGGTGCGTGTGTAGATGCCCACAAAGTATTTTTATTAATTTATTGCTAATAATCTTCTGATTTAATTTCAGGCAAGTGAACAGATTTACTATGAAAATGTTCACGGTGAGAGACTTTCTTGATCCATTGAATGTTTTTTTTTTCTCTTTCTTTTTGACTGATAACTTTAATAGATTGGAAATTCAGCTTCACTTTGGGAAGGGTGGGGGGTGGCTCCTAGTCTTACAGAAATGCAATGCTCTTCAGGGTAGTTTTTCCTGAAAAGGAAGAAGAACAGGTGGAGCTTTAAGTATCCAGAGCTGGAATGAACGCGTTTTGGGTCAAATTTGAGAAGCCAGACTGACTGAGGGTGCCTACTTTTACCAAAACTGTCTGGTACCTTATTTTCTTTTTCCTTGAGCACTCGGGTAACCATTTCTTCTTCCTTCTGAAATATTAGTATGTGGAAATGCTGTTGGGTAAATTTTTTTTCAATAATCACTTAACTCATACTCATACCTAATAATCAATTAACTCCAGTAGTAAGGGCAGACAATTTAAAAAACGTTTGTTTTCTCCTTCCTTGTAATTGATGTAAAAACTTTCTGCACTGCAAAGCCTGAAGTAGAAACACAAACATTGCTTCTTGGAAGCCAAAAGATAGGTAATCACATGTTTGAGTACCAAGCCAGTCCTAATGGTTTTGCAGGGCTACTCACGAATAAAATGAAGTAGTGACTAAGTGCACAGCTTTGGGACTCACCTGTAAAGTATGACTGCATTGGAATGGAATAGATATCTAGAACAACTAGATTTGGGATTGATCATGCTTGTACATATTTGATGTAAACGGGTTACCACTGTACGCAAGAAGCAGTGGACAACTGGGTCCTCAAGTCTGAATTTTGTCTCTATTAGTTCTCTGTGTGTTTGTCCTTGCTGCACTAAAAGGAGTGTTTATACCACCTGCAGTAGGTCCAAAGGCTCCTGCAGTAGTCAATGGAGGGAGAAAGGAATCTCTGGAGGTCACTTGGGCTCCTAAGTTTGTACAAGAAGTGCTCACTTTTCTCCATTTCCTACAGAAAGAGCATAGGCACTTGAGTTAGGCATCTGCAGCATGAATGACCATGCATGTTAGTTATTGTTTGTCAAGCACTCAACTTTCTTGTTGCATTATTACCACATTATTCAAAATGGGGGATTTCTAAGTGGCACCAAGAAAATTAGGTATCAGATCTCTGTTCTGCAGTAATTGAAGAAGTTGCTTGTTTGGAGTTTTGTCTCTTCAGCAACAGCTTGCTAAAGGCACAGCTACTCATAATGTCAGGAAAATGACCTACATGGTTGAAGAAATTTAAAGGTTGATCATTTACACACCTTGACATACTTAGCCTTTATCTTTCCGTGACAGTGCTTGTGCAAGATGTACCTTACAGAGCTCCTTCAGATCTGTAGCAAGTCTATTGTCAGAATATGATTTAATTCTATTTGGCTGTGCCTGAAAACTAATACAAACTAGTAAAACCCAAGCTATAATCAAGACAAGGGGAAGACTGCAAGGTTTAACTATGTTGCTGAAGTATGTTATATAGGAAGGTTGAAGACTTTAGGCCATCTTCCTGCCATATCTGTTTAAATCCCACTTGAGCTTTTTATCACAAGCTACAAAAAAAAAAAATCTCTGGATTTCTTGAATTGACAGCATTAATAAAATCAGGAAAAAGCTAGGAACACTTTGCATTGGTTTTTTTTTGATGGCTGCAGTCTAATCTACTGGTCTGAACTATTGAAATAGTTATGAGGGGCTGTCAATTAAAAATCATTGTTACATCGAAAGAGTGTGGTATAAAACTGGTATTTGAAGGCATGTGCCTGAGTGGAAAAAGTGTGCAGAAATTCATGTCTTCTGAAAACTAGTTGGCTGAAGGGAGATAAGGACATGGGTTTGATGTTCACTGTTTCTGGTTCTTTAAGTGTGCTAACAGGTTGCTAGCAGGATGTTTTCTAGGCTAGTTTTGCAAATACAACTCAAAACAAGGGACTAAAGAAGTTTGTGTATTTAGGTTACAGAACTGCAAGTGTCATCATTGCATTGACAGATGGAGAACTTCACGAAGACCTGTTTTTCTACTCTGAGAGGGAGGTAAGTGTGTTACACGTTTTCAGTCAGGGAGAGAGTGAAATGTCTGAGCTTGCTGCTTTGGAGACAGGGAAAACCTTTTTCCCCAGTAACAAATCTGCCCTTTGGTGCTCTTTAGACATCAATTTTAAGGATAAACATTAACAGCAGCAATGCTTCTGACTCATCAAAACTAAGACTGAACAGGAAAGAAGGGAGGTTTCGAAGAGACTTCGAAGATGGTATTGTTACATGAATTTCCTATGGACAGAATTTTTCCTCTTGATCTGTCCAAAGTGCAGCTTTAAATCCAATAACAACAAAAAGAATGGTTTTGTAGAATAAAACCAATTTTGCTACAGCACAAACAAATGTCATGAATTTAGAGTTCTCCTCCTTACTGTTCATCTCCTTTTCTTCCCTTCTGAAATCAAAAATCCACAAGAAAAACAAGTTTGTTTTTAGTGGTGAATGAACAAGTTGAGAGGTCAGAAGCTTTATGTTTGGTTTGGGGAAGAACAGTTAGTGAGCTAGTAGAACGGAGATCCTGAGCTCAGCCCTTACACTGTGAATTGCTACAGTTGTTGGGTTTAAGTTTCTCTGTGTAAAACTGGAACGATGCTTTTCTTGTAAAGCACCTTGCTATCTAACAATTTGAACTACTACAGCCTTCTGATATGATCTGACTTGCTACCATCTTTTCTGGGAATGGGTTTTCAATCAGGTGTTCCTGTTCTAATGAAGTACAATTAAATGACTTAATTCATATTTACACAAGCAAGAGCATTTAAAACAGTTGCTTTTTGAATGGTTAATGCAACTTCATCTGCATGCCAACGAAACAGCCTGGACATATCAAACCTGTGGATGCTCTCCCTTTATTAGTTTGAGACGCTGTGTAAATAGTGGGAGTGATACAGTTTTGTAGCAGATAAATGAAATGTCTCTTCACCTGTTGATATCATGAGTCCAGGAGCATGTCTGAAACAGAAAATGCCAAAACACTTTAGGTTACTTTTGCACTGGGATGTGTCCCAAATGATGAGAAGAAAATCAATTTAGTCTGTCTTAGATCTGTTGGACAGACAAATGTTAGGAAGTTGGAGTAGCTAGGAAGGTAAGCTAATTAGCTTTAAAAAACCCCACCAAATACCTTGGGTTTTGCCTTACTAAACAAGTAGCTACTCTAGTAGCAGATAAAACCTGTTTTTGCAGAATCACAGAGGAAAACTTTTAAAGCTCTCTTTGGACAAGATCCCCCATAGCTCATTTTACAGAGAAAGACTGAATTTATCATTAAGGCCTTTCAGAAACCTGCATCCCATCACATTTGCATCCATGTCATCCTACCTTTCCTTGTTCCAGGCTAATCGGTCACGTGACCTGGGAGCAACAGTATATTGTGTTGGTGTGAAAGACTTCAATGAGACCCAGGTAAAGGAGACACTGGTTGTGTTTACTGGGGTATTTGGCACAGGTGCATGTTGAACATAAGCACACGCTCCTGAATCACTTTCTCAAGACTTCTCAAGTGGCCTTGCTCTCCTTCTGTTGACTGTTTGACAGTCTAAAGTGACTGCCTGAAGTACCTTGGTCTGGGTGTTGGGTTTGAGCCCCTTTCTGTCTAAATCTCCATACGTGGAGAACTGTCCCTCTGTCTGCGTGCCACAATGACTCTTGCTAATGGTGGAGAAAAGCAGATGAAAAGACACATGAAGAACAGCAAATTAGTCTGGCTTAAGCTGTAGGCAGAAGGGGGGACTTTTGTTTTGCCCAGGAAACTGAGGTATTGCCATATAACACTTCAGTTTCAGTCCAGCTTTTCTTTCATGGGAAAACTATGCTGTAGAAAGCAAACTCCTCTATTAGTGACACTAATATTTTACCGTGTTCTCCCATTTGATCGTCTGATTTCTAAATTTATCATCTGAATGTTAGTATGTCTGTGAATTATCTTGTGCACCAACCGTAACAGTTGACATTATATTTTTCTAACAGGAAAGAAACCCTTGTACAGCCCCTAAGTGAAATATTTACTGAATAGAGCTTTTCCAGGTTTTCAGCTTCCTAACAAAGCTTGAAACACCGATTCAAAAAGGAGTTGAAACAAACTTGGTTTAGAACAATCTCCTTTGAATCAAAACCAGACACTAGTGTAACCCAGAGTAAATTATAGAAAAAACAAGGAGGGAATAAAAATGGCAGAGACTAGATCTAAAGTAGCAGATCTCAAAGGCAGCTGCTACTTGAAGTCATTTAGATGCTGAAGAAATTAACTGGAATGAGATGACTGCGTCTGAAGTCCCAGAATGCACTAGAAGGAAGACAACTATGGGGATTGAGTTGAGAAAACTGTAAACATCCTGGTTTACGGAAGCTGCTTTATCTTGGCCAACAAGCAGTAAGCAGATTTACTACCCTTCTCGGGGCAGGCAGGGGAAAGTTGCCTGGAGTACTTCTCTGGATACAATGCAGGAGACTGGCAGTTTGGTGTTTTGCTTGAGAAGTGGGAGTTCCGAGTGAGATGAGCTGTAAAGGTGGAGCCAGTGGGGTTTAGGGAGGAATGTGTGGCTAGTCTGCTGCCTCCAGTTTGCAATGCTACAGGAAACGCCAAAGAGGCCTGCTGGGTTGATGTTACCTCTGCCATGGGAGAGAATTACTATAGCAAATGTTGGCCTTGCAGCAGTAAAACTTGATTCTGCTCCAGCAGATGCATGGAGAGCTCATTACTTCTGAATTGGGCTTGTATTTTTGCCTTAACCCTTAGCACGCTATTGACAAGCGAACCTGTGTGTAGCTCTTTACAGGTCATGTCCTGATTCCCTTTACCTTAGCATTGCCTCACATATGGTCCTCTTTCTTGTCGTGTAGGCTTCCAAATGCTCTTCTGCTCCCTTTTTCCCCTGGCTCGGAAAATATCTCCTGTTACAGCTCCCCGCTTTCTTCTTGGCTCTCTAATGGTTGAGCCTAGGACAAATAGTCAAATCTCTGTCCTGACAGGAAAGGTGAATCAGGCCTCTATCTCCAGATGGGGTATAATTTGCATTAGTCTTCTCTGTATGTGAAAATACTGAATCATTTTTATTAGTTCCCTGGTTTAAATGATGTATATGATGAAGTGTTTTGCTGCGTTAGTGGCCTGTCATGTTGATGCTGTTACCTGTTTTGGCTGGGGAGTTACTGTGCTGCGTTATTTACAATCATGTGGGAGATGGATTTTGCAATAAAGATCATTAGGCTCTGGGCTGCTGAAAGCCACGTTCTGTGTTGTCCTCAAAGTTAAGGGAAGCCTTTTCTGATTCCCAATCCAGAGCTTTCTAGAATCAGTCAGGCTGAAGAGAGAAATTTTCAGCACTTGACAAACTATAATGCACTAGCAATCTGTACAGAGTACTTGGAGTATTTGGTTTTTTTACTTGCAAGTGGATGAGTCTGGAGAAGTCTTAATTTGCTGCCTGCTGGCTAATTTATCTCATTCTTTGCATTTCTCTTTTATTTACTTTTACCGCTCCGTCAGCTGGCAAGAATTGCCGACAGCAAAGATCATGTCTTTCCAGTGAATGATGGTTTTGAAGCCCTTCAGGGGATCATAGACTCTGTAAGTATTTTTAATCATGTGTTTGGATGCGTGCATGTTAGTTTCTGTTAGCTTGTGCGGTTGAAGGTTTAGTTTTCCTGTGATCACAGGGACCTGCTGACTGCTATTAAATCACTTAAAGGTTTGGTCTGAAAACCAAAGTTCAGAAACTGACCTTTGCTTGTACTAATATTGCTACTTTAAGGTAGAGTTTATCAACAGGTCACAATACAGGAAGCTTAGAGCCCAAATATTATCTTTGTATGTCTCCCTCCTTGATGGGAAGTAACTGCCCGAAGGGACTAAGTACATGGTGAGAGTTTATAAAATGGCTGCCACAGACTGGGACAGCAGAGATGTGTTGGAGCACATTCTGTATGAAGGATTAGGGCACTCTTTGACCTCTGTCTTTCTCTTAGCATCCTTTCTGTCCTGATGGATGTGCTTTACTGCTCACCTGTTTAGAATGGGGGAAGGGATCCTGGTATGTGTGCCAAAATCCCCAAAACTCAGCTTTCTACATTTGCCCTCCTGACAAATGGGCTATTTTTATTCTCCTCCAGTCCTAGGTTTCCCAACTCAGATGGATCAATTCCTGACCTTTCCTCTGAGGTTTGGGGCAACATACAAGAGCTGGCCCATTCCTGAGCGGCTGGGATAAGAGTTAGCAGTTCAGCTGACAGAGGGAGGGCATGGATTGGTTCCTTTCCCATGGCTTGCTTACAAGTCATGCAAATGGCTCTGTGGTCTTTACTGGCGAATAAGGATGCCTGATGAGCATCCCTATTTGTAGCTCTAAAACTTTGAGTGTCCTACTACTGTCTCACCTAGGACCAACGCTTGTCTTGACCAAGCAGGAAAGGCAATATATAAGAGGATGTGTTTGCCGTTTTCATTATAAATGTAAAACGTGCCAAGTGTTCACTAGGAAAAATATGTTTTCAGGTAACTTTCAGTATTTTTCTGTTCCTTTTGCTGAGTCGTATCCTATTACTGTTCTAATTAGATTGTTTCCCATGGCTACAGAGAAGGATGTGAAATCCTTTTGAGGACACGTGTTTTGTTCATTTTGGTAGAGGCTTTTTAGTTGATAAAACACAGATGAAATACAACTTGAAGCTGGGCAGGGTAGGTTCACCAGGGGGGTCTCAGATTTCTGTGTTTACAGTGGTTACACACTATTCTGACCATGTAGTACCAAGCAAAACTGTTCCCTCAGCGCAGGAAAATTTTCCCTAATGCTCTCGCATGTAGATGGAATACAATCCCTGGCTTATTGGTTTTCCTGACACTGTCCAAGTGTGGGGCTACTGCCTCAATTCTCTTGGACAATCAGGTGTTGCATGTCATTTAAGAAAGCAAAAAACCAGCAAAAAACCCATAGTTTGCTTCCCAGCCCTGCATTCCCTTTGCAGCTGTTTTTAATGAATTCCAGCAGCAGTACTGACTCCCTTTCCAGTTACACGTAATGGAATGGGAAGACTTCAGCCTCCAGGAACCTAGTCAAGAACTGCTTCAGTTGACTGGTGCAAGATTTACCAGTGCTGCAAAGAAGGGTCACGAGGAAGTGTAATTGTACAGCAATGAACCTCTGACCTGATCACTTGCATTTGAGTGACGCAGTTGTGATAGGTTGGGTAGAAAAGAGAGGTGTAAAAGGAATGAGAAGAAGGACATTAATCACTGTAGGATAACAAACCTCTAGATTCCTGTTCTAGCTGGAAAATAAGTTCCCTCATTCCTTCTTTTCTTGTCCTTGCAAAGCACCTCTGCCTTAAAGCAAACAGGCAAAGGATTTGTGTTCACAGGAAAGCATTTTAATGTTAAAAGGGCCATTAGATTTGGAAGCTTCTTTCAATTCCTGTGTAAGAGGATAGCAAGAGTGCTCAGCCATGTGTGGAGGGGATTGGTTAGACTACTAGCTGCTGGTTGATATAACAGGGGAAGGAATGAGAAAATGATGAACCTGGGGGAGATTTGTGTTTGAAATCAGGCTAGAGATGTGAAGACCTGGGTTTGTTCTGGTCTGCAGTGATTTGGTGTGAACTGCCTTGTATTCCTGATGAGGCGGCCTGACCCTTCCACCCTCCCCCTGTCCTGAGGAGCAGATTTGTTTTGACCCTCTGTGTGTGCAGAGGCGGTGGACTTAAGTCCCTCTGGAATGAGAAAGAGGGTCAGAGCTGGGAGTGGTGGAGCTTGAGGCTGGTCTCGGATGGGTGTCTACATCTGCTGTTCAGGGTGGTTGGTCTGCAAGTGTTCCAGTACACCTGCCCTTCCTTTGCCATGGGAGCCAACAAGTTTTTAAGTTAGCAGCTGCAGGGAGATCTGCTCAGTGCTTTTCGAGGACTGTCTCCCACGGAGCACCAGCAATCTATCCAGGCTGTATCCTGGAGGCTATGTTTGAATGAGCTGAAAATATAGTGCCATGCTGAAGTCATGCGTAAAAACATGATTCTTAGTGGGAGGTGAAGGTATTCAGTACACTGTAGGTTTTGGTCCTTGGAACCTTTTGGTTCCGATGCAACTTTTCTTGGGAAGCAAACCAATTGCTTTTTCTCCCTTAGTGAAAAAGCCACTGCTAAAACTCCCCCTTCCTCCATGTTTAATGGGGGTTTTGAGTTTATTAGGAGGGAAGAATCTGGTAGAGAAACAGACATCTGATTGCTATAAGCTGGGAAATGGGAGGAACTGAAGTAATTTATTAAGTTTTTCTTTGCTGTGAAAAATTTCTGCAGATGATAACCTGTCAATTTAAAGCAAATGGAGCAAGTCTTAGAAGGAAAACCTGAAACTCAACGTCATCTACTGCTCAGTATGTCTTTGGTAGGAGTGCTGGAGACGATGGAACATGAAGCAACATGAAAGTCAGGATAGGATCCTGTCATTGATTTGCTTTGAGCCTTCAACAGAAACTGACTGAAACAGCAGTCGCTTGGAACAAGAATACTCCCTGTTCCTTGCCACGTGTTAAACAGTGGTACTAGCTTGGAGATTAGAGGTGTAATCATGGTCCCTTAGAAAGGACTCTCCGAGTGAGCTACAGGAAGCCTTGTGAAACAGTTGTGATGTATAAGAAATGTAATAGTATGAACTAGTTTGTGGGACTGCCTCCTACCTGTATAAATTGTGCAAATGATTCATCCTTTTAAGTTTAATTTCCGGTGTACTCCTTTTGGATCATCTTGCAGTGCTGTCCACCTGCCCTCAGTATTTTTCAGGTTTTGCCTCAGCTCTTGGTATTGATATGGCAGTCCAATGTACTCCTTCACCTCAGGAAAATTTAGCTTGGAAATGCACTGTTGCTGAATACTTCTATTACAAAAACTGCAGCGCTGGGTTTGCGTAGGGTGGTAACTTCTGTAAGAACTTGATGTGAGCACCTGGTAGATGAAGTATGAGAAATGTGGTGATGCTTTTCTGTACTCATCCTGAGCTAGCTGTTCAAACTTCACTTGCAAGTAGATAAACTGTATATTCTCTGGTGCAGGGAGAGGGGCTGGGACTCCATGAATCCAGGGAGAGAGATGAGAGACATTTACTTCCCTTTGCAAGACACATCCTGTATGGGCAAAACCTGTAATGTACACAAAATGTCGAAGTCAGCTGTCTGCATTACTGCTTACATGTAGCCTGAGCTTTACACGCACACTGCCCAGGGTGAGCAAGCTGGGCTCTCTAAACCTCTGCAGCCAGTAAGGAAGGATGGGATCTCCAGTGGGCAATTTGGAGCAGGAGCTTCACGTAGATATTCTGATATGTCTTCTGTCAGAGCCAGGCTTTCTACATAGGCCAAAGAGAAAGTCAGCAACTCAAGCCTCTTGGCTGGGGTAGCTAGCTTACCCACCTAAACCTCCAGTCTCAACTGTATAGTGTTTCTTGTTACTTTTAGTGGTATACGATCATGCTGTCTGCTTCTTTCTTCCCCCAAATGCATCTTTAAAAAGGACTTAATATATTTTATTTTACTTCACTCATGCAGCTATTATTGGACAGGAAACACTTGATAAAGAAATTACTGTTTTGTAATTGGCAACAGACTTTGTTACTTAGTAATTCAACAGAGCTTGATAATGAGTACCTAGCTTCAGACTGTAGGTCATTCACACCGACACTGCCGATTAGGCAGTAACCTTCTATTAAACTTCCGCATCCTGTTTGTTAATGAGAATTCCCAAATTTGGTGAAAAAAATAGATAAATATGCAGCTGCTGTGGTGAAATACTCTGTCTGCATGCTTGTGGACCAGAATACCAAATGAAAGCTTCCAGCAGCAGAAGAATTTCACTCCCCTTCTTCCCTTTGTTTCCAAAAGGGCCCAGGTGACCTGCAGGGCCTCCCCTGGCTCTTGGCCTTTAATGCGTTCCCTGGCAGAAAGCTAAATTAGTCACAGGTAGTGCAAAATTCAGTTCTGTCCTGATAGAGATAATTGTGACAAAGCCATACTTCCACAAGGACGTGTTGCGTTTTTCTTTTGGCATGTCAACAAATATTAACAAGAGATCCTCCCAGGAGTCTGCGTGAAGCTGGAGCATAATTGGAGCCCCATAGAGTACAACAGGAGACTGATTTGGGAATCTGAGCTTGGAGATTAAGTGTGTGCTGCTAAAGACAATGGGATGCTTCCTCACCAAGAGCAAGCACGTGCTTCAAATACTTTTCTGCATGGATGCCAAGGCAAGCTGCCTGGAGGCCTGCAGTTAGTTACCAAGTAAACCAGAACTGTTGTAATTCTCCCTGTGAAAATGAGGATGTGGAGTCAGTTCTCCCGTGTATGCTGTCGGAGCTGTTTATAGGCACTCAGCTGGCAGATTGCATCACCACTCTTGCATGTTATTTTGCTTTCCTGGGGAGCCAGCCGGCAGTGAGTGAAGCGCACCTACAGCCCACACAACGCTGTGCAGTCCTCAAGAAATGAAAGAAGATTTGATGAAATTTTCTGTGATTAATATGTTGGAGTCCTTTTTGAGTTTATTTTTATGATGAGGAAGAGACAGAAAGGAATTCTTTTGCAATAGTTACTGCTGCCTGATTTCCACTTTAAGTTAGAGTGGGTGCTTGGAGCATTGGAAATTTCTTATTATTCTAAATCAAAATAAATATTGCAGTTGGCACTGTAAAAAGCCATTAAGGCCAGCTTTTTATAGTCACATAAATGGATTGGATTGGACTGGAAGGGAGATCTGCATCATCTAATTGAGACACCTGCTATTCCACCCCCCCATCCAAGCTGGCTTACAGCATGAATGTTTGCAAATGACTGAATACAAGTCATGAATTTCAAACTTAATCATGTGAAATTTTACTTGATTTTTTTTAAGTGAAAGTATTGATTGTATTTTTCATGCATTTGTTCTCCAACTCATTTGCCTACTTCTCTTTCACTTCATTGCTGCAAGACAATGAGAAGAAATATATATTAAAATATTTGGAGATGCTGAAGGAGAGGGGAGCAGAATCTAAGGGGGAATTTGGAAAAATGTGAAAAGATTCTCTTCTTATAGGAGACATTTTTCAGTGGACAGGAAAAACACTTGGAAAAGCAGCAACTCTTAGTTGTGCTCAATAGCCCCGGCAGTCACTTTGGGGGGAAAAATGCTGTATCTTCAGAGAAAGCAGAACCTGGAACGAGTAAGGGGCAGGTAGTATAGGACTGACATGAGACAGATGGATGGATGGATGGCTACAGATAGATACTTTGGAAGACTGTTCTTACAGTCCTCTTTATTTCTTGTGTATTTTCCTTATTTTCCCTTTCAAGTTCTTGTAGTGCTTTTGACTTCAGCTCTCAACTGTTGACTTTCTCTTTTTTTCCTCTTGACAGTTCCTGTATAACCTTGTTCCTGCAAATCTCCTTTCTCCTCGCTTGTCAGGCTGCCAGCAGCTCAGAGGGTCCGGGTTCCTTCAGTCCCTTGGTACTCTTTCAGTCTCTACCAGCTCTGCTTCTGAGTAACTCAAACTTTTGTTCAAAAGCTTTTAAAAAATAAGGCATGGCTCTGTCTGTACCTTTTGCAATAAGGTATTTGAGGCAGAGTGCCATGATTATGGAGAAAAAGTAGATTATTTTTTTCTTACAAAATGTATTGTATTGGTTGCTGTCCTTACAGATGTTTCAGTTTAAAGTTGGGAAAATAATTTTTATGTTGGATTTGAGTCATGATGCTTGGCTGACATTTACTTGCCTCTTGGAGCTGACCTAAATTTTGATCAGTATTACCTCGTCTAGGGGCTGCTCAGCCCAGGGCTGAACACCCACAGCTCTCGGTCCCTGCTTCTGTTCTCACAGGGGCTTACGGACACTGTCACAAGTTTGCTGACAGTGTGCAGTGAAGAATTTGAGTTGGTCTTCAGAGCAGGGCAAAGGCTGCTGCATGCAAATAACAACTTGAGCAATTTTAGGACCTTATGTATCCAAACAGTATCCAACTCTAGCATGCTCCTCGTGGCTTGCGAGCAGTCTGCCAAGCCTGATGCTGAACTATTTGTGTAAATCACTGTCTGCATGTAAAGTGGTTAAACGCAGTGCCAACCCTTATAAAGACATACTGCTTAATTTAAGTTTGGTTGAAGTAAAGAACAATTGTCCATACATCTTGATTTGAAATCACAGTGCAACTTTGACGATGCATTCAGGTCTGAGCTCATAGATCAGGTCAAAATCTTAAGAAGGCGGAACCACTATGCTGAGACTTGAGAAGTGGCTATGTAGATATTCCTAGGATGTTTTAATGCAAAGGTAAACAGCTTAGCTTAAAATTCTGATGTTTTACTTGGAGTTTTGTGCACCAGAATAACGTTGGGGAGGGAGGTAGGACTGCAAAGAGAGGGCAATGACATTGCCTGACTAACCCTTCAGAGTGCACCTTAGTTGTTACGGATCATAGTCTGCATAATAACTTGTACCACAGACAGAGGCAAGCTCATGCTGAGATACTGGAGACCATCGGCATCCGTTGCCTTCCTCCATTGCAATAGCTTGCTGTGGAAGAGCAATGACACCTGGCTGGCTGGTTTAAAGTGAAAAGTTAATTGTGACATGAATGCAAAGTGCAATGCTAGTTAAGCATTTACGTGAGAACAAGTGCACTCTCACGCTTTCAGATTTGTGTTGCGATAGAAACAAGACTGAGATACTTAATGACATTTTTTCTGTCCTTTAGATTTTGAAGAAATCCTGTATAGAAATTCTGGCGGCAGAGCCTTCCAGTATATGTGCAGGGGGTAAGTATAAATTGAGGCCCTAGTTGTTCATGTTGCCTAAAATACATCTTTCTTTCCATCTCTAAATGTTGAAGAGTGCAAAAGAAACTAATTAACTGGAGCTAAATCTTTTGCTTTTTGGTGAATTTCTTTTTCATCTTATGGTAGCTTGCACATTTTCCATTTCTGCCAAATGATGTCAAATCATTTCTTACAGAAAAGGCTTGAATTTGACAGTTCTGCCTAACTTTTTTTCAGTCAAACCAGTTTGTCTTACTTGGACTGTGCCACGCTTGAAGTAGATATGCTGCAAAATTACAAAGCAAATCAGAAAATAAGACTTTGAGATTAGGTTTAGAGTTTGGGAATTTCATAATTTTAGGATTATTGCAGGAAGTGCTTCTTAAGAAACTAGCAAGAAAGTCAAATGAGCACACTTCAATCTAAAGGTTTCTAATATTCTTTGGGCATTTCTTAGGTATTTAGGGTTGATACGGTGACTGAGGACTAGAATTCAAACATCTGTCAGCTGACCTGTGTGAATTGTACTGTCCCCTCTTTTTGTGCGTGTTCTAATATGATTGTGCTGTGTACACTGTGGCTTTACAGTGCTGGCAAGCATTTCTGCATTCAGCACAACCCAGCTTTTTTCAAAGAAACTTGAGAACCATTTTAGCCTCTTCCATCTGCTTCCTGTGAATTCTTCACATTTTATGAAGTGTCTCCCAACTGTTTGTTGAATTTGCAGCAACTCATTAAACAGAGTTTGGGAGCAGAGCTGAGGTTTGTAGAGAAGGAATCTCCCTGACCTGTTCTGGATCTTCCTTTTTCTTAAACTGGTAGTCCAAATAAGAAAGCCAGTTATCATTACCTCTTTGTTTTCACTTCCAAAGCAGCTGCTTTCATCATCCTTCCTGCATCCCCTGCTCCTGAAGCCACTGCCTGTATACCTAAACATATGTAGGTAGTCATATTTTCCGAGCAGACACAACACACCAGGCTAAACGCCCAATAAGCGCCAGGCATCAGTTTTGCATTCCGTGCGTGCCACTACAGCAATTTTGCTTTTTGAAGCCAGGATGGCATAATTGACATGAATTATAGTACTCAGTCATCTATTTCTCATTTTGACTGGCCATTTAAATAGTTCCTGTGTTAAAAAATGTTCCAAAACAGGGCTTTGTCTACCTTAGAGTGGTAGATGATTGTTGTCATCACAGTCTCTGGTATAGTGTAGTGATGTTCCATAAATGCTTAGGAAAGCAAATGATTTTGTATGAAGGTTCAGACCCACTTTAGACACTTATAGATTTATTTATTTTTAAATATATTTACATACTTATACAAGTGACAAACAGTGATGCTTATGTAAAGTCGAAAGCCAGAAGATGATTTGTAACCATCATTTATAACCATATTTAACACTCTCTAATATTCTTGTCAGTTGCTTATACATCTTATCACTCCCATTCATTGTGTCTTAATGAGAATGTAGGGGTAACGTACAGCTGTATCCAGCAAAGCCAGCTGAGAGGGAACATAGAGGGGTTTTCTATAAACCATTCACACTGGAATCTGGCCAGTACTTCACAAGAAGAGCAATATTAACCTTGAAAAATGCCAATAGTTATTTAGATGCTCAGTTCAAGGCCTCATCTCCGAGTTTGAACAAATGCTCCCTTGTTATCGGACTGCAACTAATTTAATCAGTTAGGACTTTGAGACTAATGAAAGTGCTGTTGAATATGAGAGTTATGTGCGTTAGTGTCTTCTGAAACTAACTTTTGCAGGTGTAGTTCTGATGCTGCGTGTTTTCTTGTTTCTGTGCACATCCTCGAAGAGTGGTGGTGGGTTTTCCTTTTCTTTTTTTTTTTTTTTTCTTTTTGTTTAGAAGGAGAGAACATGAGGGCTCTGTGTTACCTGAGGCCTGCAGACTGGTCCCAGACGCTCGAATAATGAATTTCAGCAACACATCATTCTGAAATGCCAGTTTCTTGATGATTTGGTTTTGCAGCAGAGCAGACATGCAGGGTGCATACTGTATCTGTTCATTTCAGTCTCAGGCAGAGACAGGGTCCCCGTGGTTAATCTGACTTCATTGATATGCTGTACTTTGACTGTACTTGAACTCTCATTCTGCAGCAGTTGAGACTTCTGTGATTTCTCTTAAGTATTCATCAGCCCCCGCACTCCAGAACAGAGCTCTTCTCCCCCGTTCTTCCCAAATGCTCTTGGACAACACATAATGGGCCTGTGAGGCAGCTTCCCTGGCTAGATGTGGTGGGATGATTTGCAACTTGGCTGTAAATAAGTGGGACCTGGAAGAGAGCCCAGATTCCAGAGCAAATCTGCTTTTTTTTTGACAAGTACAGTGTATGAGTCCTTAAGGGAGATGAAAGAAGATGGGGACTGTAAAGTGCAAGGGGAAACTTTGAATCTGCAAAAACTAGGTTCCTTGTTGCTCCTGGGAATTCTAAAACCAGGGTGGTGTTTCTGATGCACTGTGATTATTCCTGCGTTGTCTTGGACAGTGAAACATTTTGTGTTCAAACCACATTCAACAGCGAAACATCAGTTGGGATTATCTGAGTGCCTCTCCTAGATAGTAACAGGAATTGGAGGGGCTGTTTCCTTCGCCATGGGGAACTGCAGAGTTTGAGTCCTTACGTCTGCTGCCAGAACTTCTCTAGCACTATGGCCCTGTTTCAAAATCTGAAAGTCAGAAAATGGTGCTTTCATTGCAAGGCAGTCTTGATTCTGGTGGCTGCAGGAAGTTCATTAACCTTTCCCACTACTAGATTTAAGTAGTTGGAAAAATAGGGAACAGTAGAGAGTGGTCTGAAAGACTTGTGAGAATATGATCTCATTGCTCAGCCCCGCTTGTTTCAAAGACAACTGCTCAGTTCAGCGCTCGGGTGTAGGTAACTGTCCTTGATGCTTTCTGCTTGTGCCACAGCTTGTGGTGACCTTGTGGAGTTGATCTGGAAGAATAGCAAAGAGGAAGACGTGGGGAAATGCCCACAGACTCTGAGATCATCGCCTTTGTCCAGAGACCAGAAAGCTGATCGGGTGATGAAGTCCCCTGTCGTTGTACAGAAATGAATCCAGTCAAGGACTCATGGTCATTGTACAGGCTAGCAGAGCAGGGTGTGACAAAACCCAGGGAAACTGGTACAATTTTGCAGTTACCTAGGAAAGTAGCACTTCAACTTCTCCAAGTTATCTGTCACCAGAAGATATTTTTTTTTTCTTTCCATGGAAAGATACTTTTGCTTTTCTTCACCCAAAACTTTCTGCCATTTAAAATGGCAACCTAGGGAGGGGAGAGCTCAGTGTCTCTGAAGCTTCATGTTGTCACTGCAGGGCAGTAAATACGTTTCTGTTGTGTATTATTTCCTGTTTCTAAAAACTCAAGTTGAAATTGGGTAGGGAGAGAGTGGCAGTTCAATTTTTAATAATTTTTAAACTTAACAATTGATAAATTGCAAATTTTAGCTCGAGATCTCAAATGAAAAGTTTCAACATATGTGGCTTGTCTAAATGACAGTTCTTTGTGTCGCTATGTATCAATAATCCTCTGTCTCTTTTGCTACAGAGTCGTTCCAGGTTGTCGTGAGAGGAAATGGATTTCGTCACGCCCGTAATGTTGACAGAGTGCTCTGCAGTTTCAGGATCAATGACACGGTTACTCTCAGTAAGCTGTTTTGATATTTATTTTTTTTTCTGACTCTGCACTGGCAGGCATTTGGTTGCAAAACATTTTGGATCTTTAAATACATTTACTGTGAAGGTAATAATTACAGGATGAGGAGCTATTAAACTTGCAGAATGCAGAAGAGATATTTTTTTTTTTCTTTTAGAGGAAAATTGCTGGTGGTATTGTATGCTGTGACTCTGACAGCAAGTATGTGAATAGAAAAGCTTGAGCAATGGAGGGAACAAAATATAGAAGACGAGAAACCTGCCTGTAAAGAGTGTCTATATATATGTCTTGCTGGGTTAGGTATGTAGTGAGATCAGGTGTTTCTCTCCTTACCTCTGTTTTGTGGTACTTAGCAGAACTGGTCATGTGGCTTAAATAAACACTCTTGTTTGAAGCTGTATTGGAGCAGTGGCTAAGGCACTGCTGTTCTTCTGTGGATGCAACTTGGAAAGATGTTTCCTCCACAGAGTTCACCAAGCAGAACTGAAGTAAGAGAAGCAGATTAGACCCCAAGTGTCTGGTCTTTTTGTGAAGTATACTGAGAGCCATTTAGCTGGAAGAAGTAATGATCCTATTGTTCTCATCTGGCATGTCTGCAAACCCACATAGGAAACCAGATAGCATAACTCATAGCTAATACCACCAGTGACAGTAACATTTATCTTTTCTAACACAGAATGTATTCAGAAGCTCCCTGATCATTTTGGAGGCTGTCCTGACCCTTTAGAGTATAGGATAAAGGCATGAATTAGTTTCTTGCTTGTGGAAGTCTAATGGCTCAATGTTGGACTTGCTCATGCTTTGAGCATCTGTGTAATTTACTCTCTGGAGCAGAGAACAGTTTGCTAAGGCTGTTTGCCCTGTGAGGAATGCCACTGAGCATTCAGGGCAGGTGTAGGACAGTGAGTGTATGTAATTTGTCCTGAATGGCTTTTGTACTGTTTCTGCTGGCCTCGGCTATAGTAGGCAGGTTCTGGAATTGCCAGCTCTTTGTGTCACTAAGCAGAGAGCGAGGCTGGCTGTAGATCATGGTTGCTTAATTCGGTTATGGTGAGTGTTGAGGACATGAAGAGCAAAAGCTGGAGGTCTAAGTGTCCAGGGAGGAGCAGGTGGCATCAGAGGGGGAAATGGGGAAGAAGAGGGATCTGAGGTAAAAGCACTGGGGTGGGTGGGATATGGTGAATTAACTGCTTTGGAGGCACCTCCGTGCAACCCTGAGATAAGTACTGGAGATACGTGAACAGATGAGAGGTGGCTTTCAAAAAAGAACAGCAGAGGCAACCACAGATTTGTGCTTTTACTTTTAAGCTCCATAAAATCAGACCCAAACCTGACATGTGGCCAGAACTCCTTATATCTGGATCGTGGCTGCATTTAGGTGTTGAACTATGGTTTCTCCCCAGAGTTTAGATCCAAAGTTTTGTTTGGATCATATGTGTTATAAAGTCTCCTAGTTCTCTAGAGCTGGGCAGGAAACCTTCCCTTCTCTCTCCACCTGGAAGGTTCCAATGGAAATGAAATCGCTAGTCAAATGTTTAGAAGTTTTCTTTTCATCAAAAGTCTGAAGCTATGTGGTGCAAACCCAAAAGCCTTTGGGTTTGGTTGCTGGAAGCTGACAGTTTGTATCATTCTTAGTTTGCATGTCTCTTGTCTTGTTTCAACCAAAATGTGAATATCTCATCTAAAACATATAATTTGGGTGAAAATTTCCACTTTGTGGACAAGCTACTTTCAGTTCAAGAGAAATGTTAGTGGAGGATTTTTTTAAGCAGTTGTATTTCATGCTAAGAAATGCACAGAGGTGTATAATGGAAGTTACAGGAGTTACAAGACCATCACTCAGCATGACAGAAGCCCCTAAGGTTATAAGATTGAGGAGTGCATGCGGATGTCCTAACACCCAGCCTACTACTCTTCCTGCTGGTTTATGCGGCCTCTTCAGAATCTAGAGATTTGGTGCAGGTCTCGTTTCTCAATTGCCTGTTCTTCATTCATTTCTGCCTCCATATCCGTCCAACAATTGTCCTTCTCATAGCCCCCTTTGCATTGTGAGTCCAGGACAGGACTCTCAACCTAAATGTAAAGTAATAGTAGTGTCCTGGTTTGAGCGGCCCAGGACTAATTTCCCTTTCAGTAAGTTTACTTTTCAGTAAAGTCTTTATATTTACTTTACAGCCAGCTATGGTGAGTGGGTTTCAAGGTCTCAGTGTTTTTGAGCTCGCCAGGCGCAGGGATGAGGAAGACCGAGCCCCGGGCACTTGACCCAAGCTGGCCAACAAGATTATTTCATACCATGAAGGTTGCATTCAATATAAATTAAAAAGTTTGCCGAGGAGTTCTCTCTCTCTTCCTTGATAGCTGCAATCCCAACCACTTCTTGCCCCGGTGCCAGAGCCCTGAGCCCTTCCCTTCCTCCCAAAGCTGTAGCATTTGCAGTGTCCCACATTTGCTGTCCTCTGCTGGGAGCGCCCAGCTTCTACAGATAGAATGGGCTGAGCATAATCATTATATGTTTTATATTGGTATCGATGCCAATATTGGTTCTTTAGTGTTATTAATGTTAATTATCCAGTCTTAATCTACTAAATCTGTTTATATTTCAACTCTCAAACTTCCTCATTTGTTCCCGATTCCCCCTTCCTAGGTGGGGAGGGGTCATCGGGTGAGAGAATAATTGTCTAAACGACAATAAATAGTTGTGGGTTCCTCAAACCGTAACAAGTAGCTACTGTTCCTGCCAGCTTTGTGAGGTAGGGAAGTGATATTAATGCTATCCTTCTGTTCTCTTCTATGTAAAGTCTTTTCAGCACTTGATTTCCTGTTCCGCTTTTTCCTCCACAGAAGACTACTTGCTCCCTTCTTGTCAGTAGCTTGATAGTTACCTCTGTTACCTGAGGCTGTGCTAGCTGGGACCTGCCCTTGCCTCCCAATTGCCTCTCAGCTCAGCTTCCTCAGAGCTGGCTGGCTCTGGAGCGAGGCATTCATTCCTGGAAACATCCTAAAGTCTTCACAGAGCAAAGAATGTCATCCATCAGCTTTCCACTAATTCAGTGTGTCCTGTCTGTGGAGACACAAAAACATCCAGTGTTGCCAATGGGAGGAACTGTTTGCGAGGGTTACCTCACTTCCAAATGCTGTGACCTGGTGTTGGTGGGGGTGAGGAGGAAGACTCCTTCCTCTCTTCTGTGTGCTAACTGCCTGTCTAGCTGAGTAATTTATTATGGTTTCTGTCATCATAATTTCGTAGTAGCTTTCAGGAAAGATCATCTTATCTTAGTGCAACCCATGGGCTTTTTTTGTTTGAAGCTGTCTTCCTGTGTCCATAAAATGACTGTGGAAAATGAGGATAAAGGCCAAATATGTTCCCCGCCTTCTGACCTGACACATTCATTGTGTCCTGAATTGATGCATAGGTGAAAAGTGAGCTCATTCTCCTTGGCACTGCACCAAGATTTCTCCGTTCGTTTTGCACAGTACTAGATTGTTTGATGCAGTGGCCTGGAAGCAAGAAGTCACAAACTCAGTTTCTGAGTTCAAACCGTTCCCTGGTTGACAGAACTCACTAGTCGCTCATCAGTGTTCTCAACCCCAAGTCTCTCCTGGTGGGAACTGGCACAGCTCTGTTAAGTTTAAGTTGCTCTATGTGTGAATGTATCTCAGTGTTTTGCTTTACTGGAGCCTGCAGCTCCAGCCTGTGTTCTCAGTTGTGGCACTTAGCTGCAAACAGCTTAACATAAGAGTTAACCAAATGAGAATTTTATAGAAACCGTATGGAGATTGGATAGCTCAGCTGTTTTTGTTTGCTTGAAACCTCTCGGTCTCTGATTGTATCAGGGAGGGAGGTATTTAAAAGATAACACTAAGCCAACAGTTCCTGAAACCTTAAATTATCCCAGATGAGATGTAGACCAGCACAGCTAGGACTTGCTGAGGTTAAGGGCATGAGCTAATGGTTTTTTATTGGGACTATTGGCAGAGAAAAGTGGCAGGTGAAGAGAGCATCGGCTCATAATGTTCATAGCTATGGGATAAAAAAAAGGAACATCTGTAGAAACCATGAAGAATATTTGGCTGAGCAGAACTGTAATCAGATGCATGTTCAACAGCAGGGTGTTTTCTGCCAGCAGCAGGACCTAGGAGAATTGGTTTCAGACTGCACAGAGTTAAAAGTAATTATCCAGTGCAGTGACTTATGACTGCTTTGTGGTGCTAAAATGTCTTTGTCTGCCCAGATTGTGCAGGATCCAGCAAAGACAGTTCTAGGCATAGAGGCGAGCTCTGTCCTAGGCAATTTAAAACCGATTAGAGAGATGAAAGATGGGTAGGGAACCAGCATGCACCACAGCAAAGGTGGGGCTGTATCTTTTGCACTCTAGTGAATGCTCTGGATGCTTGGCCAAAACTGATCATTTGCACAAAGTGGCCAGATTCTTTTTCAGCACCAAGTACCAGAAGTGAGGGAAAATGAGGCAAAGACAGTGGGAGCAGGACTTGGCCAGGTACCAGCGAAGAGTGAGCTGTCTAGGGAACTGTATCCCAAAACTGCCCAGCAAATGCCTTCTAAAAAATGCCTTCTGTTTCTAAAGCCAAGCAGCTTTCTCCATTTTCCCCATCTTTCCTTTTTCCTGGTAGTGAGGTACCACTTCTTTTGTGGTAGTTTCTTTACTTTCTCACAGCCTGGTCACTCTTAGCACAGGAATATTTTACTTTGCAGTTTGAGTCTCTAATCCCCAATTTTCCCCCTTGATCATGCCACTTTAACCCTCCACTGAATCTTTCCCCTTCATTTTCTTATAGTAGCTTTTCCCTATTTCCACTGTGGTACTAGAGAATGTCTATCACTGTGGACAAACTCCATCAGGTGTTTCTGGGTGTGTGACCTTTATGAAGGACACAATATATGCCTCTAATTTTTCCTAGGTGAAAACATACACCAAGGTGAGCTTGGCATCCTATTTTGAGGGGTGGCCCAAGGCATTGCTTGACAGTCACACTTCCCTCAGATGCTCTCCAAGCCTCCAACAAATTGCAGTGTAGGAACTCTTAAATCAGGATTCCTGTGCGTTTACCTCCAGCAGACTTCCCTGCAGGTGTCCAGGCCAAGTGTGGAGGAACAAGCACAGAGCAGTCAGGAAAACCTGGGCTGAGCGAGGAGGAGAATCTCTGCGCAATGTGGAGCGCTTTCCCAAGCTCACTGGATGCTGCTGGGGGACCAAGATGGTCTCTCACTGTGATGTTAGTATATCTTTGTAAATAAGCACGACAGAGCTTATGGTAACAGCTCTGAGACTGGAGTGGAGCTGTTGCAGTGCTGGACCAAGACCCCTGCCTGGGCATGACTTGTACTGCAGCATGTGCTGCTCTCCTGGGCTGCCAGTTGTGAGCATGAGTAAATTAATAGAGTAGTAGAACTTTGCCAAGTTCTAGAAGCTATGTGTGCTTGTTGGAAGGAATTGTATGCACAATGAACCCATCAGAAAAAAAGTGATTCTTTCTAGATCCTTTCTCTCCATCTAGAGATTGTTATGAATGTGATATCATCATTCTGTGCTTATCTGTCTCTTCCCCCCAGCCCCTAACTCTGCTCTGAATGGCTTTGGCATTCAAAGGTCATGTGTCCCTACACAAAGAGTGATTATAGCGTGATCTCAGTGTGGTTTTCATTACAGCATTAACAAAACATTTTTTATTTATGGGTCTTTTTCCTTGGCAGTTTCTCTAGCTCAGAAAGTGTTCCAGTGTCTTCCTACATTCCCATCTCCCCACAAAATGGGTTTGAAATAAAAACTTTGCTTGCAGAGTTGTCACAAGGAGTGGCATAAGAGGAGTCTTCAGCCAGGATGAACAGAGATTGTGCTTTGGTAGGCGGTGCCGAGAATTATGGAGGTATTTTGTCTCATCTGAAGTGACAGAGGGACAATGGAAGTGCTCAGGCTCACGATGGCTCAGGGCTACCCATCTCCAGTGGGCTGAGCTACAGAAGAGAACAGCCGCCTTAGCACAGCTTTTCCTGAGGGAGTCTTACATGAGAGCAGCCAGAGTCCCACCCCCAATTTGGCTGCACTAGACCAGAGTCTTCTCTCCTGTAGTAACAGAAGACCAGGTCAAAGCGTTTTCTGAGATGTACTTTAGCTGAACGCAAATCATAAATACAGGGATAACAGAAGGAAATTGTTAGCCTGTGATACATGGGAAGCTTGGCAAATGGCTTTTGCAGCCTTTTCTGGACTACAATATTGCTGATACTGCGAGTCCAACAATCAGCACTTGCGATGTTGTGGTGGCAATTTGAAAATGTTGTGCTTTCTTAAACCCTTCTGTAAAGAATCTTTGCAGTCAGTTTTCAGTATGCCAGTCGGTTCTTGGATGAACCGTTAACCAAAGGAAAGGCTGCTAAGTTTAGCTTGGTGATATGGCTAAAAGAAAGTACTATGATCTGTCTTGGTCACCTTCTTTGGGTTTTTGTACCTCTCTTTTATTGACGTTTGCTCCTCTGTGTTAAAACATCATGCATATATTGAGGCTTTTATTATTATGGTTGGGAAGTACTCCAAGTCCTGGCTTGCCAAAAGGTTACACCCTACTAATGGCAAAAGAAACTATTCACTATTGCTGGGAATAATAGATTTTACAGGCTACAGATAGTTGTTAAAAGGTGTAGGAATGCTGGGTAGCGAATTACAGGAATCTGAGCAGTCGAAAGTACCTTGTTAAAAGGGCATCCACAGAAAACAGATGTATTCTTGTGAGATGTTTGACCCTTCTCCATTCCTGCAAACTGCTCTGAATGGTTTCTGCCTCACAACTGACTACTCCTAAGTTTTAGTTGCCCATGGGTGCAGTGTCCTGTGGGGGGGTTATTATGCTAGGCACCAATATAGGTTGGGGATGGACCTGCTGGGAAGTAGCTCTGAGGAGAGGGATCTGGGGGTCCTGCTAGACAGTAAATTATCCATGAGCCAGCAATGTGCCCTTGTCGCCAAAAAGGCCAATGGCATCCTGGGCTGCATAGGGAAGAGTGTGACCAGTAGTTCGAGGGTGGTCATTCTCCTCCTCTACTCGGCACTGGTGAGGCCACAACTGGAATACTGTGTCCAGTTTTGGGCTCCCCAGTTCAGGAGGGACAGGGAGCTTCAGGAGGGACAAGGGCAACCAGGATGATTGAGGGATTGGAGCATCTCCCGTATGAGGAAAGGCTGAGAGCGCTGGGACTCTTTAGCCTGGAGAAGAGAAGGCTGAGGGGAGACCTTATTACGGCTTACAAGTATCTAAAGGGTGGGTTGGAGGAGGATGGAGCCAGACTCTTCCCGGTGGTTCCCAGTGACAGGACGAGGGGCAATGGGCACAAGTTGGAACATAGGAAGTTCCGTTCCAACACACGGAAAAACTTCTTTACGGTTGGGGTGACAGAGCAGTGGCACAGGCTGCCCAGGGAGGGGGTGGAGTCCCCTTCTCTGGAGATTTTCCAAACCCGCCCGGATGCAGTCCTGAGTAATGTGCTCTGGGCAATCCTGCTTTAGCAGGTGAGTGGGACTAGATGATCTCTAGAGGTCCCTTCCAACTCTGAAGATTCTGTGATTCAGTGAGACCCTTATTTTGCTTGATGGAGTGATTAGAGAGGTGCATAGGTAAGGAGAAAATTGTGCCCATTATTGTGGGCGGGCTTTCTCAAATGTGAGGCATTGCAACGTTTCCTAAAGATGTCCAAGCTCTGCCCCGATTGCTGTCTGAGATGCGATCAAGGCCTGAGCATCCTTTCTATAAAATTGGGAAAGGAGGCAAAGTGATTTCTTCGCAGTTACACAGCCTGCTAGCGGCCGAGCGAGAACAGAAATCACTTCCTGGGCAGCAGAGTCAGCGACATCAAGTCGAGCGCTCCGCCCACCGCCTTCCACAGCGCTTCCACGAGTATTGTTAGCTGAGAGGAGTCCAAACCACAAAATTCAGATGTTGGCGCGAGATCTAGAGTTTGGGAGCGTTCGGGCCCATCTCTTACTGCACAGGAATACAGCAAGCTTTTTCTGTAGCAGATGAGAAAAGCGGCGTTCTTTCAAATGCATCCTGCAGATACAGATGCAATAGCAGATGAGAAGTGTTGTTTTGTTTGGTTTCCCTGTGTAAGTTTTCCAGGAAGGAGTCAGATGGCCAGAGTTATGCAAACCAAATGGATCTTCTTTTGTTTAGAGCAAAGGAAAATAGTCACTCATTTTTGTGGTGAAACACAAACATTCTCCAAACAAAATAATCTCTCCCTGTAGCCAGCCTGGCCGGCCATGAGTTCCCTCCTGGGACTCGGAGTCTGATAAACTTTCAAGAGAGGCATAGGCTTTAATGCAAGTTAGGGGTGGGAAGGGAGAGAAAGAGAAACAAAAAGCTAATGAGATCTAAGTAAAAGGACTTGCAAAATTAAGCCAGCTTTTTAGTGCATGCTGGCATGGAGAATTCTTTGGCCTTAGCTGCCAGTGCTAGCAAAGGAGAAAACAAAACATTGGTCTTGATTCTCTTGGCATGTGTGCACTGAGACAATGTCATAAATTTATGGGAGTTAATGGTATCTTCATAAATCAGGGTGAGAACCAAACTGTAGGACCAGATTCGCCACCACTGTGCGGCTGCCTTGCTTGTGCAAAGCGGGAAATGCTGCTGCTCTGGTTTGGTAACTGCATTGCAAAACTGAGTGTCTGTACGTGATGCAAACTCACCATAAATCCAGTGCCTGTGCTGCAGGCAGTAGGAAGCGAGGGATGTGCGTTGTATCACTGCATTGCAGTCTTGAAATGCCTGTTGCCTGTCCACCTCTCTTTTAGTGAGGAAGTAATCTTCCAGACAGTATGGGGCTAGCAAAGCAATACCTTGTGCCGAACACATCCGCTCCTAACGTTTAGCGTAGTGGAAATGTTCGTATGTGTTCTTGTACTGAGGCTGTGGGAAAACACCGATAATATGGTACTTTCCAGACCAACAGCAGGAGCAGGGATCTAGAGGGATCGCAGAAGCTTGCAGACTGCTCTCAGTAGGTGAGCCGTGATGCAGAAGTGAAGCCTGTCTGTGAAAACCATATGGCTGGCTGAAATGTTTCACGCTCAGCTGTTTGCCTGTGTCCAACAGCCCTTAACAAAATAACTACTGTGGGTAACCCAAAAATTCAAGTGTTGTATATATAGGCATGGGATTTGCTGGAAGCTGGAAACAGAAAGAAAACTTCAGGGAAGGCTACAACTTTTCATTACCATTTCATTTTTTTTTAATGGAGTGTAAAAACTAAACATCTCCTAACCTGCCTCAGGAAATAATCTTTTATATTGCTGCCAAAGCAAAGAAATACACCGGTATGAAATAAGGATTATAATGTGTGATGGGAATTACTAGAGCAATATTACTGCTTTCTAAAATTTTGTATTCAGTGGAATCCTCTCCTTTAGGAATATCTGGGAAAGAATGTTTGACTCGGTGAGCACTGCTTCTGCATGAGGGGACAAAGTCTTGCAGTCTGTATCTCTTATGCCTCATCCACTGCAGTAAAATGTGCTGCGTGACCCTGTTTCTGAGTGAGCCCTGCTGAGTTAACCCCTGAGAATGGGGCCAGGATCAGTAGTGCTCTACTGCCCTTATCATTATTAGACACCATCCATGGGAACAACTTTATCTCAGCAGCCAAGTGAAGAACGAACAAGGCGCACAGCTGATGCAGAAATTACTTCAGAGGAGGTTGCCACATTCTCTTTGGCTTGTGTCTCTTCATGGCTTTTCCTCTTTCCACTGGCACCTTAAATGGAATTGTAACTTGCACAAGTTTCCTCAAAAACAAAAGACCAGACAGTCAGATTAGCTCAACTCTTCAATAGATTGCTAAACAATTTGGTTAAACTTTTACACCTTCTTCTTTCCATTCCCTGTTGCTGTCAGTGATGCATGGAACACACTAACCTTGCTTCCACGTTGCCGGTGTTATGTGCACTCTGGGAAGGTAATTAAGTGCACTATGCAGTTGTGAAGAGGCTTGAGATGGTTAGAGACCCTGGCTTTGCTGTCTGTATGTCGAGTAGCAAAGCAAGGTGGTGATGAATTGTAGTCCTGTTTCAACTTGGCCACATAGAAAGAAGGTCTCTTCCACTGTGCAGTATGTAGTGATGTATATGTGTATGTGATGTGTATGTAGGACTCTGACCAGCCAAATAGCTTTGTATCTTTGGTTGTGTTGTGGCTCAGATGTGCAGCATGATTGATTTCAAGAGCACACAGCAGCTGTAGGAATGGTGAGGGTGCTGCGTGCAAAATATGGGTGCAGGGCTTCCGATTGCCCTGGGGCAGTTGGCTCTGTGGGGGTCAGGTACACCTCAGCTCTTTTGTAGGAGCGGTAGCAAAAGGGGACTTTGTGGAATGATGTTTCACGGTGAGAATGATAGAGAGCTGTGGCAGCCTGAAAACAAGACAGTTTTCACAAAGGCTTTACAAAGAAATGGAAAAAAAAGGGTCAGGTGCCACACTTCCCCATCTTTCAGGGGGAGGGGGTAAATGCAAGGTGTGGAATTACCCACATCCCCCCGTGGTGCATCTGCCCTTACGTTGTATTTAGTCTGTAAGTCTATGGACTAAAAGCAGGCCTACAGTTACCTCGGAACAACTGCTGTGCAGTAGCCTCCTATCCCTCATACAGGGTTTGATTTTGTTTATGTATCAAGCACAAGGAAAAACATTATTTAAACTTGGTCTTTAAGGCCTGTATTACTGACCAGCTAATCCCAATATTTCTTTTTTCCAGATGAGAAGCCGTTTGTAGTGGAAGATACCTACTTACTCTGCCCAGCACCTGTGCTACAAGAAGTTGGCATGTATGTTTTATCTTTTAACTCAAATATTTACTTTGCCTGTGGGAAAATGAGTCTGTGTCATCTGACTATATTCTTTTGTTCTTATAGGTATCTAATTCTGACATTCTCTTGTGCTTGTTGGGTTAATTGGCAGCTGTGCATTGGAGCACGGGGGAGAGAGCACCAGCAGGGTGAATTAACCTGTAAAAAAAGGCTTTTCTGTGCATCAGGAGCCCAGGTTCCAGAGGATGTTATCTAGTAGAGGGTTGTGGACTAGCTGGCCTGACTTGTTTCTTGTGGGTTTTTTTTCAGGGAAGCAGCTCTTCAAGTCAGTATGAACGACGGTCTGAGCTTCATCTCTAGCTCCGTCATCATCTCCAGCACACACTGTGTAAGTTGCGATTCATGTGCCCAAAATGGTTCAGTAGGATGGTGGTACTTAACACTAGATGCTTGTTACAGTGGTATTAGGGCTTCTAAGTCGAGTAAGCCTGCTGTGCGAAGGACCTGTTTCCCTCTTGTAATGGTGGGCTTGTGAGGGCCGTAATATGACATTTTGTGTATCACATGTGCCATAATGTAATAAAGCTCTTGAGTCTTCAGTAAACACTTCAGACTATGTGTCTGCTGTGGGATGCAGACCAGAACAGGACTAGAGGCCAGTGGTCTGGAGGTGTCTATGCCCGCTTGTCTACTGCACAGAGAACAAGAAGCAAGTCTGCTGGCTTCGTTAGCTACTCTGTTTCCTCTACAGCAACGGTGCTGCTCGTTGTGAAAGGCATACGGCAGTTGTGCTCACACCCTTTGTCTGGAAATCAGTATGGTTGCCAAAAAAAAATAATTGGGAGATTCTCCACTGAAGTAGCTGGCTTATAGCTGCCGTCCTTTGTTGCTAGTAGTGACTTGCTGCACTCAGTCTGGTGGAATCAGGCAAAGGACGATGAAACCAGTTATAATTCATGGTATTGCTGAAGATGCTGTTTCTGCTGAGTCATGCCTGTTGGGAATAGAGCATGAAATGACTTGCACTAAAGGAGGAAGTGGAGGAATTCACCTTGAGTTCAGAGCAGTCCTCATGATTCAGTGTATTCAGCTTTATTCATCTGTGGGAAAACCTATCGTCTGTACAGGGAATGACTGAGGCTTTACTTCTCCCGTGTACTGACATTAAACTATTTTTTGAGAGGCCAGAGTAGTCTCACCAGAAAGACTGTCTATGGCCGGCTTTTCTGCCTGTCCGGTAAAAGCACATTGTGTTTCCATACAGACTAAGTGACAGGCTAAATTGTGTAACATCGGATTACCAGCAGTCTTCTGTGTTCCACAAAGGCTGATGCTCAAAATGAGAAAAGTCTTTTGTGTCACTTGATCTTCATGCTTGTTCAACAAGGACAAGATTGTATGGAGACACAGTTTTCAGAGCTTCCATGAGGGGTTATATTCCAAAACTTACAAAGACTTCTTTATGCCTTAAAAGAAGGGAATTTATTAGTTAATTTTTTGGTTTAAGTTCTCTTTGCTCACTGGCAAAAATGTATCTGCATGTTGTCAGCAAATTACAGGAATATTTTCCTATGTTTTGCTCATATGAGGCAAGATCTGGGAAAGAATTCTTAGAGAAAAATTATTCCTTCCCGATATGCTTTCTTCTGGGGATGGAGTTGTTATTTCTAGATTACAGGAGGTGAAATATTTGTTCCTTTCCTATTGTTTTAATAGGTGTAAGGTAACTTTCAAACATGCCTATGCTTCATGGCAGTGCCTACTACTCTGATGCCTCCAGACTGCAAAACTGGATTTGCAGTGCAGCTAAGCAGCCAGAGTTCAAATCCAGATTTTACATCCAAACCTAAACGCAGCGACATTCAGTGGCTGCTTTGAAAACTTTATCACAGGCTTTACTAATCAAGGAAGTTTCTCCTGGGTAAACAGGCATTTTGTCTTTGTAGTAGTGTTTATTTTTTCAAGTTCTTTTTAAAGATGAAACTGTTTACTGAGACTACAGTCCCTTCTTTAATTTAGGGTATAAGGGCTCCAGCCCTGGAAATACCCGTATACAAAATGTGCACCAAATGACTTGTTTAATTGACTTCAGACCTGCAAGTTAGGTCTGTTTGAAGATCTGCAGCTGAAGCTACGGAATGAAGTGATGGTAACAAGCAGGAAAAAAATTAAGGATTTCTTCCATGTGTGCAAACTAGCGGTCAGTGCTTTGGGTTTCCTCTCTGTGCTATATTACAGAAACAATCAGGTTTGGAAAGAGGTCTGGAGTGTCATTTTCAAAAAGCTTCCCAGATAGCAGTCGGCAGTGATGTTACATGGCAGCCCCACACCCACTTCGATGTGAATGTCTTGAACCCCAATCACATCGCTCTTTGGAAATGGCTATTTAATGGGAGAAGGAACAAAGCAAGGGGCTTTTCCATTTCTTTATTTCACCATGGCTTTATTTTCTTATGTAGTTCCCAACAAAACTTTCTTATGTGACATGTAAATAATCTGCAAATATCTTATTTTTCCTATAAACAATTCCTGTCCTGTTCTACGAACCACCCATTTTCAAGGACTATCTGGAGGTTATCCAGGGAAGAAAATTCAATTAAGAATATAGCTGAAGCAGACAGCTACATTCCCAGCAAGTAAAGACCAAAAATGAACAGTCAGAAAAGTCAGACTTTGCCTCCTAAGTTATGAATGTAGGTATTTTGAAGATCAGGACAGATAGAGCCCAGACACTGAACTATCTAATAAGCTTTTTTTTTTTTTTAATCACCCTAGCTGGCAAAAATTTTAGTGTAGGTTTTCATGGTAAAGAAATCGGACAGTTTCTCATAGGTTAACAGGGCAAAGCTATTTTATACTAGCATGGGTCTCGACCTTTATTTAATATCTAAAGACTCCTAGGAATGAGGCAGCTAAATGAGTGTCAGTTTTATTGTGCAGTGAAAACACCAGAAGAAAGAAAACACTTTTCATCTTAGACAGGTCACTTTTTGGAAAGAAACAAGGGATCAAAGCCTTTGCCTTTTCAAGAAGTGCATCACGGCTTCAGTGCTGGAACTCAGCAAGGTCTGACTTGCGATTGCCAGAGGCGGGGAGAGAAGAGCGCTTAGTTACTCCTGTTATTACATTGTGTTGTCTAACACCGAGTGCCAGCTGCTGAAAATGGGATACTGGGATTTTTTTGCCTTGCCCAGTGCTGTCATTTTTGTGAGGCTGCCAGTTAAAAGTGCTTTTCACAGACTATGCTGCCTTCCTATTCAAAATGAATGCGTGGCAGAAAGTGTTCTGTGCACTTGTCCCCTTTAGGAAACATCACTGTTTTGTGCCTCTGAATGCAATAATGCACCTGCCCCTCTAGTATAAACTGACTCCCTCTGGGAACAGACAAAGCTTTTGCCTGAGCCCGTATTGCCTAACTAAAGTAATTATTGATGTTTTTTCCCCTTGAGGTATAAAATCTGCTACAGCATTTCAAGGGGGAGGAAATGTTGGAAGGTTAGGAATGAAGGCATACGTACTGACTGATTTAATCTCCTTCTTAGTCTGAGAGACACTTAATTACGTCTCACTTTCCAGCATTAGGTGATACGACTGTCAAATCTGGCAACACCAAATTAGACCTCACTCTTTGAACACTGGTTGGGGTTTGGGATTTTTTGTTTTGTTTAAAGAAGTCATATGTACAGCTAAAACAGCCTCAGAGCTTCTACCTACGCTTTCTAACCTGGGCACTTTGGAATCCACTTGCCTGGACTGCAGCTGTTTGTCGTGCTTTGAGGGACTTCTTGTTTTCCCGAGCTTTCTGCTTTCTGAAATGTGGCAGGCTTCAAGGCTTGCAGCCCCCAAAAAAGTGCAAGGGTTGTCAGAAATTAAACTGCATGGGTTCTCTTATGTTCTGCCTTATGCTCAATTGCTTGTAGTTTCTAGTATCAGAGTACGGGTGTGACTCTATATGCTTTTATACCTCCTCTTCCATGGGAGTCAAGGAATTGCTGGTCTAGATTCCCAAAATAAAATTGCCAGAAGTGCCTAAAGTTGGTTTTCTAAAGTGAGCCTCCAGGTTCCCTGGTTCTTTGATGCAATTCTCTCCTCTCTCTTGAAAGGTAATTGATTTTTCATTTAATGAAAGAAAACAGAAGAAGGTATGGGAGAGACTTGTAAAGATGCTTTTGTTGCAAAGGATTGTCCAGCATTTCCATTTTAAAGTACATTCTGGGAACACTTGCAGTCACATAAAAGCGATCTCAGCTGAATCAGGAGGAGCAAACTCTGCATTTAAAGCAGAATCTCAGTTGGCCCAGTTACTTTCAAGCCGGAGGTACGAAACAGTCCATAGGATGTCTTTGGGGATTTTATTTTGTTTTTCTTCCTCGGGACTTTCAATATGAGTTTTTAGAGGCAAGAGTCAATTGCACATGGGAGGCCCTTTTAAAACCCTTGTGATAAATATCAGTCCGGAATTTGCTCAGGCACATTAGCTAACAAATGAAACTCCAAATGCAAGGTCTATCTGATGCGTAAAGAAGTATCAGTCAGAACAAAGCTTGACTCCCTGATCTCATGCAGGGGCCTCTAGGTAAAGGTGGAATCGTCACTTTCTGGAGATGGTAAAAAACATTGACTGTGGAACCGCATGGGATTGCTCAGTTTTCAGACTGTAGTCTTTACCTCAAAGGAGAGTGAAAGAAAGAAAAAAGATAGTACCAGGTTAGTAGAAGAGATTTTTTTGAAGATATTTGTTTTTTTGAAGAGATTTGTTTGTTTTGGTGAATGTGACACCCTCTCCCACCCTCATGTTAGTTTCTCAGAAATTGTGCTTTTGTTGTGGTTTGTTGCCATCTTGGCTTTCTGCTGGTTTTGGTGGCTCTAAAGTCTAATGGGAAACTTGTCTGGACAATGCCAGATGCCCCCAAGTGTCAGAGCATATATCTGTCTGTCAGGGGTGGAAAGCAAAGGCGTGCTGGAGAGAGACCAGGGTATTGCACCCGCTGCCTTGAGATGATAAAGCACACCTACCCCAGTTAATCACGTCCCCACAGGTGGTTAGGGGCTGCAGCATACATTCTGACAGATCCCTATGTGGTGCAGAGCAAGAAGAGTCATGTACTTTGGGGGGGTGGGGGTGGAAATTGGGAGGGCTGTGTCCTGCTCACCCTGGCAGGGTGCCTGCGGCAGCCTTGGGGAGCCGTATGTCCGTAAGGAGCTCTGAGGACAAAAAGGGTTTTTTTTTGTTGGAGGAATGCAGTGATTTCCATTTATCTGTCAAAAATGGGCCAGACACAGGAGCTCTTGTGGTTGGGCAAAGCATTTGTTTTATTAAATTATGGAATGCAGATGAAACCCTCTGGCTTAGGGCAGAACGATCCTGCATGTCAGTATCGAGCCTGCTTGTGCCCTCTCTGTGGATGGCCAATACTATTTTTCATTCAAAGGTTTTGCTGACTGCACACCCCAGACTGAGGATTACTGGCTGGCTTCTGGTAAAGCTGCTCACAGTGGCTGGGTTTATTTCAGAAGCAAGAGGGTAACACTGTGTAAATCAGGGGCTGCAGACAGGAGTTTAATCCTGCTCCCCACCAACTTACGTATTACCCAGTTAAACTAAGACAGGGTTGTCCTGAGTGTAATTTAGGGTGTTCTTTGGCCCGGGCTATGTGACCACTGGCAGCTACCCCAAGAGAACAGGGGAATGGCTGGAACGAGAGTGTTCTTAAGGTTTGGAGACAGCGTGCTGTTTATATGCTTAGCTGGGGGATAAGATGCCAGCATCTCCAGTATGACAAAGCTCAGCTGGCTTGGAAGTATTTGATGAATTTGTCTCCTGGCTTGCTTGTCTCAGAGAGTTACTAATTTGTTTCTCTGAAGTTGGTTTTTCAATATCCGTACCTTTTAAATAATGTTTTTCTTTCACTTGAAAGTTCCCCACAGGGGAAGGAATCTGCCCTTCCATACAGAGGGCACCGAGGCTGCATTGTTACTGCATTACCTAAGCACAAGAGAGCAAAACCATGCAGGGACATCCAGGTGACCTCTGCTGCTGGCAGAAGGTGCTAAATGGCAGCCCTGAATACTGAAGCCTGCAAAGACCAGGCGCATGCAGGGGCAGGGCGTTCCTTCTACAGAAATGTCATTCGGGCTGTGGCATCACGGTACTTGGAGAGAAGCTGGGCTTGTTCCCCTGTGATCTTCTGGATGAGGTAGTCCCTTCTCTGTAGAATCCAATGTGGATTTAAAGCCCTCTCTCCAACCCTTGGAATCGGTTGTGACTGGTTGGACTGAGATTTCAGGAGGAGACTACCCTTGAAAGCATTCTCTAGGAGGCTTGTGGATGAATTCTGGGCCTCTGTTTAGCAACTGGCTCCTCCAGTTCTGAGTGTCAAGGAGCTATTTTGATTATAAATACTGTTTAGTTAGAACTTGCCATTATCTGTCTCTGTTGCTTGACTCAAATTAGATAGAGGCCCCTCCAGTGGGGCAACACCCCCAGCCCCCCACCCCAAGCCCCATTCTGCTGCTATTCCCGCTTACCTTGCCTTTGTACTGCAGTCACACTTGTGGATCTGAGTTGCTCCAGGTGCTGTGTAACCACAGAAGACAGATCCTGCCCCCAGATACTACTAACACCTTGCAGCAAGGCTATTTACTTCCAGTGTCAGAATGCTCTTGCTGTCAGCCCAGCGTTCTCAGCTTTCCAGTGCCTCAGAAAGGCTCCATCCCGGGGCGGGTTGGGCTGTCTGTGTTGCAGGTAAACGAGGTACCTTTGGTCTCCGTTGCAGAGGTATCTGTGCAGTACGCTAGCAGAGCCCAAAAGTGCCCAGTAACTGAATAAAGCTCTCAGTGATTACTATAAGGACTTCAGAAACAATTGGACACATTTAGGTGTGACTTTACAGTACCTAAATGGTCTGTTTTCACATGCCATGAAAGACTGAATTCTCGTTGCCATGATCGGTTTCCTTTCCCTTAGCTTCTAATACTTTTTTTTTTTTTTTAAACATGCCTGTATTTACAAAAGAGACATTAAGGCAGAAAATAATGATTAATGTAGCCTTCAGTCCCAGTCTGGAAGTTGATAACGTACATTGCTACTGGTGTTATCATGTGGTTGCACACTTTCTACCTTTTATCTGACAGACCACAATATCTTCATTGGGCGGCAGATAATTATGAGAGTTTAAAAAGTAGTTTCAATCTACTGCTGACATCAGTGGACCTTTGATACTTGAAGACACCAAGAACTATAGTTTACTCTGCTAAACATAAAAACCCCATCTTGTAACAGCAATAATATAAGGCATAGAACCACCAATGCAATGAGAACTGAGCATCCTCAGCTCCCACTAGTGTTAAGACCATAAAAAATGTAGTATTTCTTCTTCCTCAGCTATTAGTCTCAGTATACCACCACCAATTTCCTATGGGAAGTTGCCCCATATTGGGCTTTTGTGACATGAGCAGAGTGTGCATTGCTTTCATTTGCACCTGTTAATGCCTGGGGAGGGTACGCTGCAGTGGTGTTCCCACTGCTTGAAGAAGAATTTGCAAGTAATGGCTGGTGGAGTTGGGAGGCCCTTAAAAAGGGATTTACTCCTCTTCCCATGTTAGTTTGAAGAAGTGAAAGAGGGAGAAAGCATTAAATGCTGCTTTATGAATGTGTACGTGTGCAGATGTGCACAGAGGAGGTTGCACACCAAGCATTGTCAGGAAAGGGAATGTCCAATAAAGGAAATAATTTACAAGGCAGTGTTTAGAGGTGGGAAGTCAGTCCTGCTCTGCCGACTGGAGGGCTGCTGCCAAGTTCTTCACTGCAAAAAGAGAGCATCTCGGAGAGAAGCCAGGATGGGAATTAAAGTAAGTCTTTGTTCATTTTCTAAAATGCTCCCAGAAGAGGAAAAACCACTAATGACCTCTTGCACTAGTAACTCTCAGACTCAAAACTGGAAGGGAGGTGAAAACTGCAGGGCTGCAGTGACAGTGTAAAACAGGTCTTCCTGGTCGGAAGAGCTGAGAGCATCACTAGGTGCTATTCCTATACTCCCTGTATCCCCTGGTGAGAAACACGTGATGCTTCTTTGCAAGAAGGTGAGACAATGGAGGTAACCACACGTGGGCTGGGAGAACAGTTCTGTGGCAGGATATTAGACTTGCCTGAGACTAGCATTGGTTGAAACTCATTTTTATTTGCCGTGTGTATCCAGTTCACGATGGATGTCTTCCTCTGTCACACCCTCTTCCTTCAGGGGGAGTGCTAGGGGAATTATGCTTGTAACAAGGGGTGCCTTTCAGCTGAAAAAGGACATGGCAGTTTGGGGAAGCAACTGCATTTGGGAGGCATCTGCAGCCGCCAAACTGGGCTTGCTCCTGTAAGCTAGCATCCTACCCAGTGCCAGTAGATACCAGCCCTGGCTTACCTGAGATGCTGGTGCTCCAAAACCACTCTTGGATGGGAGGGTCTCAAGGTGGTTAAGCATGCTGCTGGGCCGTTAGCCCTTCCACGCTCCTGGATAGGATCTCAGATTTTGGAAACCAGAGGAGAGGTGCTGGTTACCGGTTGGACCAAGCCAGTCCTTGGCTGTGGAAAAGGGGCTTCTTGAGACTACACGTATGGAAGTTAATGGGTTATTGCACCTGTGGGTTATTGCACCTGACAGCAACTCGGGGCAAGGGAAGGTCTTGCATAGGCAGATCAGAGAACTGGTTATCTAACAATAAAGCAGTTATTGTGCCCTAAATAAACCCAGCCACTGTGAGCAGCTTTACCAGAAGCCAGCCAGTAATCCTCAGTCTGGGGTGTGCAGTCAGCAAAACCTTTGAATGAAAAATAGTATTGCCCATCCACAGAGAGGGCACACCAAGATATCTGCTTATTAATATTGTGCCCCACAGAGAGGGCACACCATTAATAAATGGCTCGGGACGATCGGTGAGGTGACAGGTGGGGAACAGCCTACTATTCTGGAAAGAAACAGTCCCTCCAGTTGCAAGGGTGCAGGAGCCATTGAAGTCATCTAAAAAAGAGAACTTGGTCTCTTAACCTTGACAGGTTTTGCATTTGACAAAAGGAGGTGGGTACTGGCACAGCTATACTACATCTAGGTAGCCCGGTTTTCTTCCTGTGGCTGTTTGAAAGACTGCAGGAATTTGCACCTTTGAGTTAAACAATAGCGGATGGATTTGATGTTTAAATATGGAGAAAGAAAATGTTAGAAAATCAAGAAAGCACTGCAGGCTTGTAGTAAAAACTAATGATGCCCTTCATTGAAGGTTGCTTTTTTTTTTTTTTTTTTAATTGGAAGGAATGTAATTCAGTGCTAAAGTAGGGTTTTTCAATTGTGACTTTGTTCTGGGCTGCACAACTAAGGCTCTGCTAGTTATCAGTGTTCCTAAGTCTGCAGGCAATTAAAGTACATTCACTATTGTATCAATAGAGGCTTTATTAAACTGTAGAGTAAATGTAACGAGCACTTTCCTAGGCACTTGACCTGTATATTATTAGTTGAGGTATTGCTCTGTGGGAACTCCAGGGCATATGATTTCAGTGTTGTTTCTAAAAGAAATTGCTCTTAAACGCTTTATGCTGCAAATATAATAGGCAGTGAATGTCTGTGCTAACACAGGTCACCTGAAAGAGTTAAATGTGCAGAGATTATTTCACTCTAATATTGCTACATGGGCTGTTTTATAATACCCTTAAGCGTGGCGGGCAACACTAACAAAGTGTTCCTATGGTTTGGAAAGTAGGGATTCACAAAAGAGACCAATAAATTGGGGTTGGGGGCAGAATCACAGAATGGAAGTTTTGAAAAGTTTTAATTTGGAAACATCGAAATAGTTTGTGGATATGCAGACTTTTTTCCTGGGACAGCACATATTTTGTAGCTAATTTCAGCACTATAATCTCGGCACGCGTGTACACCTCTAATAGTGAAATCCCGTTTAACATTTAAGTTGAAACAGAGCACTTTGAAACAGTGTGTTTGAAACAATGTTTTATTTTATTGAAATGTTTTTTCCGTTGAAAATGTGATTTCAATTTAAACTGATTTTCAGAAGGAAACTTATCCCAAATGCGTCTTGTTGTGTGGGTTCCGGTCACGCTGGCATGCTCTTAACCTTGTCAGACTCATGGCGAGCCGCCTGTAATGGCCTGTGTGGAACTTCTCCTGTTCCATCTGGGGGTGGGCTACGTGAGGGGAAGCTCAAGGAAGGTGCTCCCGAGACCCCCTCCCCCTCCTTTTTTTTTTTTTTTTTTTTTTTTTTTTTTTTTTTTTTTTAAAGTGCTTCTTTAATGCTACGAATCTCATAGACGGGCACAGAGGGAAGACGTTCCAGAGCTGCAGCATGCTGTTTTCCTTCCTCTCCTGCCTTGCAAAGAAGTAAACTCAAATCAAGCCATAAATGGTTGCTGTTATGACAAAGTCTAATTCCACAGAATTTTGTCTGCTATTATTCCAGTTGCTATTCACCTCCTGAAATGGATTTAACATACTTCTTATTAAGCAACTGCCTTCAGGCACAAATGGAAACCAAAATAACTGCCTAGGTTTCACCTCAAAGGTTTTGTTTAGCTACAAGTGTTGGGGGACAAGAGATGGCTGTTTCAGAATAGGAACTTTAGGGCAAGCGTGTGTACGGATTGGACCTAAAAGGAGCAC
>NW_009650216.1:276154-319695 GCF_000708025.1 Charadrius vociferus | reverse complement strand
CGCACGCTCACCTCCAGGACAAAAGCTGAGGCCTGACCAGGTGCTGTGACCTCCACCTGTAGCCACAGGGTGGGATTATTAAAATGCTCATCTGTCGTTAGTGCTGAAGGCTTGCAGCTGGGAGACCCGGTTCCCTTTGATCTCTGCTGCTTCCTGCAGTAAGGCTGTTCAAACTGTGACACCTGAATTTTGGCATTAACAGGTAATGGCATGACTAGTAGAGACCTGAGAAGTTGTTCAGTGACATGAAGTTTTACTGCTATTTTTAGCCTTTGGTTCAGCATTGGTCTCTTGGTGAAATTCAGGGGTCAGGAGCTTTGAAATGGTCATGGAATTTGGAGTGTTTTACCAAACCAGATAGGAGGTCCCAGGGAGCTGGAAAACCAAAGAGGACAGCAAAGGCCTTTGGACCTCAACACCTCTGAATGGGGAGGTGCCTGTCATCCGAAGACTAATGAACCCCAGTACTGATGGAGAGTATATACAACTGAGGAGGGAAAGCTCATCAGTCAGCAGGGTTTCCTCTTGTGTTTCTTCATAAACCACCCCACCAGACCCTATTGTATTTAATGCAAGATCCCAGATGCAATGCCTTACGGTGAGGCACTGCCTGGGACTGGACAAACTTGAATTCTACCATTAGTTCTGCCATATCCACCTTTCAGAAGTCTTGCTAACAGTTCTGTTTAGCTGGAAACGTTTAAGTGTTTCTTCTGAAGGAAAAGTTCAGGTTGTTTTCATAAGCATAAACATAGCAATCGGGGGAATTGTTTTCCCTGACCAAAGATCTTTCCTTGTAGCAGAGGGAGTAATGATTGTTCCCCCTCTCCATCATGTGTTTGCCTGCTCTGTTTGGAGTGCGAACTCTTCAGGACAAGGGTTGTCTCTTGCTCCAGGTTTATATACAGCATGTGGTGAAGTGAGGCTCTGCTGGGGTTTATACTGGGCTGTAAAGCAAATAACGTAGGATGCTGGAAAATTCTTTTGTGAGTGGGCTCTCATCTCCTTTCAGTTCTAGAAGGAGAGGAGGGAAACAGATAATTGCCAGAGGAGCATCTCATTTCACAGCACAGTAAAACTGGAAAAAAAGGAGCTGAGAACACCTATACTAGGTGGCCTAGAACATGTATTTCTTGCTTCATCCCCTGCTGAGCTTGGCTCCTACTCAAGCAGCTTCATGTAGATGCCGATCAAAGAGACTAGCATTGTCTCACCGAACAGTGTTTGGTGACTTCTCATTTCCTTTTAGAAATTAGGCCAGATTTGTTTCTGTTATATTAAACAAAACAAAAAAAGTCCTCATGTGTGACAAAATAAATGATAGACATCAGTTTCTGTTGCTGTGATGGTAGAGTCCCTCAGAGAGTGGGGCAGGAATGGAGGGTTTCCTTCACAATAAAAGCTGCCTGAGTCTCTGGTGTGAAAAGGAAGGGTTGTCCTTTGTCTTCCCCTCCCCTATTAACTAAAAGACATTAAAATCCTTTTCTCCAGGGAGAGAAAACCTCTGTCAGTTTTTGGATGCTCATTCAAAACTGCAGTCAAGATTTTCATAAAGCTTTTTAAAAGCACTTCATTCTTTTCCTACTAACACCTCTGAAGGCTTTCAGCATGTTATTGCTCTTCCTGCTTGGAAAGTGTAAGATTTTTTTTTTTTTTCCCTAATGTACAGAACACTGGGCTGGGATACAGGAGCCATTCACATCTTCCCTGTCTCTGGAATGACATTAACCATGATTTTTCTCTTTGTAAAGCACCTAAGGTTCAGCTTTTTTCAGCAGTGCTCAGTGTTATTTGTTGTTGTTACTGTGGAGTCACTCTGAAGTGAGACTTGGTTACGTGGCTGTCTTTACGCTGCTGTTCCCAATTCCCAGTCGCAGTGCGGGTGTTTCTGCACTCCTAGCTCTGGAGCAGTAATGACTTTCCAGCCTGCCCTGGAGGTGACATCACGAGGCTGCATGACAGCCTTAGGTCCTCTGCTGCTCTTAAACGCTGGAAAGGCTCCCACGAGCTCTTCTGCATAGCACAGGGTACGGTGGACTGCTCTAGTCCTGAGTGCACATCACTTGTGTTCGCTAGAGTAGCGAGTGCAGAACCGGATTAAACAGTATTTAGGCTTTCTACTTTCCAGTGAAGTCTGCAGGAGTTAGGACTAAATCCTTTTATTGAACCCAGCCTTCAAGGCCAACTGAAGCCAATTGCTTGATGCATATATTTAATGGAAGTCCATCTCTCTTAGGCATAGCACGAAGTCAGCACGTTTAAACACATGCTTAAAGTTAAATCCATTTACTGCTGTGGTAACAAGCATGCATGCTGCCCACCTCCCTCTCCCTATAAATCAACAGTACATTAATTCATCAGCCACAGTACACGAGCACATTTATTAGATGCACCTAGTACTTCATTAATCACTCCTGAATATCAGGAGTCAAAGCTTTTGAGGGTCTGTGCCCTTTGAGGTTGTTATTCCAGGTTACCTTTCTGGAATAGCTAATATATGCTGCAAATGCCAGTGCAGTAAAGTGAGAAACTAGGAAATAAAATCTTAAACAAAAATAAGAAGATTGGAAAAAACAAACGCAACGCAACAAAAAATCTGGTGCATAGTAACATTTTTTGGAAAAACATCAGAAATAAGCCATAGTTCCACTGAAATACCAATGAACTGACTTATGTTTGCTTCTGTGTTAGAAGCATCGAGGATATCTAAGATGAAATAGGGGGCTCAAAATCATAGACTCTGTCTCAGCTTTGTCTCTCTGCGTGATTGTGTACATGATTCTTGGGGCAAAATTTTAGGAGCTTGGCCTTAGGCGGGGATCTCAGTAGGCAACAGCAGAACAACTCTGGAGGATGAGTCATTTCCTCTGTGGCATGACTGTCACTGGAGTGGTCATCCCTGTTCGCTGACTATTAAAGGAATGTGCGTGCGCCTAGTTTATACGAACCTTTCTGTTAAGAGAGGATCTTCCCAGGGATCGCGTGCATCCCTTAGAGGAGCCTGTTCCTTTATAGGACAGCACACCTCTGAATGTTTGGGTAGATTTAAGGAAATGGGCAGACTTAAGGAACCAGCCCGTGCTGTTTACTGGACCAGTTTGCCATCCCTCCCCTCGTCTCTCTAGGAGTACCTACAGTCCAAGAGTTGGGCCGTTTTGTGTCTTGTGACAAAAGTATTCCCCCAGTCACAGTCTGACTTCTCACAGTCTGCAACAGTTCCATAGTAATTTCTGAGTGAAAGCATGTATATGCACACACCCCTACGTATGAGGAAACGCCTCTAATGTGTCCTGCTTCAGATTTCTCGATATCTTTTTTTTTTTACAGTATCTTCCAGAGGTGGTTTTCCATTGTACTTCAACTGCCAGCATTACTTGTAGCGTTTTCTTGGCCTTGTTGGACTCTGGCAGGGAAAAGGAGGCTTCAAGACACAGCTGCCTTGCTTTCTCCACCAGTTTATTTGTTTCAAAGACCACACAGTAGAGTTTAACATGTCAAATGTGTAGCATGTTGAAAGGTCATTTAAAGAGCCTGCTCTTTTTCATATTACCATTTCTTGATACAATAGCAAGGTGTTCCGAACCAGTGACTCCAGGCACCGTCTAGGTCTTCAACAGTTGTCAAGGAGGGAGTTGGCAATGTTTTACACTTAGTGTCCTGATGAGCACCTTAACCGTCTGGCTTTCCTCAGCCGTTCAGTTGTAATGGAGTTTTAGGCTGTTGATCTCACTATGGGTACAAGCACCACAGTTTTATCTCGGTGTAAGTAGTCAAGATGAATCCCCATGGGAAAGTAGTACTGCTTTCAGATAACCGTGTGTATTTAGGGGCTAGCCACACTTGGTCTCCATAGATATTTTTTATGGAAAGTTTACTAGTTTAGTGTTAAAATCCTCTTCTTTTTTTTGTCTTTAAAATGAAAGTTGTTTTCTTGGTTTGAATTGACAGCCTTTATTCAATAAGTGTTAAACACAGCTCATTCATTGAATTATTCCATGGTGCAGTGTTTCCGTGAGCATATATATTGTTCTTCCAAATGTTGATTTTAAAAAAATAATGGAATGAAAACAGACATTTCAAATGCTTCCGCCCTTTTTAACCAGCTATAAGACTGGGAGAAAGATTTCAAAATGCCAGTGGAAATTTTGCAAACTATTTTAGCAGGCATATTTTCCATCTTGTTTATTATTCAGCTTGGATAAGTGGCAGTTCCTATCTAGGCATAGTTCTAGCTGTATAAACCCCATAGATATTACACAGAACGATAGCTAAATTGTAGCAGAAACTGATGAAATAAAGATAAAACAAACAAACAGCAGAATTCAGGTCACCTTGGGTGATTATAGTAGGATTTATTGTGCATATATGCTGTGTCCTGGTCTGACTTGCTAGGGTTTCCTCAAAGCCCTGTTTCCAGCAGTGACAGCACAGTCAGAGCCGATGAAGATAGGATCCGCAGCTCCTGATTAAGGGTCTCAGTTTGACGCTTTGTAGCTAGGCTGAGCCCAGAAAATTCAGTTCGTATTTGTCTAGAATATTTTGATGTTTGTTCAAATATAAGAATTATTCCAACCAGATTTTTTTTTTTTTTTTTTCATTTTGGAGGGGGGTGGTGGTGTTCTGGTTTTGATATCAGAAGAGGGCTCGTTCCTGCAGACGTGCCAGACAGCACTGGCTTTAGGGAGAGGCATTACCTGAGTGAGAAGTATAAGATTAGGCAAATCAAAACCTTTTAAGTCCTTCAGACTGTTTTGCTGCTGTGATACATAGAATACCAGCTGGCCACATCAGCTGCCTTGCAGAGAAACACACGTGTTAGGGTAATGTAAATTGGTCTCTACAAATGGTCTTGGGAGACGGGGACTGAAAATAAATTCTGTTTAAAAAAAATAAAAAAAAGAGTCCCCCAAACAAGACGGTTAAAAGGCCACTTTAATTTGTTTTGTATTTTTGCAAATTGATTTTAGAGTATTCTTAATGACAAAATACTTGTTTCAATATAGGGACAAAAGGGGCAGACAACAATTAGACATAAAAAGCCTTACTGCCTCCACAATTTCATGGCAGCAAAGAGTCAGGATCGCATTTTCTAAAGCACTGAATATCATCAGGTTCCATTTTGCAGATGATGGATGTGACTTCATGCTGTCTAGAGGAACAGCACCAAACATACAGCTTCATCTTCTCAAATGAGCTTTTATTTTGTGTTGGGGTCCAAGTTCCATTTCCAGAGATGTCTTGGGTGAATTCTTCTCCTGTGTGGACTACCTCTCTTTTGTTGCCAAGTGTCAAAGATCAGGTTGTCTTGATCCAAGGTCTCCAGAAATTCCTTCTACACCAGAAAAGAGTTTGGAAAATGCTCTCAACCTGATTGTTTTTTCCATTACTCTTTCCATTATGGTATTACGGGAGATCATCTGGCCATTGAATTACAGTGCCTTAAGCATGCACCCAATTTTCCCATCCTACAGGTCAGTCTGCTCTTGAATGTGTCCTTAATCTGGCATTGTGATCTTGACACTCGGGTGGGGTTTTTTAAATTACTCTTACATCAAGAACATCTCAAACAGGCTTAAGGCAGGACCGCCTGCTTGCTTATCTCAGAATAGGATGATGCTGGGGAGGAGTGGTACAGGGAAGCTGGCATGCCTCCGGAAGCCAAGAACATCTGGTTTGGGTTAAATCTAAGCGACAAGGAATAATGCATGTTTGGTTTTGATTGCTATATTGAGCTGGCTTGCGCAGCAGTTTGCGTTGTTAATTGATATCAGAGAATTGCAAATGCCTTTTTAAATGGGGGAATTATCCCACTTTGAGAGGAAAGGATTCCAGCGTTAATGGCCTCTGATGTGAAAAACCCTGTATGATGTTGCACTGGTGTATATGTTCAAATCTCCTTAAAAAGCTCGTGGCAGAACTACTCTGACTCTGCACTGCAGAGAAGAGCAGGATGACCTGAGTTGTAGGCCCATAGAGATCTTGCTTCAAGTTTTCTGTTTGGAGTAAACTTTAATTCTAACATCGCTTTCCAGTTCATACTGCAAGAGGAGAAAATAGTTGCAAAGAAAGCAGAATGCTTAAACTGCAATGAAACATTGTGTTGTGAGCTCCTTTTAAAATATTTTTTTTCAGTCTTCACAGCACCCTGAGGAATATTATGTTAATTTTGATCTGAAGCAAAATAAGTGTGTTATGTAATTGTGAGGTTCAGAAAATTGAGACAAAAATCTACAACTCTCTGAGAAGGGAACTAGAGCTCGCAGCCTCTTTGCAATGGGGGTGTGTGTGCCACATTTGGATGTATGAGGAGGGAGAAAAACTGCATTTTGGCTGAACAATAAATGGAGTATGGCAATGGCCTATGTACTTGCCTGGAAGCAGGATGCACAGGCGAGGTACCGTGGAGAGGGGAGTTTGGTGTCAGTGATGCTCACAGGCTCTCTGTGTTTCTCTTCCAGTCAGATGGGACCATCCTGGCTATTGCTTTGTTGATCCTCTTCCTCTTGCTGGCGTTGGTTCTTCTCTGGTGGTTCTGGCCTCTTTGCTGCACAGTGGTAAGTGACAGAAACCATTAGCACAAAACAGCAATTCAGTGTTGCCTGAATGTAAGAAATGAGTGGGAAGGAGGCAAAGGTTTCCAGTAAAAAAGAGCATAGGACTGGTCATTGAACAAGACGGCATTTCTTCCATTGCTGGCACTGGTTCATGCTCTATTTCATCTGCCTGACCCTTGGCAGATTATACCCATGAAATAGCAATGTTGCTAACATACAGACCTTGTCAGGAGCCTTTTTGTCTTATTCATTGGTCACAAAACGGAAATGGTTTGCAGAAATGTATTAGTTGCCATGACTTTTTAGGAAGGAATGGTTTTTCTGGATTTCCGAATTTCTGTGTCAGTGTCCCAGTGCTGGAGGGCTCTTGTAGAAGGAGGTTGTTCTGCCTCAGGTACAAAGAAAAGACATTTCTAAGTGTACAAATTTTTGAAAGATTAATTTTTTTTCCTGGCTTACCATGTCTGAAAAGCACTTTGAAGTATCCAAATGACAGTTTCAGTAGAAGTATGACTGAGCTTCACTGAGCAATAGTTTTCCTTTCCTCCATGCTTTTTCACTAAATGTTCTGTAGAGTTAAAAAGCGCAGACACAGAGTTAATTAAAAAAGGCAGACAGAAATCAGGAGAAAACAAGAGAGAAGGAAGAGGTCAAGAGAGGGAAGAAGGAAATCACAGGACTTGAGACAAGCTTTTCTCTCACACATGACCCTGCTGTTTGTCTGCAAGGACCTGTCATACCCCTGCACATCTCCGATCATCCCCCAGGGCTGCCTTTTCCAGCGAAGTTCAGGGCAAAGGCTGAATTATTGTGGAACATACAACAGTGAAGCTCTGCTCTTGCCTTGGGTCTTGTTTGTGCTGCAAATATAGAATGAGAATTATGGATGTACAAATGTCAGCAAAATTGGAGCCTGGTTTTGGTGACTGGCTGTGTATAATGTTTCAGATGCTTCTTTTAAGACTGCCCAAACTGGCTCCAGTTTCTGGGTCACTATCATTATTCCTGATTTTAAATCACTTACCCAGTGTTGTAAATTTGCACCGTATTGTACCAAACCTACGATCTGGTGCTGAGGGCTTTGGAGCCACAAACTGCAGGAGCAGTCACATCTGAGGATGAGTCTTTGTGGTGAGATGTATTTCTCTATCCAGAACAAGGATGGAAATCTCGCAGCAAAAATCTTAGTTGTCTATTTGTGTTTCTGGCTGGAAATGCTAGGGGTAAAATGCTTCTTTTCACAGTAGTTTGGCACCTCTGTCCTGAGATGAAAACCAGAAGGGAAAAAAAATATTTTTTGGACTTTTCAGAACAATAAGAAAAAACAGTTCTAAAAATGGACAAAGGCTTAGCAGTGTGGTAGGTTGCTCAGAGTTATTTGTCTAAACTAGATGGCACATTCCCAGAGAAGCTGGGCCAACTTCTTTGTTGGCGCATCTGCATAGAAGTCAATGGAGATGTGCCCTGTACAGATGTTTACAGTGGGATTTGGTGGAGAATTGAGGTGACAGACAGGAAAGGCTGCAAGTGATGCTGCCATTTTAAGGTTCTGTTACAGGAGAAAGATGAAGCTGATAGGGAAGAGGCATACATAAAAGCAGCAGGGCGTGGAGTAAAGGCAATATGGAGCCATGCGTTGCGAGGGTAGTATGGGTCTGCTGCAGTGGAATGGTGTGAGGATGGTAGTCATATAACAGCGTTCTTGAAGTGTGAGAAATACAGTCCAGATAAGCAAGGGGAGTACAGCAGAGATAGGGAGTCTCTTGTCCACATGAAACTTTATAAGCTTAATATTTTCCAGATTTAAATTCTGTACTTAAAAAATTTGTTGTAGATAAAAGCTTTTCCTCACCCTCTCTCCTCCTTTACCTCCCACATTCCCTCTTAGCAAGGTCTCCAAGTGGGGACTATCTCACTGATATTTTCCAAATGTAAGTCAAACACATCCCTCTACTTGCTGGAAAGATTTTAATTCAAGAGCTCGTATGAAATCTCTTCCATCTCTCTGGGATGGCAGTCCGGTATCTTTGGCAGAATATCAGCAGCTGAGATACCTCACTGTGTATTGCTTACCCAAAGATTCTGTAAAATTAAATATAAATCCACAGAGGAGTCCCCAGCCTGTTTTGCTTAGGGAGGGAGAAAGAGAGCAGAGCAGTGCTTATTTACTAGTTTGGTAACGGCACATTAAGGAATGCAGTGTTGTCAGAAGCACAGAGTGAACTGAGGGCAGAGGAACTGGCTTGCACAACAGACAAGAGAGGCAGGCAAGCAATAACCTCTAATAATCAAACCGCAGACCCAGAGACACTGCTGTGGATTCAAGCCCAGGGACGTTTTGGAGATAGTGGTGTATGTGTCCAGGGGAAAAAGAAAAACGCACAACAAACTTTTTTCTTACCAAGTATAAATTTGTTTCTGAGTGACAAGCTCATTTCTAAACCCTGAAATTCCTCTTGGCATGCTTTTTAATTAAATAGGAATCATTATTATCCAGCAGTTCTTCAGGAAAGACACTAAGCCAGCTTCATCCCTGGAGTAAATGGACTGAAGTCAATAGACTTACTCTGGAGACTTATCTGGAACCCAGTATCTCCTTGGCATGCACCCATAAAGAAATGCTGTTTCCAAGTGTATCCAAGTTTATTGGTCTCAGAAGTATTCTGGGATGAAGTCTGGAATTTACCACTCAGTTTACAGTAGATGCAATTGTTGCTTAGTGGATCAGAACAATAATTAGGTTTTTGCTGTGCCTGATACCAGCACAGGCAAAATTTCCCTTGATACCTGTGGGGGGACATTACAAAAACATAGGAGCCAGGTGCTAACCTTTCAAAAGGTTTCAAGGATGTTTGTTCAATAACAAGAGAAAACAAAGACAGACAATTCTGCTAAGCTGACATCCCTGACACTGTAGATAGAAGAAGAATGATGGCAAATGCAAAGATATCTATAGCAGGATGACCCCACTCTTCCTGGGCAGAGCATATCTGCAAAGTACCAGCAGATGCCAGTTCGCGGCCTCGCTGGTGTTAGTGGGCGTTTTGTTGTTTCTTCCCATTCCTCCTCTTTCCTGAACACAGAATAACCTGAAGGAGTCTATCTGATCATAGTAGTAACCGTGTTTGCAAGAGGCTATTTAGGTGCCCAAGGGAGAAATTGTTCCAGGTAGGAGGCCAACATAAGGTTTAGGTTTAATATTGATAGAAACCAAATAGATTTTAATACAGATGTAAGCCAAATAGATAATAAGCCTCCAAAACCATCTTAAGGAGCATTTTGCAGGCACATTGTTAGATTGGCTTGGAAATGGGGCTGCTTAAAGTGTTTTGGATGTATAGTGAAGGCATAATTAATACAATAGTTGGAAGGCTCGTCTCTGCTGGGACAGTTTCCCTGTGCCAATATGCAGCACCACACTGAGCAAGTCTCCCACTGACAATTAATTGGCAGGCTGAGTGAGTTGTGCTTGGGCTCTGCACCTGAACAGGATCTGCGTGAAAGATTAGCCCTGGCATAGCTGAAGTGGTGGCTGCAGTCAGCCTGCCCTGAGCCTCGGGCTGAACCTTAGCTAGGGCGGTCCAGGGGATAAAATGCGGAGGATATGAGTGGAAATATCTCCCTGGTGCAGCTGAGACTCTGAGATTCAAAGCATTTCCCCGCATGCTCATCCATCACGTTTCTACATTACAATTTTATGAGGTAAACATGAGTCTTTACCTCCCTTATGCGTCCGTACAGCGTGGCCTTAAGGGGGAGGACATGAGAAGACAATCTATGTTAATTGCCCACTTAGAATATATACACCATCTTACTCATTTTTTTTTATACTGCAGCTTTTTAAAATACAGGGGAGTGGCTGGCATATAAATGAGGTGTTGGTATTTAAGCATCTAACACCAGTTTTAACTTTAAAGCTGCTTTCTGGAAGGAAGCATGGAAGAACCCAGCAATTTGTTTGGCTCTCAGTCTGGACTGCAGCTGACCAGAAGTTTTGGAAACAAAAAAGCTGGATGGAGAAAATACAGAAAGTATATATTAAAACCACATGAAAATCATGGCTAAACTGGAGGAAGAGGAGGGGAGGAAATGGATAGACTCTACAGCAACCCTGAAGAGTCTTAAAATTAGATGGTGCGTGATGCTTGATGGAGATTACTTACAGGGATCCACATATTCTGATTCCCACCCGCTCCCACGTGCATGAGGCACAGTTTTTCTGCAGTTATGATGATTTTGGGAGAAGGGAGTGCAGGATCATGAATCATCTGAAACATTATTGAGACAAACCAAGAGAAAGAGACACAAATGCGCAGGCAGAAATTGCTTGTGGACCCTGCAGTCCCTGCCTTCATTTCAGATCTGAGCTATGGAGGCAAACGTTCCCATAGTATAATGTGGTACAGTTTCAATGAGTTTATTGGAGCTTAATGTGGTGTGTAAAATCTGAGCTCTGAATCCATACATGCTACCACAAATGAGTGCCTTCATTTATAGCAGTCAATCCAAAACGTTTGGAGGTAGTGCTGTTATTGTATTTAAAGTAGTGTAAACAACAGAACCTGACTTTGCACTTGCTGTGCACAAAGGGCAGCTGGAGGACAAAGACAGTCATATTAGTCACCCAGAGCACCTACAGCAGTTCACTGTTCCTCTCAGCCTCCTGTCAGTCAGATCAGGATGGTTTAGATACGGTTATAATGCTCTATAACTGGCTGTCTTTAAACCGGCTAGCACGGATCCCGAAAGTAGCATAGCAGACGCATTTTGCCTGGGCTAAAACCATCAGCTCTACAGCAGCCCAGGTAGAGAAATGGGCTAATAGATCAGTGTGCATGCCAGGCACTGAGCTAGGGTGCTTGGACGTGCTGCTGGGATGTGTCATTACCAAAATGTTGAAGCCAAATTCTCCAAAGTGTTCATTGGTTCTGAGGTGCCCAAACTGAAGGATCTGCATGGAGTTCCCTTTTTGGAAAGTGCTAAGCGTTGCCTTTGAAAGTTGGGAAGGTACCATTTGCCTTTAGGTGATATTCCTAGACTTCAGATTCCCAAACCATTTTACTTGCTAATGCATTTCCTTAAGGCCAGATCAAAGGCCAATTATATTAACCTTGACCAGCGCCAGCACCCTTTGTTCCAGACCACAGCAAATACTAACACAGAGGAGGCGCTGTTGTTCTCTTGCCCCAGTCCTGCATGGGAAGTCATTAACTCAATAGAAATGACTTCTTCCTTTGTTTTTTCCCTGGCTGCCTCTCACCTTTTACAAAGAAAGCTGGCTCAGCCCAGCTAAGGAGAAATAGGTCTTTGGGACAATCGGTGAGTGAGAGCAAGGGCTTCTGCATATAGCTGAAAGTAGCTATGATGTTTTTCTTTAGTCCAGAAAATTAATTTCATTTATATAGTCTCCCAAAGAAAGTGGGTCTGACGCTTGACGCAAACCCCACGCATTCTGACCTTGTTTGTCTGTGTAAGTGAAATAGCCTAGGAAAAGGTATGACCTTTGCAGGTGCTACATTTTTTCATGCATTGGCTGGAGAACTGCATGTCAGCCCTATTCAGTTGCAAGCTGTTCCAGAGTTAATTAAATGGAGGGCTTTTTTTCCCTCCATGATGTCATGTCTTTCGTAAGTGGATGATTTTGACTTGTGCCATGATCTGTATTGAATGTGGTTTGTGCACATCAGCTTGAAGTCTTAGGTGTGAAACAGCCCCGTCTCCTCATTCTAATGAGTTAAAATTGATCTGCTTACAGGCTGACAGGAGAGGTTAACCCGAAGGTACGAGTTAGCTTTCCTACTGGACTTCATTTACTAGTATGTGTAGGAAGAATGTATTATACAGCAGATGAAGAAGTAGGGCCAGGCTTCTGCTTGGATTAGAATCTTTGAAGCGTAGACCAAATCTCCAAGGATTTAATGGGTACTTAGAAGACACAGCAGATATGAAACAAGTAAAAAGGAAAAGTTCCTTTACCTAACTCATAACTAAATTATGAAACTCTTATCACAGGACTTAGAGGTGGTCAATACTATAAGTATATAAGGAAAAATAAAATGGGGCAGATGGGTGATATTTAATGCTATAAAAAAACCCTGCTTTATTAGGATAGCAAAAATACATGTTCTGTATTTTCCAGAAGAGTGAAGGTAAATAAGGACAAAAACTCTGCTCAGTTAACTGCATGCCCCCTTCCCAAATTTTAGTCTTAATTAGAGGCTAAGTCCGTTATTTCTTCTGTTTTCTCATGTAGCCCTCACTTTAAAAGATGATCTGTTCTATCTTAAAGCAGATACACTTCACTGACAAGAAACATATTGCCCCAATTTATCATATAAAACTCCAGGGAGAGTTACTGAGTATGGGCTTGCTGGACACTGTAAACTGGTGGAGTTTTCTGGTCTCCCAAGATGGAAAACATCCTAGACACATTCCTGGAATATGCAAACTTTGGATTCAACTTGTGCTCTCTTATGCCTGAATGGCTACAGAAATTTCAGGGCAACAGAAAACCAGTCCCCTCCAATGCTTTTAAACTCCTAGGAGGTGGCTAATAGCATTCTTCTGCTTTTACACTGGGTTATTCATCCGAAACAGCTGCTTCTCTGTGCATCTGTAACATCAGGGTAGGTCAGCTAACAGAGACCTGTGTCTGTCACATGCGTGTTGAGATCTGTGATGAAAGGCAATAGAAAGGCAAAGAATTACGTTACTGTCCTGAATTTTCACAGCTAAGTGTGTAGAAGTGCTGACAACTACTCTTGAAATTCCTTCCCCTGCCAAGAAAAGCCAATGGCCACCTCTCCATCCCACAGGCCTTTAATGCTTGAAAACAAAAGACTGCGTTGTAAGGTTTTTATAGCACGGTGATGATGTAGAAACCCTCAGGTATTCCTCACCTAGCCAGCAAATATGGTTGCTGAATGATCCTATTTTTCTTCTTTCAGACACAGGGACAGGAGATACAGTTTTGCAGCAGCAATCGGAGAAATGGCTTTGGGTTATCAAAACAATTGCAGCACACATGAACAAACACTTCAGCCTTGCCAAGCTAAACTAGCCTAAGCATTTTGCTTGGCCGAGCACGCTCCCAGCTGATTGTGTTCATTCGGGGCGTGACGCACATGATTGTGATCAGCAGGTCCATCTGTGTCATCTGGCGAGGCAGAGGGAAGGTGAGAGGTGCAGCCCAGAACAAAACGTGGCGGACTCGAGTCTTCTGTGCCGGTGTGGGCTGGAGCCTTGCTGGGTTCCCTGTAATGGCATTTTCTTTCTTACACTTGAGTAATTGTTTCTATTTGTGCAAAGGGAGCAGGTGGAAGGCACCGCCTGTTGGCTCTGGGACCTTGTTATTCCCACTTGGTGTTTGCTTTGCTCACTTGTGTGAGATGCCACAAAGATCCCGTTTGCTTGACTGCCTCCAGTACCCCGAGTGAGGCTCTTGTGCATATACGGCTGTTACTATAAGAATCCGAAAGGGAGAAGGAAGAGATTTGTACTTTTGTAGACCAAAAGCCTTTTCAGACCTGGGCAGTGAGACAGAAAATATATTTTTTGTAAGGCTTGAACTTTGAAAGTTTGTACAGGCTCAAAGGCAGAGAAGACTAAACTCTCCCCATCTCTGGACTTGTCCAAACTAACCAATCTATGTTGCCAGCTTATGGGGGGTTCAGTTGCTCTTAGAAGTGCATAGCACTTAAAAATGGAAGGAATATCCTCCCCCCTCCTTCCCCCTTGACTGTGATAGAAAAAAATCGGTTTATAAAAATCAGTTTGTGTGTATGTTATGAGAAGGAATGCAAATGTATGAAAAACACAGCCATCTCTTCATTTCCATGTCTGTAATCTCAAGAGTTTCTAGTGATACTGGCTGAGAAGTTGTGTTTGAATGCTTAGCTGGACCAAATATGTTGGACAGATTATCTTGATGTTTCATGCTAATGCAAATGAGAGAAGCTGCACTGCAACCCGTGATGTTCCACCAGAATAATGTTAGAGGAGGGGGAATAAGGCCGCTTCCAGCAGGTATATTTTGGATCAGATATCTTAAATTTCTCACCATCCAGTGGGTTTGGATTAAGGGCTTTGGTTCAAAAGGAGGTCTGCTGGCAATTGTCACCCCTTGCACTGACCAATACGTATCTGAAAACATGGCTAGAAAAGTCTTCTGTGTATTTTGGTGCATTGTATGGGCTGTGTCAGTGTTTGTGTCAAGAGACATGTAAGAGATTATGCTCTCTCCATCTTAAACCAAGGAGCAGCACTTTGAGTAAACCGTGCTGATACCCATGATTTCCTTTCCACAGAGCAGTACTCTGATGTAGACAGCTTTTCATCTACTTTTCATCCTTTGCTTCCATCGAGGAAAGAGCTGGTATCCCCCAGAGCTGCAAGCACAAGCTTGGAATTGCAGGGTACACGGAGACGGATGCCGTATCAGACACTCACCAGCTCTGCTAGTCAGCCTGAGCTCCTCCGGGCCATCGCTGCTCCTTTCTCCCTCCCGTGGTCAGCGGCTTTACAGCCACAGCCTGACCCGTCATTCTGCTGTGTCAGAATAAGCGACATTGTGAGCAGGGCAGTGGGTGCGCCTACCACGCTCCTCACGTCTCGTTTCATGCTTCCACATGTGCTTTGTGCTTCTGTGTGTATAAACAAAGATTCAGTGTTGATTTCTAAAGCACGAAGATTCTTTAGCAGGGGTTCCCTGTAGGGCACTGTGGGCCACCAAAAAAAAAAAAGCCCTGCTGCCCAGGAACAGGTAGTGGCAGAGCTCTACAACCATCATTGCTCTGGGCTGAGATACAAACAAAGGACTGGTCCAGCCCCGATCTCCTCCCTTGCCAGAGGCACATGCTCTTCATTAATGGCCACATTGCATGACTCGGGGTTTGCAGAGGAAAATAAAAACAGTGAGCTCATCAGAGAAGGAAAAACACGAGTGAGAGGAATTGTTGTAAATATTTATATCTTCAGGGCCTTTAATGTGATTGTCATTTTCCCTTTCTGCATTTAAGCAGCCAAGCTGTTATTGTTTGGCACTGTGATTTTTATTTTTTTAAGGCTAATTTTTAAGCCTGCGCATCTGTACCCCATGCCTAGGCAGCCTCTACACTTAATACCCAGTCTTGAGAGAAGCTGAGGATACTCTGTGCTCTCTGCACAGCCACTCCGCACCCTGACAGCATCTGACTCGTGGTCTGGTGTGTAAAGAAAGACCTGCCTCAGCCAGATGGACCTAAAGCTACTGGAGCAAATCCATTCCTGGGGCAGTTGCATCGACATGACTGGCTGGATTCAATCTGTTGACTGCAATGGCTGTGCATTGGGGTGCGTCTCGTGTAAGGGAGAGATATTTGACATGCCTGTATGCAACTGCTTTCCATTTGGAAGGCGCTCTGTTGCTCTTGGAGTGGAGGGCTGTGATACTAGCCAACTGCCTGCCGAACCCTAGATGCAAACTTTTTGCATGAAATAATAGCCTCACGCCCACATACACTTAAATTGTTTCTATGGAGAATATCCTGGACCAGTCTAAAGCCTCACCCTGCTTGCTTTATTACAAAGCCTGGGAGAGCCTCAACTGTATATATTTTTTTATATATATTTTTGTTTTAGCTTATGAGAGTGAACTGATAATGTGAAAAGCATTTTTCATGAGAGCATGAGGTGACACAGCCTTCTGGAATGAACTATGAGTCTGGGAGACAGAGGCTGGGGGTTTATTACTGCTTTGCGATCTCTCCAGGGCATTTTACTCCACCTTGGTTTCACCTTTCAGCCTTTGTTCAGGCTGTAAATTATTTGAGGCAGGATCTGTACACGTGTGCAGTGGCCAGGAGAAGGAGTTGCTGATTTTAGCGTGGTTGTGCAGGTGAAACAGTGATAACTATTAGTGTTACTTAGATCCAGCACTGGCTATGGTTCCTACTGGGATCAGGAGGCTGGAGAATCAAGGATATCTGATTCGGAATTTGCTGCTACCTCACATAGGGTGGGGGTCACCTAGCGAGCAATGTGAGTGGAGCTGTAATTAGGAGATGTTTATATGGCAGGGCTTTGGGACGCCTCCTGTTTCCCCTCTTGCTCTCGGGGGCTGTGACACCAGTAGCACACATCACCACCCTGTAATCACACAGTACTGTAACGAAGTTCAGAGATGTTCGCAGCGGCATATCCTGTTGTTTTGTTGTTTGGTGTTTTTTTAAGTGCTATTTGAATTGTGCTAAAGGACACAGTATGGATTTATTCTTCTGTTTCTCTTTGAATCTTCTAGATCATCAAAGAGCCTCCCCCACCTCCTGCAGAAGACAGCGAGGTGAGTAACATTGGCAACCCAATTTCCTCAATGTTTAGGATAAGATTTTGTTCAGTCTCCTCACAAGAGGTTGTGATTCTGATGCATGGCAGAGTATGGACCTTTTAAACCTTTGTGCTCAGCTCTAGCCTTAAAGTCAATAGTGGTTTAGCTTTCTAGCTGGTGTCTGCCATGTGTGTTTCACTCTGCTCACGTTGCTTTCTACAGAGGTAGAGATGTGATTTTTATTTATTTAAGAGTGACTGTAGATGTATGTATGCAATACTTCCACGGAGCAGGTAGGGAAGGAGGACAGCGGCAGACAATGCTTCCGCGTGGTCGGAACAGCATTACAGAGTTAGGCTGTGATTCACAAAAAGGACAACCCTTAAGCGCATGTTTAACTTTGAAGTTAATGGAACCTAAACATATGCTTAATTTCCTCCCTGGAATGGCGCGGTAATGATTTTGATGGTTTAGGGTATATAACAGATTTTGGCAGCTGAGTGGTAACTTACAATGCTGATCCCTTGGGCTGCAGTTGCTGTGAGCAAAGGCAGCACACAGTCTTTCCAATGCGTCTGAAGACAGCGGGCCAGATTCTGAGTGGCTGTAAAACCTCGGCAAAACCATCTTGATATCAGAAGAGCTTCAGTAGCCAGGGAAGTTTTAATGGAGAGAAACAATAAAGCAACATTAAAATCTTCATCCTAATTCTGCTTACTCTTTTTAGGTGAATCTAGTAACAAATGATTTAAAGCTATGTCACCATTACTTAATTAGTAGACTCTCCCCAGAAATAGGCCCAGTTTTTCATCTGCCTCTGTCTGTGTCCTGCTTTCAGCACGCAATGAGTCCCTTCTTCGCTTTCACTGTTTTGCACATGGGATTTCACTGAAAAGTCACTGGGCTGTGTTCAGGGCGCATTGATGTCAATGGGAGTTTTCCCATTGACTTCACTGGGATTTGGATCAGTTCCTCTTCACTATGCAAGTAAGAGAAGACTGAGGTCTCTGCTCAGAGTGACTCGGTTGGTTAGTTCGCCTTGCTTATTGCTTTTGGAGACAAATTCATTTGTCATTCATTTCATTGCCTGCTTCAGCTTGCAAGTGGAAAAGCTTGCTGAAATGATTCTTTCTGTGCTCTCCATAAAGTCTGGCCCAGTGAGTGTTCTCTGTGCCAAGGCAGGCAGACACCCTCAAGGCTCAGTCCTCTGCAACGCTGCGGAGGTGGAATCCAACCTCGCTTCTGCCCGCACTGAGCACAGAGATCAGGGCAGAGTTCAGGGCAGCTGGAGCCAAGGCCCGTACTAGAACCTCAATCTTGGTGGCACTTCAAAACAAGCCTGAGGAAAAACTCCAAATCTGAACATTCCTGGTCCCAAGAGAGATTTGCATTTGGATCCAGTGCTCCCTGTGCCTCTATACGTGAGCATCTGCCCTGTTTTCCTAAGTAGACATTTCTGTGTAAATCCACTAGCTTTGTTAGCTCTGTCCTCTGAATGAAAAGGAAAACATTAACCAAAAATTGCACATGCTGTGTTGTACATTGCACATTCCTCCAAGCCAAGGGATTAAATTGCTGAAATTAATTAAAATACATCATTCTGGAATGCTGGCTCACTGGTCAAGGACTGGAAGGGGAAATTACATCTCTGTGCTAAGAGGGAAGGTGTGCTTCATGTGTAAGGAAGCCTTTTATCAAACCACTAAGTGCTGCAAAAGCAGACCTGTTGCTGCAAAATAAACTAGTTGCAGCAGACCAGTTATATTTGCCTTAGGTTAAGTTTAGTTAAGCTGGTGTAAAGATATTTCTGGACGTGTTATATATTCTCTCAGGCCTTATTCTGACAGAGAGGGACAGTCTGTGCAGCTCTTTGGATGAAACAGTCCTCATTTCATTTGTCTGTTTCACAGTTTTCCTTTAGCAATGGACTTGCTGCTGGCTTTTTATTTTAAACTAACCTGGTCTTGTACTGTGGAGAACAAAGGCCAAATCCTCCTTGCACAGAAGCAGAATGTTGTTCTGCTTGCTCTCAGGCTTGCTTCCCATAGATGATGGTTTTAAACACAGACTTGTCCGGGCTTTGGTTGTACCCAGAGTAGGGCACCACATAGTGCCTGAAAAATTGCATTCATCTTGTACCTGTAGCTTACCTGCTTCCCTGTTAATACAAGAGAAAAGCTGTACATTCTTTTGGCTATTCTTACCGCTTTGGGACCCTGGGGTGGGGGGCTTTGGTTACAACAATGTGCCAACATTGTAAGGACTAGTCTGATGGTATAATTTCACACGTACATTCTACTAGAGCACATCCCCAAAGCTCAATACTCAATTATCCTATAGTCATCTTACACAATTAGCAACCAAAGGTGTCTTAAAAAGGAAAATATAGTTTATGCTATTTTAGAAATTGTACAGCATCAGAGCAGTGCTCAAAAATTAGTAAAACTTGAAGCTATGACTTGTACTATGCATTTTTTCCCAGATAGAAGATCTTCCCGCTAGTGGAAAAATAGCAGAAGCTCTGAAAAGATGCATTAATTGTCCCACCTACTCTTATAGAGCCTGGTCCCCACAATGGGATTGGCAGTAGTATGACAGAAGGTTGGATACTCCAGATTTTCTACTTTGCTCAGAACAAATAGAAGATGGAGTTGATTTTTCTGCTATCCAGTTTTTCTTGCGTGTTGCAGATAGCTTTGTCCCTTGCAACTGCTTGTCTCCAGCATGAAAGAGTGCTAATCCCTTAAGCAGCAGCATTACAGTTACAGTAAGATTTTTTTTTTTTCTTCTCCCAAAAAATCTTGGCAAAAAAAGACAAGAGGAATTCTTGCATCAGCAGATTTGGGAGCTGAGGCCCATATGTCTTTGCGCTGCAAGGAGAATGCATTATACTGTAACAATGAAGGGAAAGTAGCATTGCTGTCAAACCAGCCAAAGGTTTTATTGAACTCTACTTTAAAGGCCTTTTGAGACATATTGGAGACACACTCACTGTTGGTGAAGGAAATCATTATTGGCCAGAAACTTGCAATTAATTCATTCAGAAATTGCAAATGTCGTCAACTTAGTGCTGTGCTCCTCAGACAACACAGGATACTGGAGGAGGTTAAGCCCAGATGAAGGACAGATGGTTTCACTTACTGCCAGGAAAGATTGAGTTAATGCCAATCGGAAGACAAGGAAAGATTGAGTAAATGCCAATCGGAAGAGGTGAATGCCTCCAGGAGCCAGTGAGCACCTTTCTGGCCTGCGATTAGTCATTGATTGTGGATCAAAACCACATTCTTCTACCTCCAGTGGATAGGAGGGCTTTTTCTAGCCCTGTTGGAGGAAGACACAGCTGCTTTTATTCATGTGTCCCATCAGCTTCAGGCTTGGCTTATTGGAACATCTCTTACTCAACTCAGACCAGAAGTTTACCACGAGGCTGAAGCTGGTTCTCACTATAGCAACCCATCTTCTACATCAAAAAACCCAACCTGCAGGGCTCTGCAGCTTCCAACAATTTCCTATGTGCTCCTTTTCCTCTGCCAGAGGTCTGCAGGTAGTCAGTCCCCACGGAAGGACAGACTCTGACTGCAGGCAGCGGGCGCATAAACTGGAGCCCTCCAGAATATCCTCAAGGGGCACCCTCTCTTCTCATGGCCTCCTTGCTCTGTAAAGAGAGACCAGGCAATGTTAAAATACACTGCCGTATCTTCATTTTCTATCATGGCAGCACTTCCTCCCACAGAAGGGATTCGAGGACAGAGAGTTCCCTGAAGTCTGGCAAAACCAGGCAGGAGATCTCCCAGGTGACCAGAGTGTGCCCTTTCCTCATCACTCAGACCTGCTTTTTCCATGCTGTTCTATCATCCAAGCTCCGCAGTCACCCCTAGCGTGGCACCAGAGCCAAGCCACCAACCAGCCTGTAATTGGATAATTCTTATGTCTGTTGTCATCTTACCCACATACACCAAAGCAAGCACACACAAGAAAGTCCTGGAGAGAAAGGACCATTCAGCAGCACAGTCATGAGATGCTGAAGGTGGTTATCACTGTCATGGGAGGCCAGCATGAAAAGGAGGAATTTAATTCACTGCATGCCAGCTATTGTTAAGCTGACAGATGAAACCACCTGTTCAGCTTGAATCAGGTTGATCTTCCTCCTCTCTTCCTCCCACAACGAAACATTCAGGAGGCCGGAGAATGACTAGCAGGGATTCGTCTGCCTGAGGAGCTGCTTGCACCCTCACTTATTGCTGTTTATTAATCTTTTCCAAGTTGTTTTCCCGTCTTCCTGAAAAACCTTGCTTGGGGAGATAGCAAAATAAGCTCCAGAGAAAGGATCTGACAGGAATTTTTTGTAGACACCAAGGCAGGAAACGTATTCTGTTTTTCCTGAAATAAAGCCAGGACACGGTGGTATGTCAGGTCTTTTCCTTCCCCTTTACTCCCCTTTTACAGTGAGTTGCAGAAATATGGGAAGAGGAGAAAAGGAACCTTTCAAGAGACAAGCATTTAGAATAAAAAGATTTGGGATGTTATTGGCCCCAGATGAAGAGTAGGTATTACACCATGAAGATGTGGGGTTTTATAGCCAAATTTCATGTGACATATCTATGCAGGCCCAGCACAGCAAATCCAGTTAGTGTAGAGGCTGTGAAAGTTGGGTTTAGTCGCATCACAGTTGCAATGGGAGCGTTAGTGTTAATTCCCATAACCTTATAAGACCTTACTCGATCTTCCCGTAGCTTAGTGTTTGAGCTATAGAGTGGGAATAACTCAACATCCTTTGTTCGTCAAAACAGGGGTTCTCTTAACTGTGTGCATGCAGCGCTTGGCACTTGGAGGATGTAGCTTCAGGCAGGATCTTTAAGAACCTTTACCATAGATAAGCTAGGAGTTTCTGCAGTCAGTAACACCAACAAAGTCTGGTTTTCTAAGCATTTGTGTCTCAAGGATAAGCTTATTTCTGAATTTTTTGGTGCCTCATGAGAGTTGAGCTCTTTCTTCAACCTGCTCCACAGTAGAGCACCAGTAGAACATCTTCTCTTAGATGCTTTTGTGACCTGTGAGAGCTCTCTGATGATAGTTTGCCTGTCACTGGCCCAAGCCTGCAAAGGTATGAGAAAAAAACAAAGTGTTGGGACGATTAAGATCAGGAATAGTTTATGCAGTTGCGGTTTAGACGCCTGGCAGAGTATAACAGAACGAGCAAAACCTGACAGCAGGGAGGAGATGTTTCTTGAGAACTGAGCAAGGTGTCCCTGAAGTGTAATGATGCCTCCACATCTGAGAGGTGGCCATGCAATTTGGAAATGAGTCTGTTGTTGGGAGAAAAAGGAGGCGGTAAGGAGCCAGAAGCCTTGAGGACTGTGTATTCACCATGTTTCCTCATCTGTAAATTAGATGATAACATCTCTTACTCAAAGGAATGATTGTCCCATGTCTTACAGTGCTCTGTGCAGGCAGAGCTCTCTCGAAATGCTAAATTCTGACAAGATTCAGGCATTGCAGAGATAACTGTGAAAATAATTATAAGGGCGGGGAGAGGGGTCGGTTGTCCAAATTTTTTTATATCTGGCAAAATTTAGTTTGAATTCTCACCCTGAGTGGTTCCAATGCCCCTAGCAGAGCCTCAGTTATCCTTGTGTTACCCACAGTTGAGGTTCCCTCAGGTCAGGGTCAAAGTATCCAGAGCCTGGCATAGACTCTGAGATAAACACAGATCTTTGTTTTCTGAAATCCAGCAGTTATGAATCTGGATCTCTGACTGTGAAATGTAGCTCTGTCCTGCTTCTTATTTTTTAAGAGAAACTCTAGCTCCATCTAAAGCAGATTTTGGGGGTGGAAAGATGCCAAGTTCTGTACAGTCAATTTCCAGCATCCTTAAATGCACTTGAATTTTCCGGGGCTGTTTTTTATGCTGCTGCTGGGTCAGAGCTGCAGTTCCTTATGCAGTTCTTCCTCAGGCAAAAACCCCAGTGTAGCTAAGTGTAGCAAAATATGGGCAAAACTGAGCCAGGATGTGAGAATTCAGCCCTCTTTTGTTTGCTCAGATCTTGTGAATGGGGCAGTGAGCTGGGATGCTGGACGTAGGCATTGTATGCTTCTTCCTTCTCGTTTTCCTGCTGTCTCCCTCCCCTGACCCCCAAGTTTCCAGTTGCTTTCCCTCAGCTACTCACGTGTGGTGTGAGCATATTTGCCAAGTGTGTAGGACATCACTGGTGGGGTTTGGGTTTTTTTTTTCCGCTTGTATTGCAAAACCTCCCGTGCCCTTCAAAACATGTAAACAGACTCATCCTGCAGAAAGCTTGTGACTCCTTTGTTTTTCAAGTGTCCACTGTTGTCTTTTTGTGCGTGTGCTGTTTCTGTTGTTCTGGCAGAAACACTCCTATCTTAGACTGAAGTGACTTGCAGGGCTTTTAAGGGCTTGTGGGGAAGATTTCCTAAACCTTGGTATTTCCTGTTGTGAGAAGTCCAGTCTGTGCTAAACTGAAGAGAAAGAAAGAGAATTGCTGAAGGAAAATATTTAGATGGCTTTGATTCCAATTTTTGAAAAAAAAAAAAAAAAAAAGTCCTCATGGAAAACTTCATGCAGAGATATTAAGTTCTTAGGTTGCAGCAAAGAGCCTCAGCCGCTCTAACCAGAGCGAGAGAAAGAGGTCAGCTGTGAAGGAGAGGAACCTTGTATTTACCACTCAATTGTTCACTCTTCTTTTAGATCAGGACAAATTTCACAGCCGAATTTATGTGTGTTTTGAAAAATAGAAATGCTTTTGTTTGACATGAAAAGCATAGTTTGTCTTGGATTTTGTCCCCCAGTTTTTCAGTTTTCCTACTGCGGAGTTCAATTTCAAAGTATTTTTGGCTTTTCCAGTTTTGGAAAGCTCCAAAGTTTTGGAGTTTTGCCAAATCTCTGTGAAAAATTAAAGAAAGCAAAAAGAGAGGGACCTTTTTTCATTTCTCTCCACATTTTTCACAGGAAATACTTCACGTTTTTGATGAACTCTGCTTTTCTGCTTTGCCAGTTCACAGCCTGAACTGCAGAAATTAAAAGGAAAGGCAGTATATAGGTCAGACTGTATATGGAGTTGTTATATAGTGCAACAAAGAATATGGAATGTATTGAATACACTCACTAGAACTTTAGCTACACTCATTTTAAATAAACTTAAGGAGATTTTCTTAGTTTGTTAATTTGGCTGTATCTGAGTGTCATCATGAAGACCGGGGCCCTGAACATGTTTAGCTTTGTGTATGGTGATGTACCATAGGTTTCTGCCTGCCGTATGTGAGGGTAGAACACATCAAATCCATACAGAGTTTAAGTCTCATTTTTCACACAGGGCCTGACCTTCTGCTGGCATAAACCCATGAAAATCATGGAAGCCACATGGACTTCCATGGGCAGCCTCCCCAGCACAGGCAGAAGTTCATTATAAGAGCTAATTCCATTCTTGTAACTTTTCCATCCTATTTCACTTGGCCAGCTCATCTCAAAAAACCTCCGTGTTGGGCATTCACATTGGGGTTGTTTCCGAGTGTACTCCTAATTTGCCTTCACTCAGGAGTCCATTTGACTTGCTTGCTTTCTTGCTTTTTTCCCCCGATCCTGTCAAACCTGAAGTGCAATACAATGATTTATCTGGGCCCCGGGGGGTTCCTCCAGCATGGGGAGCCGTGAGTCAGGGAACACTCCTCAGAGCAGCAGCTGTTCTCACCCAAATCACAGCAAAGGGATGGCAAAGAGCTAAGTCCCTGTTATCGTCGCTCGTGGCTAGCATACCAACCAGACTGGCAGCCAAAAGACTCAAGCTCTTGAGCGATGCTGAGTGCCATTTTGGTGGTTGCTTCAATGATTTTGCGACTTGGAAACAATTTACTTCCCTGAATTTAATGATGATTAAAGGCAGAGTCTCCTTAAAAAAAAAAGGCAAAAATCACGTTTCTGCTGGAGCTGGACTGTACCTTTCAAGTGGTGGTGGTGTTTATATCATGAAACATTTTCTTTTCATGAGTGTACATTCTCTGGAAAATAACCAGTGAGAGACCAGAACCTTGATTGCACTGGCTCTAGCAGGCTCAAAGGACCACATAGCCTGTGACTGTTTATTCCTTTTCATCTCTAGTCATGCTTCCTAACAGCACAACCCCTTCCTTCTGTTTTGTAGGAGGAAGATGATGATGGCCTTCCAAAGAAGAAATGGCCAACAGTAGATGCCTCTTATTACGGTGGACGAGGAGTTGGTGGTATCAAACGAATGGAGGTAATTAGATACCAGTTCGTGTATCACAATATCTTATTTGTGAACTAAGCTGCGATATGCCCCTGCAATTTACCCAAAAAGAAACTCAGGAGATAGCACAAACTTCTGTGAGCTTTTTTGTACATCTGAGACCAGATTATTTTTATATAGGAATATTTGAAAGCCAAACAGATTCCTGAATTTTGAGACCAACTTTTTCTTCTAGCACAGTAAGACCCTGGTCCATGCCTGGGATACAGGGGCAGTGTTGCCATACAAATTACAAGGAAATATTTTTAGTTTTTCTGAAAACCTTCCCCACTCTCACGTTCCTCAAAAATCTCAAAGGAGAAGTTTAAAGTTTGGGCTCTAGTCTAGAAACAAGTTTCACAACCTGTGGCTTGCTTTTCACCTTGGATTTGGACACTAGGAAAATCTGGACCAGGGTCTAGTTACTGCGGCAGGGATGTAACTCTCCACAGCAGCTACTATTGTAATATGCCCTGATGCCATCTTTTCAGGTGCGCTGGGGAGAAAAGGGCTCCACAGAAGAAGGTGCTAAGTTAGAGAAAGCCAAGAATGCCAGAGTCAAGATGCCAGAACAGGAATACGAGTTCCCTGAACCCAGGAACCTTGCGAACAACATGCGCAGGCCTTCCTCTCCTCGGAAGTGGTACTCTCCAATCAAGGTAAGTCCAGTCCAGCGTTGTAGTGCATAGGATGTTTCCAGGAGATCTGGATTAAGTGTTTTCACATCCAAGGCTAAGATGTAGAACTGTCCACAAACCTGAGATCTCAAGATGCTGCTAGAGTAGCTGTGTGTGAGGGAGTCCCCCTGCCTAGGGAGGTGCTGCACAAAGCAGCCACGTGGGGCAATGGGAATTTCCCACCAGGGTGATCAGGTTTTGGGATTGCATTGCTTTCTTAGACCAGAGTAGGATCCTGATCCTTTCCAGTGGTGTAGCTAGCTTCTGTAAAGTGCTTACAGGCTTGACTGCACTTCCAAGGGCAGGCCCTTTAGTCCACGCTGCGTATTCCCTGAGACGTAGGGAATAAATAGCATCCGCTTTCCTTAGAAAGAGGGGAGAAAATAAGAAGAAAATTGCTGCTAAATGTCAGCATGGAGAGTTGTCCTCGGCAGATCAAGGATTGCAGTGCAGCAGATGGATGTCTGCCAGCAGGCAGGGGTCGGCATGCTGGCCTCACGAGGAGGGGATGCCCTGCAAGAAGTGTTTGGCTGAATAAGAGTCCCTCAGCCTGGGGAAGGTCAAATTCACACTGATATCGGGTGGCATGCAATGCAAAGCTGCGCAACAGTCGCCCACAGGAACTGGGAAGAGTCTTTTTCTCTGCCATCTGTCCCAAGGGCAGGCAGCTGTTCTTCAGTTTGTCTTCACTAATACAAACGGTTGGCAGCGTACAAAACGGAAACAAGCAAGCAACTGAATACTTCACGCAAGCAAAACTCTTCATTGCATATGTGAATGCTTCTCGTGGATTAAAAGAAACAAACCACACAAAACAGATACTAGTTGCATCATCCAGGGGGTGGTATAAGGGCACTCCAATGTCAGAAAGCTAATCTTTTGCATTCAGGACCAATTAAGCTGTCCTCAGGAAAAGAGGACAGCTAACTGCTGTGGAACTACTCTAATGAAAAGAAAAAAAAAAATCCCGCATTTCTATTTCGCAGTGTAACTCTTCTGGGAAATGCTAATACCCTTCTTGTCTCTTCAGTCTGGGGCTATTCGTCAGTTATCTGTATTTGTCAGCACTGTAGTTATCAGTCTCAGAAAAGACTGAAAATGCCCAGTTCGTATCCAAGTGCAAACCTTCCACCACTGGAGCTTGGATCTCATTTTGAAGAGTGGAGATGTTCATTAGGGTCTTAGAAACTCTCTACAGGCAATTTATCTGCAAGTAGTCTGCAAAGAGGGTGTACGTAGCATATGTAGTAAACCTTTTGTTGTATAGAGCTCACCTTAAACTTTATGCTGAGGAATGGGGAAGTGAGTCACTGCTGGAAATTAGCGGGTTTATTCTCCTGTTTTCTTCCTCTTCAGTAGCAGTCAATCTAGTCAGACATATTCTGTTAGCCAAGTTAGTGCAATGCAGATATATTACACTACAGTGCACCCAGGTTTCCCTACCTTGTATCTTGTTACTGACCAGCTCCAAGCAGTGCCTGTAGGAATTTGGGTAAGTCATGTGTTTTGGCTTTCCTCAGTCATTGATCTTGAAGCTGGTTCAAATCCAGTGATGGGAACGGCAAGGACGCACAAGGGAGTAAGAGTGGTTTCCGGAGAATACGGAAATGTAAGCCTCTTTGAAAATTTGGTCCAATGCCCTCTCTCTTCTCCCCCTTAAAGATTATCATCTAATAAACACAGCCTACCAACAAGTCATTTGCAATTGTGTTATAATGACTTCAACATGTGTTCATGAAGGTTATTCATTCCCACAGTGGGACAGGTTAGAGTCAACTGTTTTCAGTTCAGAGTGAGGAATGCAGTAAGTGCCATCCCATATAGCTGCTCCTTTGTTCATAAACGCATTGCATTGCCATTTTGCATCAGTGCAAAGCATTTGTAAGACACACTTGTCCCATCTGGGAGATTTTTCACTCCTACTGTGTGCTTATGGAAGTGACCTCATCCAGCTGAGAGACGCAGCTCAGTTGCTTTTTGCGTGCTGCAGTCAGAAGGGTTCCCAGCTGTACTCTAACCACTAAGGAGCAGACGGAATCACTGATTTTAGCACAAAGAGCCCTGAATACCTGCTCAGGCAGCCAGAATCCATGTGGGTACAACTACCTGAGATCATTAGTTGAGAGCTGGGTCCTTTCCCATAGAAGATACTGTGGAGTTTTTCGGCTCTTCCTTCACCAGTTCACACTGTTGAATTACAGCCTCAGGAGACTTTCAGTTTATTTTCAGATTTTATTCGGCATGGTAGGAAATCAGTTCTGAACAGAGGAGTCAAATTTGTTGCAGATCTGTGTCCCAGCCAGAAATTCTCCAAAGTTCAAAAGAGGCTTGGAGAAAAGATTCAATGTACGTAGGGTTCAAGTTCAGTTCTGACTCTGACTAGGAACGGCTTTTGCTTCATAACAGCAAGAATTCAGAGGGACTACAATATTAGGAGCATCTCTGGGTGATATATATTCTTAATTCCTTTAGAAATATCTGTCTTACCTACCATTCAAATTGTATACAGTATAAAGACAGTTCCGATCCAAGACCCCATATCCAAATACTCCCATAACTTTGGGGTGTTTCACGTCTGGATAGTATTTAGCAGCCTGAATCTGTCTGTGGACAAGGATTTACATAATTATTAATTGCCACCACACCCCTTCTTGAACCGCACCCAAAAAGACCGTGTATGCAGATGGGACAACTGTATCCAACACTTTCCTCACGTACAATCGTGAGCACTCATCAAAAACAGAGGGGATCATTCCTATGAAGCAGGGCTCCTGCTATTACTCTCCCTGTGCAGTAAGGAATTAGCAAAATTGGCAAAATTCATCAGCACGCTTGGCAGAAGCTCTTGTCCTGAAGATGTGAGCATATGAAGATGAATTTGCATTGTTTTATGTAGGGAAGCTGTCACAGAGTCATGACAGGCAGAGGGAGGCGAGGAGGGATAGCCTATTAGGTCATTGGGTCTATACTCTCAGCCAAAGCAGGACTGCTAACATGAATCTATCCTTCACTGCTTTTTCCAGTCTGGTTTTTAAAATAACATCGAGGCTTCCACCACTTCTTGCAGGGGGATATTTCACAGACTACCAGACCTCACCCATAGGAAATGTCTCCTGATACTCAGCTTAAATTTTCCCTTATCCCTGTGCTCCAAGTGCACTCGGCTCCTTTGGTTAAAGCAGATGTTAAATTTCCACCTACTCCACTGGGCTGGTTGAAACACCTCTTTGGAAGGTAGATAAATATGCATGTAACAGGCAACTTAGAAAAAAAAATCATTGGTATTGGAGGAGGGCAAAGAATTAAATCTCAGGAACAGTGAATCAAGGTAGCTTGAATCTGACAAAGAGCCAGGAAATTCACATTTTAGGGCTAGTCATCTTGCTGGCCAACAGGTTTCCCTTTCTCCGTGCAGCACAAGTGTCAGCCTTTACTTCGTGTTCTGCCTTTTACCAGTTTATCTGGTGGAGTCTTTCTTCCCCCTCTTTGTTAGTCCTCCCAGAGTAGCATCTATAAGGTACGTAGACAGCTGAGAGTGGATAGATTGCTTTTTGAAATGCTCCAGGGATTTATTTGCTACCAACTGTGGTTACTGACACTTAACAGATTGTTGTTATTATTCGTATTTGCTGCTGTTACTTCTTTGCATGATGCCAACTGGATTATCCTGCTTTTAAAATATCGTTTCAACAGTTTGAAAGGTCAGTGCAAATAATCCAAGGAGAATCACAAGTCTGAAAACATCTTAAGAAACTTGCCAAAGGCTCAGTTCATCTGACACAGGGAAATGCAGCACAAAATGCGGATGCAAGTGAAGGATCATCAAAGGACTGTGCCTTTTGTTTTAATTTGGTTCAGGACATGCTCCCTTGCTACAGCCAGCTGTGAAGCTCTGTATGCTCTGGTGTGGTTAGCAGCTTTTCTCCTACCTCTATTTCTACCTCTGCTTTTATCTACCCATCTACCTAGCTACCTTTTCTTTCTTCCTCCTCCTCAGAGCGTTTATAATACTTGTTTGACTTTGTAAGGACGACTATCAATCTCTACAAAACAATGCAGAAAGGACCACAAGACAAGGCTGAACTCACTGTTCATCCACAAAACCTTGCATGCAAGACGTGCCTCAAGGCTGAGGTTGAAGCGACAACTGTACTCTCAAAAAGAAACCTCAGGTGAATCCTCAGTGGAGGCTACTTGAGCATTTACTAAGCCATGTGACCCTGGCACATTTTCTAGCCTTTGTCTCTCCTGTCTCTACTTACAAAGCTGACATGGCACAGCCTCCTTGCTCGATGGGGCCCAGGGGCAGCCTGGGTTTATAGGCAGCTTACAAAACTGCCTCTAACTGACTCCACCAGATACCTAGAGTCCTCCTGAGACCTGGTATCCGGTCATTCACTAGACCAGGGTTGCTACAGTGCTGAATTAACCATTAATTCAGGAAGAGAATGCATTCACATTAAAGCAATGGCTGAAACTATGCCCTCCTTCATTTGTCGTCTGCTCTGATTGTTTCTTCTTTCTGGACTCCATATCTAGTAGGACTTAGAGCTTTATTTGCCTCCAGATCTTTTTCTTTTTCCTCCAAGCAACTTTGTGCTTCAACTGCAAAGGAGTTCCCAAACACAGAGATACAGCCCATCCACTGGAGAGCACAGAAGTGTTCATATTTGCAAGGAATGCATTGCCATTTTAATTTCTTCAAGCAACATCAACCTTTCCATGATCCACTCTCCCTCTCTTCCAGCCAGATGTCTCAGGCAGACCCTGAAGCGCCATTCGGACTCCCAAAGATGGAGCGCTTGGCTTTTCCCAAGAAATCTTCATAGGCATTTGGAAATTAGGACTGCAGAATAAAAAGGACTTTTTGTTCCATGGAAAGTTGTAATTTTCCTAAAGGAAAAATGGAAGAAAAAGGTACTTATTTCTTAAGTTGTCAGAGGGGACAGGAGATCAAGAGCTTCAGCCAGCTCTGATGTAGGGGGAAAGATGGATTGGGATAGACAGTGATGGCTTCCCTTAGGTCTCAGAGGTTGTGCTGTCCAAATGCGGAAGTGTCTGACAGAGGAATTTCTTGCTTCTTCCTTCGAGAATAACGGACTTTCCTGGCTCTCGCCTTAGGAAGTCTTTTCCCCAGCATCCTATGGAAACAAGAGCTATGGAGTCATTCTGTGTGTCTGTCTGTCTCCACCCATGTATCCCTCCAACTCCCAAAGAAGCTTTGAACTATTGGCTCAACACACTGGTTGAGGAATACAGGCCTCAGAGAGGATTAGGGCCTAACGGTTTCTTGAAAAGGGAAGAGAAAGACTCTGTGTCCCAGTGAAAGGAAGAGTACACGCTGAGTGCATTGAGGCTTTAATTAGATACCAGAGAACCAGTGTCGCAGGAGGACCTTACGAATACCCTGGCTGTCAGGAAGGTCTCACCTTCACAGACACTGATGTGCACTATCAGCCGGCTCTCAGGAAAGCAAGCTTCCCTACTGCCAATTAAGCTACTTGCTCTTTTCCCACCGCCGCTGCGATATTCAGCTTACCTTTCCATTTGCTTTATTTTGTCCTGTGGTAGTAATAAAAGGCAATTCTGCTATCACAGCATTTTTGTAGTCTTTGTTTTCAGGAAGCAGGTATCGATCATCCATGAGTTTCTGAGTCCAGTCAGGGGTAGCTCGGTCTTTGGGTTTGATCTTCTCAACCACAGTAAATAGTTTCATACCAAGGAACAACTTCGTGTGTTCTCCCAGTAGCTTTTCTCCGTCTCTGCAGATACAATGAAGTTTACTGAATATTCCTGGTAGGGGTTTCACGCATGGTGCCTGCTCTTTATATGATAACATTTGTACCATCTGGAACAGTACTAATGGAAAGCTTAACAAATACTCTCTGTTGTTAACCCTCTCAAATTTTTACAAATCTCCGGGCATTGTGCACTTAAGAGACCAAGGGTCAAATGAAGTTAATATGAAGAGAGTTTGATAAATTATCTTCAGCTTGTAATACATCTGTAGTCTTCTACTGAGCCAGCCAACATGCTGCACTCGTGTAAACCCTTCTACAGGTCTCCCAGAAGCTGAGTCCATTTTGAAAGCGAAACCCTGGCTTATTAGAATATAGCAGAGAATCCTTCAGCAGCAGATGTATGTTTTGGAGGAGGTGATTTGGTGGATATTTCTACATTGCAGAGTCCTGTGCTGCTCCTTCTGGCCTCATTCATCTCGTTTGGAAAATAACCGCACGCTTGGCATTTTGTGTCGCTGCTGCATTTCAATCAGGCCTGAACGCTTTGTCTGCATTGCAGAGCAGCATTGCAGGAATGGCAGGGAGGGTCCAACCCACATCTCAACCAAACTGTCTGTCAACAAGAGATTTCAACACATTGGGTTTTGAGAAAAACATGTCTGGGTCTGTGCATGTGCACACGTGTGCGTTTGGGTATGAGACCACACAATGAGGTGAACCGCTTGTCAAAACCAGTGCAGTGGGATGAGGGTGGCATCTGCAGGGCAGCTGGCACTGAGCTCATAGGAACAGAGGACTTGAAAGGTGTGTGTTATTGCCTGGAAAAGATGCAAATATTAACTGACACATTGGGTGGGACTGGGGAGCTTGTGTGAGCCCCAGTAACCTGATGCTCTCGTGCCAGCACATAGCTGACATGAAAGATTAAGTGGGCTGTTACACAGCACCTACCTGCGGCTCAGCTGTCCTGCCTGTGTGGAGAGACAGTTTTTCAGTCAGTTCTCCCCAGCAGATTGTTTTAACACATAAATCAAAATTATTTCTAATGTGTCACAGTGGTCACCTAGAGCTAGAGGCAAGCCACACCGCCAGCCAGAGGAGGCAGCAGAATGGTTAGGAAATGCATCGTATAAATTCACCTGATCACTTTCTGCATTGATTTAGCATTTTTCTAGCAACGGTGTCAGGAGCTGAGTAGGTGTTAGAGTGTCTCAGCCTGGGAGGTATCTAAGTCACCTATTACCATTGGAGATTTTCAGAAGAGTACGTAAAGGCGAGACACACGGATACTGTTGACCATCAGATATCTGACGGGACCAGGCTGCCCAGGGAAGTCGTCGAATCGCCATCCTTGGATGTATTTAAAAGCCGTCTAGATATGGTGCTCAGGGACATGGTTTAGAAGTGGACCCTGTAGAGTTAGATAACGGTTGGACTTGATGATCTTGAAGGTCTTTTCCAGCCATAACGATTCTGTGATCTATCTGCTTGCTGTTCATCTGAAAGCCTCGTCCTTTGTACTTGCAGCAAGTTTGGACTGAGTTTCAGTGAGAGAAAACATTGCTCTCCAGCATCTTGTACAAGCACAGCAAATGGTTGAGTAAAAAATGTGTAGGTCTAAGCTGCATTATCCCCGCACTGCACTTCGCACAGCGCACTTGTTCTTGCACAGAAGATAACACTGTGTTTCTTTTGTTTGCAGGGGAAATTGGATGCTCTCTGGGTCTTGCTACGGAAGGGTTATGACCGTGTATCTGTGATGCGCCCACAGCCAGGAGACAAGGTACCATGCCTCAAAACATGTTTTACAGCTAGGGAAAAATAAAAACCCTCTGAAGTTTCTGACTGCCTTTACACGTGGGACTGAAGGCAGACACTCATGACCGCTTAGATGTGACTGAATTTTTCTTTCTGTCAGCTTTATTTGCAACTGCAGTTCATGTAGTTTGACTGAGATAGTTTCCAGTATGAAAACTGTCCAGGTGTAGTGACAGAAACACCCATCGAAGAGCCCAGTACAGTCTTGCTCTTAGATAATATAGCTGCTTTCAATTAATTACATAAGTAATTCCAATGAACAGTAAGGAATATTTCTGCATTTTTTCATTCATTAAAATCTCACATTCTGGAATAAAACTCTGAACATACATAAATACATATATTTTGCTACATAATGTAAACTTCATGGGTACAAAGCAAAGACTGCAGGATGAGGTTTGGACTGTTGTGTGAGAGGGAGGAAGTGTTCCCACATATTTCTAGTAAAAACTGGGTTCATGCAAATTTCTGTACACTGATGTGTGCTTATGGGTGGAAACAGAAGCCCTTGAAGAGAATGGATTGATGTCACCTTACAGGAATCATACTGTCTATGACAGCAGGATACTATAGAGCTACCTCTCATGTCCCAGGTACTAATCTGCTTGCTCCTTTTCAGTGGAATTAAATGTCTGGGTGCTTCCTAAGTAATTTCAGGACAGCTATCCTGAACTATCTCTTAGAGGTGTGTAGCAGAGCCCTGCAGTGGCCAGCACACACTCGTGTGTTGCGTTCAGCCCTGAGCGCCCGGCAGACAGGCAGGGACACCCAGCTGGGAAGGGAGAGCGAGAGCTGCACCTCAGCTTTGCAAACTCAGTGTGTGTTCGAGGTACACAACGTGGGTGAACTGGAATCCCTGTGGTAGCCGTAAGACATCCCCTAATTCCTTGAAATTTAGATGGTGACACCCAGTTGCCCAGGGCTGCTCCCATTTCAAGGGTGGAGATTCAGTATCTCTGAACCCCTGTCCGTATTCACCTCATAGTGAACAATGTCCGTTATATTAATGTCTTATGCAGTTGCTTTACACGCCTCTGATATAAATCAACAAAGGAGATTGGAGTTGCTTCAGGAATATATTTGGCCGAAAGCGTAAGTAACTGTGTAGCATTGTGAAGGCTTCAAGAAACTCAACTGCACGTGAAAGAACAATGTAATTTTTTGGTGGAGAATCATAGTTCTGTAACATTTGGCTCCCTGTAAGGTTTTCCATTAAATGCAGGACCAATGAACTTTTGTGAATAAAAACGTTTAATATTTTATTCCTTCAGGGGGAAGACTTGCTAAAATATCCTCACTGAGCGTGATACTGATTTCTGGGAGAAAAGGTCAAAACGTACAGACTGCTAATGCCTGGCAGTTTTCCCACAGAAATCGGGGTTTGAAGAATGCCTATTCTATGAATAATTTTTTTGACTTGGTGAGCTAAGATTATTTACATGGAAGATGCTGCTTCCATTTATGCTCAGGCAAATCCAGAGCAGTTTAACCGAAGCCGATCCAGTTAGCAGCAATGTATATTAGTGCAACTGCCAGCAGGCTCCATCCCTTTCCAGTGATGTATCTCTTAGACGTGCAGTTCTGTGTTCTGTCAGCATAAGCAATAGCAGACATAGCCCATATAGGTGTTAGATGATCCAGCCTTGAAGTAAACTAAGCTCTTTATGATTCTGCTGTGCTATAAAGGATCTCTGACTTGAGTGCAAGTATAATTTAGTGTGAAAGAGGAGCTGGCTGAAAATGCAGCCAGGCTTATAGCTGCTGAAATACCTGTTTCTCTCCAGCTGACTCCTGGAGGGCTGCAAATGTTTGGGCACTCTCCTGTGTAGATATGAAGTGCTTCTCCGATTTTCTGTGCGGGTAGGCTGCTCTTAGAACATTTGTTTTCCTTCGTGTAAACAAAACTATGAGCCTGAGTGTTTGTCTTCTTTGACTAACCAAGTGTGACCCTCTTCATGTTTTTAATCGCTTTCAGACTTAAGTGAGAAGTTTATGTTTATTCCTTTACAGTACTGACATAACTACCAGGTGATGTCATTGCCAACAGTACAGGCAAAACCCATATGAGAACCCGCTCTAAAACACTAAAATGACATTCATTAGTTTACACAGCTGAAATGGCAGAATTAGGCAGGGTTTTCCCCTCCCCTATTCAGCAAAAATGTGGGGGTTGTTTCCCTACTTCAGATTTTAAGTCAGGAGAAGAATCTAGCTTTCAAGCACTGGGCTCAGCTTTAAGATTTCCAAGTCATCTCCCATCTTGCTGTAAATATTCCCCGTGATTTGGCTGCTGGTTTTAGACTGTCATACCTCGCTTTCTCCTTTGTAGATGTAGAAAGGGATTTTACCTTGCTGGGCAGTAGGATGTTGTAAACATTTAGAGGTTTCTGTGCAAGGGACTGGGAAGGAATGAGGCAATATTGCTGTTAACTGAACTACCACAGTCCGCAACTGTGCCTTGGGAGACAAATTAGTCAAAAAGAAAAGCCAAAGGTTGCAGAAATAGTCGCAAAATTTGCACCTCACAAAATAAGGAGACTCTGAGCCCTGGTTGATCCCTGCCAATCTCCCTCTATTCTTCTCTGCGCCAGTGTTCTTCTAAGAGAAATGTAAATGCATGTCCTTAGGATACAAAGGCTGCACGATTCAGGCTACTTTAAGGCGGCTAGTTGCTTCTCCCAGGTCAGCAAACATCAAATATTATCTCATAAAACACATTACTGTGTTGGTGGGATTGGAAATCCAGTGGGAAGGTCAGTGCTGAATTGATGGGGACGGCTGCGGGAAACATCTGCCAGTGTTGACTGCAGCTGTCAGTGCCTTCAGTGCGGATAGTCCTGAGTCAGTGTGAACAGTCTGATTTCCTTGCAAGAAAAAATATGAAGGAAAAGGAGCAATTTCACAGAAAATCTTTTTCAAAATGAAACTTGCATCCTTACAACAATGTTGCAAAAGAAAAGGATCAGATGTGTTGCACTGAAATGATGGGAAATTTCTACCCCTGCAAACAACTGTGTGCCCAGAATCCCCCGCCCGGGAAGTCAGGGCTGGTTTTGGTGAGCTTGGATCCAACCCCTGCCATGAGCTTGGAGCCTTTTCACCAGTATCACAATGAGAGGGCCTCAGGAGTACTTATAAACACAGCCCTTCCTCTGAAGTGGATGTTTGATACTGTAAGTTTAATAACCTGTTTATCATTTCCTTCATCCAACCTGGGACATAGTTCTTGGCATCTCTCCAGGTTGCAACAACACTCGCAGCAATGGCATGTTAACGCTTTGCCGTCCAGAGACAGGACCACTTTTGTGATGGATGCACGGCCTGTGCACTGGGTCACTTAGCAGGCGCATTTATACACCTGGTCACATGCTAGGAATGCCACCAAGCATATGGTCTGTCCGATGGCTGACAGCTAGTGTGAGGAAGGTGTCTTTTGACCTGGTGCTCTGAGATACGGCACGTCACCTCCTTGACCTGACATGCAGACTGAGGCCAACTGGCTGTATCCACAGGGTTAGATGTTCCTAATGCAGGAGCTGCTGAAGGACAGCACTGCGGAGGACAGCCACACCATGGCAGCCCTGCACATTCACACACAGACACCTAGATGCTCTCCCAGCCATGTCTTTCTGGTGTTGGGTTTCCCAGTGCTAAAGATTAGCCAGCAGCGTAGAGCTGTCAGAGTTGTTTTGGCAGTGGTGAGCTCAGCTATAAACTCCTACGGCCTCTCCATGTGATTCCAAACAGCTCCTTTGGCCCAGGCAGCATGGACCAGGGGCACAGCAAGGACAGGCTTGGTCCTTACCAGGTTGCAAAATCTTCAGCATGGGTGAGTGGTGGCAAGTCTGTGGGCTGACATAGCTGTCCGCTGGCAAATTTAGATTCCATCCTGTTCTGCTGAACAGCAGGTGAAGGAGTGCTCTACCCAGCTTGTCAGCAAAGGGGGCTCATCAGAGCTGGTATTGACAACTCCAAGGCAGTTGGGTGGTTTTAAAGCGGAGACACAGCCGGTTTGAAGCTTCAGCCCTGCTGCACTGGTGTGAGCCCAGCCTTGCCGGTCGCAGGAGGTGGGAAGCTTCCGGCAGGCGGATGCAGGGCTTTGAGGTGCTGCTGCACAAGGCAGGGCAGCTTCAGCTCTCCGGCTTTGTCCTGACTGCTTAACTTCATCCCGATGCCGTCCTTTCACAGGGCGCTGTGGTGCGTGCTAACTCCTGTGCTGTGGGGGACCAGGCCACCCACCGCTCCTCTCCCAGGTCCTCTGCAGGAACGCGAGGCAGTGCGGGCTGGGCTGGCTGCTCGGCTTCGTCTACCTGGCAGTCACCCAGAGGAGTCTCAGACTAACTAGCTCATTTTCAATCATACCGCAGAGCCGCTCAGCGTAGACTTCACGACACAGGCTGAATAAACCCTTCAGAGTTACTTAGCAGCAAACTAGTGTGCCCACGCTGCCAGCCCCATACAAACTGCCAGCTGCAGCAGTCTTTACAGCATGGACGTGCCCGGGGAATGAGAGAACATGATTAGTGATTAGCAAAGCATCCTATGGTAACCAGCAGCCTCAAACGGAGCCACCAGGTTAAAAACCTACCACAGGGTGCATTCTCAGGCTAGATAAATATTCGAACTTTTGCAGGCAAAATTTATGGCTAGTAAAGAGGAGCCCGAAATTTGCAGACAGGAGCCTTTGACCATGTGATATTCCTAAAAGCTACGAGGAGGAGCTGTTTTGAAAGCAATTTGTACCTCCTTCCTTCTCTTTCCTGAATAAAAGCAAGCAGCAGATTTCAGACTCTTGGTGTTCTCAAATGGGCACCTTAATTCACCCACTGGTCAACATAAAAAAGTAAAGCCGGATGAAAAATAACCAAGAGGCATCTCTGCTTTGGAGCCTGAAAAGGCATTGGACTTAATCCCAGGGTTACATCATTTTCATATATAAGCAATCCCTTGCTATGATCAGTTACTTTATCCACTGCCAGCACATTAGCTGAGCTGTTCAAAAAGATTGCTTGCGTAGAATGCACCGCGGATCCAGCTTCACTGTGTTGACTAATAGTTGTTTATCTGCTGTAGCCCACGCAGCTCCTAGGTACCATACAAATTCTCAAGAAAGACGTCCCCTGCCCTGAAGTTCGCATGAGTGTATAACAAGACATTGGTTCAAGGGTAGTGACTAATAAGTTTGCAATTTATATACATTGCAGTGGATAATGTGGGGACTGCAGCTTAGATTCCAGTCCTCCTCCTCTGTGTGGCCTCAGACAATCCCTTCCCTTTGCCTCTTGGCTGTTTGCGTCCTGACCCCCTTAACCGAGGTCGGATGCCCGGTACTAGGACTGTTTGTTCACTGCAGAAGCTACAGTGATAGAAATAACTGACCAGTAAGTGCTGGACACAGGGTTAGGTGTTTCGGGACAACAGAGAGCTGGGACCTCTTCAAGGAGAACGGCCAGAAAGGATGCCTGCCCGTGGTGTGGCAGCAGCCTGAGCCAGAGTCTTACCTGGCTTCGAACACTGTGGCTGCACGGAAGCTGTGGCTTTGGACACCAGCAACAGGTCCTGAACAGCGTGGTGGTGTATTTGCACCAACTTGCCACAGGCCTGTCTGCATCTGCAAGAACAAACCGTGAAGCAAATTTTAGTCTGTGAAGGCTCTTAAAAACGCATGGTTTATCCCAAAGGAAAAGGAAAAGAGAGGGATGTTCAGGACCTGTTTCGAAGTGCACTCGGGGGCCGAGATGCACAAAAAGGTTGTGAAATTCTTTTTTCTTTTTTTTTTTTGGAGTCAAACCTGGAAGTGGTCTGAGTTTACCAACGGCCACAGATGTTTCCAATAAGACAAGGAAGTCAGAGTCACATGGGATTCCTGTGGTCTTCTCACATTTTCTGGAGACTAGGTTTGCATTCTTGTCAGCATTAATGAGGTTATTTTTACATTTGAAACATCATCAGATAGGGGTGATGTAAAAAAATACATATATTTTAGTGAACTTTATCACTTTTATAATGGAGTAAGGGAATGCTTATTTGTGCAAATTGTCACTAAGCACAGGATCCAAATAATTAGTGTCTCTTTGGAGTGTCAGTTGCATTTCCTTGCTAAACATTGTTCTGTCAGGAATTTGAAGAGATTATTAAAATGTGTTTCAAGCTCAGACTTGGCCAGGAACAGCTCAATCTGGGAGCAAATTATATTTTAATTTTTTATTGCATTGTGTTAATTGCATTTTCATTTTGTGTTGGTATAGGTAAATATAGGTGGGTATAAATATGGAGAAAAAGTACAACAAAACCATGTGTAATTATGTGTAGAGAGCTATCCTGCCTAATTTAACGAAGATGAAGGGAGAGGAGCTTTTTCAGAACAGTTTTGCAAGCTTAGTGGGGAAATCATATATGCCTATATCTTGTTAGATCTCAGTGATACGGTTCTGGTACAAATTGTGGTTAGTTAGAGGAGAGGATGAGGCTACAAAATACAAGAAAACGTCTCCATTAAAGTAATCGCAATTGTTCTTTTTACTATGAAAGGAAGAATGTGTGTGTGTGTTCACGTGCTGACATAAAAAACCTGATCTTAACATAAACAGAACAGACAGAGTATGAAATAAGACAAATTTACAGCTGAATTGCATGAATCTTCACTACAGAAAAGCACTGTTTTTCAACAAAAGGTTACAAAACTCCCTCTGCCCTATGATCACACTAATGTTTTCATATTACAACAAAATGCCAAAACCTCAAAATAACTTGATTTCGGGCTTCACTGGGAGTGTTTTGTGCAGCCTAAGGACTTCAGGTGACCACTCTGGATTATATCAGCCGTTCATCCCAAATGACTGGTTTTTGTGAAGGGCCCAATTCTGCAAAGCAAGGACTTGCTCCTGCCTGTGGAGTCCCACTGCGTTTCTGGAGAGTCACTGGAGCACACGCTGCAGCGCTGCTGAGCAGGGACATACCTCTTCCCGGCTGCGCAGCAGGGACGGCGGAGAGCTGTCCGACCCCAGCCAATGCCGGTCTGAAAGTCTGAAGCCTAGAGGTGGATACCTCTTTTAATTTGCAACCTGCTGTTACAATTCTAGATCTAAGATGTCCAACTGAGCTGGAGGTTTGTGGGCTATTCTCAAATGGCAGCAGGGACATCTGAGATTTGGGCACTAGACTGGAGTTGAAGACTAGAGTTGCTCCAGTCTCTGCCGCTGACACACAGAGTGACCTTGACCAAGCCACTTAATCGTCCTTCATTTCTCAGAGGCTTTTCCTGTCCTCTAATGAGGCTAAAACATTTTCTTTCCCAACGCATTAGTGAAAACGGCTGGAACTCAGTAATAAATTTAAAGGATTAGCAACTGTATCTGCAGGTATGCGTGTGGGTTTGCACAGTGGCCTGTGGGTTCACGTGCTTACAACGTGATGCTGATAGTACAGAGATTTGGGGTTTGGAGGCTCTGGTCTGTACATTTTAGACCTGCATGATGCTCACATAGTTTAAAGGAGAAGTCCAGCAGTGTTTCTTACATGGTGTGCCAGAGGTAATTTTTCTTTTGCAAGCTGAAGTGTTACAAGAAGAAACTCGTTGGGAACTGGGAATGAGCTTTGCCAAGTCTGTCCACACCCCATCTTTGGCACCTGTGGCAGGAGTTTACCTGTTTCAGCAGACCGTGATTCTCAGTTCATGGGACAGCCCCCCTGAGCGCTGCTGGCTGAGTGGGCAGTCATCGTCGTCTCTAAAAAATGCAGAGGAGGAAAAAAGCCACCTGAATCATTACCACGTAACAGTGACATTTCCTCCTTCTCTGTCTGTTCTTATGCTTTGAAAAACCAGAAAAACCTTTAATCTGCTGCACATAATTGAGTGTTTCACAGAGGAGATTAGCATTGGCTGCTGTGCCGTTTGAGAAACGTGTCTCTATTTCTGGCAAATTCAAAATTTCAGAAAACAAAGTCTCCTTTCCATGACTTCCCCTGTCTTGGAGACAAAGCTGTGTACTTGCAAAGACCTATCTGGGAAATAACTACTTGTCTCTCACTCCCCACACTGCTGAAACTGAAGGAAATTAAATCTAAACTAAAGAGAGAGGGACAGTGCTGCCACATAGCCTGGGGCCTCGCTCCTTGTTCGTTTTAGTGGTGTATTCATATGCTCCAGGCATGGGTTTAATCAGACCCGTTGTGCCAAGTGCTGTACAGGTGTAAAATAAAACCAGAATCTCAGCCTTGTTTGAGGCAAGGGGCAAGGGCAAGTACAGACAGATACAGCGAGAAACGCTGAGGCCATGTGGCAGTACTAATTTGTCGGAATGCTAAACAGGGATCTGCAGCACCAGCTGGAATAATCTGTTGATGTAATTCAAATCTTCCTTTAACCACAAAGAACAACTTTTCTTGCTAGTTCATTCTCCCTTAGCACATCTCCCATGCAGCTTCCAAAGAAGGAGCAGTGCAGAGTTCCAGCCAAAGGGAATATATGTGTGCGTGTGTGCACGTGTGTTAGAGCCTGGAGGAGGCACTGCCTGTGGAGATCGGGCCATAGGAGAGGGTGAGTGCAAAATTCTTGCTGGGTCTGGGCAATACTCTTCTGGACTAGTGGAACAGGGAATTAGACCATCAGGTGTGTCTAACTGTACAAAACTTGCAGAAAATATTTTTGTTTGCCAAAGGACAGATGTGCAAGCACTTAGATGGTGATGTGGGTTTCTCCATCTAGCTCAGTGCCGCCTGCCCTCTTGATACAAAGGCAGGTGCTTGTGTTTCCACTCCGGTTCCTCTTCCCTGCTCACCCTCCCGAGCCCAAAACACACAACTGCATTTTGCTCCTCAGAGAAACTGTACAAAACAGCATTTGTCCAGATTTTAGTACAGCACTGAAACTATCACAAGTGCTGAGCATTACTGTAAAGTGTGATTTGAATTGAGGCAAGAAATGAGCCTACTTAAGTGTTGACTTGAGATTTGCAGAGCAGTGAGGGACTGAGCCGGCTCTCTGCTCAGAGGATATTCCTGCGTGCGGCTCATGGAAGGGGCAGCCTTCGGTATAACGAGCTGAGAAACAAAAGGGGTTCCTAGTTTGTTTTAAAGAGCAGAAGGCAAAACAAGCCAATGGAACAGCCCAGTTCAAATTTTCCTCTGCGTGGAGTGAGTAGTTCTGCAGCTGTGGGGTGAATGAAACAACTATTGGGGTAAGACCCTTACTGGAGCAGTGCAATGATAAGAATGCTCCACTCTGGGGGTAGAATTGCAGAACCCAGGAGACCGGGTGCAGAAAAGCATCGAGGTATGTAAATTCTCACAGAAAAAAAATGCAAAGATGTTCAGTAGGTGTTTAGGTTCTTAGAAATCAGTAAAAACCTAGGAAGTGAAACTGCTTTAACAGAAAGAATAGGATTTTGATGCGGTTCTCTCTGCACCGTGTGACAGATGTCTAGAAAACCCATCTCTCCCATGCACGTTTGTTGCTGAGGGAATGTTGATAATGCATTTGGGATGTGTTTCCCTCGCGCAGCTTCCAGCAGCAGGCTGGACTTACTCTCCTTTTCCTTATGGGAAAGCGAGGTCATTGTTTCCTGTGGGATGGCAATAAATTCCTGAAAATAAGCAGCAGCCCCAGCTGAAAAATTTGGACTGTGTCTGGGTCCATCTGCACTGAGAACTGGTGAGGGGAACCCTAGGTCTTACGTCAGCAATCAGAGGGCCCTCAGGGACTTGTTCGGCATGCAAAACCACCCAGAAACAAAAGCACTGACAGCAGATGCTTTACCTGTAGTCCAAGGCACTGACAGGAATAACTTACAGCTTAATTCAGTCCTTGGCTTTCCCTCGTCAGATCCCCATCCTGGATGTGAAAGCGTGGGGTGCCTGTGGGACCCTGGGCAACTATCCTGCACCAAGTGCAAAAAGAGCAAACAGGGTCAGATTGAAGATTTAGGATGGATATTGTGAAGACAAAGGCGCAGCGGATCTAGGAGTGAGACACTTGGTAGAGTGGCTCACACCGTATCGGTGTGTCACACAACAGACAGGTTGAAGCACAACCGCTATCCCTGGCGTCACACGTGTGTAAGTCCTAATGACTGCAGAGCCCTGATTCCTGGTCTGCTTTTGTTAATACGCGTACAAATTCCAACCATGTAAGAGCCATAGAGAGACACGGTGGTGCACGGCTGGGCAGGAGCCGCTGCGCGTGGGGG
>NW_009650216.1:265649-275942 GCF_000708025.1 Charadrius vociferus | reverse complement strand
CGGGGCAGCAGCCGCTGTGCGTGGGTGGCTGCTGTAACCCCTGCTGGCCTTGCGCTGCTTTGTGCAGTGCGGTTCTGGTGCCAGGGCTCCAGCCCTCCCTCCCTCCTCTGCCGCGACTGGTGTCCCGCTGAAGCCTGCAGGTACCGTGCTGTGCGCGCCACCCCTTCCCATGGCAAGGGGACAAGCAAAGCCCAGTCTCCTTCAAAGGGGAGTGCAATACTCTCCCAGTAATGAGGAACACCTTCCTGTACGTCCCTACAAGCAGTAGGCACCTATCCTTGGTAAATCATGGCCCACCCCGTACCACCAGCGACTTACAGACCCGGGGGAGCACAAAGGCAATTTATTTCAGTGTTAACACCAATGATTGGTCATCAGCCGTTATGCACTTGCAATAAACTCAGCCGTTAGCAGGTTCATGAGGAACTGCGAAGCCCATGAAGTATTGCTGGCACACAGGAATACTGTTTCTAACTTAAGGCTGCATTATTAGAGCTATATCAAAAAATACAGAAGGAATGTGGCAGTTAGCCTGGGCCTTTGCTTGGAGTGTACAAGTCCAATGAAAATGTCCCCGAAGCCGTAATTATTTGCTCATAATTGGATACTGAGGAGTAAATTCTGCCACACAAACCTCCAATGAATTCACTGAAAGTCACGTTTCATTATAGCGTAGCCAAGATGAACGGTAATATGGGGAAGGCGTATCAGGTATTAACTATGAATATCACAAAGCACATGAGCAAAATCTGTCCCCCTGGAAAGTTCCCTGAGTCCTCTCTTATTTTGAATTAGGAGTCTATTTTAGAGATAAGGAAATTCAGATTTAAGGTAATTGTGTGATTTCACACCACGCTGTTTCACAGTGTCATGAATAGAAACCTCTGAAACAAGGAACAAAAAACGCTGTTTCACAGTGTCATGAATAGAAACAAGGAACAAAAAAACAGGAGATATGATTTCCAATTCCCCTGCTTTAAACACTGGAACATGTTCCCTTTTCAGACCTGTGAATAAAACCAGCGGTGTGGACTCCCAAGTCACACCCCCCACACCTATACCTTGCTCTGTTGCTGCTTGCTTGGTAATTCTTCATTCCGCAGACTCAAACCCACACAGGTGCTAATAAGGAGCTATTGTTAACCCATGGTTAAGTCTAAGCGAGCAGATTTCTGTTGACAGGCTGCAGAGCTTGAGGACAAAATTGTAGCCTTTCCGCACGCACTGTTGCTGTGTGGTTTTCCATTAATAGCCATGGAAAAGTTAACCTAAACATTAGCTCTTTTTCCTGGAACTAACAGCTGCAAAGCCAAAAGCCCAGTGATCCGCTCATCAGCTTGCAGGACTACGGCAAAGCAGACTGCTCGTTCCTGTAAAAACCAAGCACAGAGCTGGCTCGTGAACTGCCGGACCTCTGTTTCTGAAGCAGGGAGTCGCCAGCTCATAGGGGAGCATCCCAGTCAGATCTCGATCCCGGGCAAAATTTCCCCTGGACAGAATTACAAGGTTATGCCTTTAACGTTGACGATCAGAGATCTGCCTCAAAAGCCAAGGCAAATCTAGCAGACAGGGATTGCAGGGACGGGAATTGTTTCCCACTAAATATTCAGGGAGGATATATTCAATATAGGACAAAATTCAGCAGACACAAATTCCTGTTTCCTCGAGCCATTAGCACTGCCCTGCACAGGGTAGTTTTCCTGAGGCATGTAATGTGAAAACAGCCATTGCGTTGCGTTCTTCTCACATTTACATTGTGGAAGATCCTGTCCTGAACCGTGCCCTGTCTTGTTTGCCCAAAGACAAATTGTACCATGAGAGATCCTCCCCACATCACCGATTTCTGGAAGAATAGATCCTGCAGGCTTTCTTCCTCTCCAGAGGGATGTTTACCACTATCCTTGACTAGTTGTTCCAGTTATCGCTGCCAAAATAACGTGTTTCATTTTTCATTTGAATTTTTCTCTCTTTTCCTCGTACCCAGTAGGCTTTGTTATTCAACCTCCAGATGAAAGATTACAGTCCTGTGTGAGAGAGTGGCTTTGATGTGTCACTCAGCATTTCTCCAAGACTAGCTACATCTTTCCAGAAAGACAATGGGAAGAATGACCAGATCTTCCTGGAAATGACACCCATCCCACAGCATAAATGAGCCAGGACTAGCTCCTGCAAAAGTAATCAGGTCTGTTTGCTGACATACAAATGCCCGCTCGTCACTGGAAGAGCCACACTCCTGAACTCCAACCCAAGCCAAAGATTGAGGATATTAAGCTCATTCCCACGCTCAAATTTGGCAAGGTAGAAGCCTGTATCATCTTGTTTCACTTTTTGTAGGAGTTTACTCGGAATGTTTTCTTTTCAGTAGGTTCCCCAGCTGGATCAGTCCTGCGTCATGTCATTACAGATAGCAAGGACCAGCGGCTGGCAGAGCGATGGGTATTATCTGGGTTGTGGTAGGTCTGAAGAGCCAGGCACAGACGAGAAATTATGAGTAAGCTTGTGAGTAAGATTTCAGCTGGAGGCTGAATTGGCAGAACCACTCTCTGTACGGGGGGGCCCTCAGATACACAGTGCTATATACATAGATATATATGAGCTTTAGTCATAAGCCAACGTGACTGAGCTGGTACTCTAAATAAGTTCTTACTTATTTCAAATTCTGTGAAAGATCTGCAAAAATTGCAATACTTCATGGCGTTTAAAGTATTTTCCTCGATTCTTCTCTGTATCCTGCTTTTGGGTTGCTTGAGCAGAACAGGATCATATAAATACAAATACAAATCATTGCTCCAACGACTGAATGGACCAAACCATATCAAAGCATCAAAGAAAGTTAGGTAGTTTTTCTGCTTTTTTTTCCTTCTGAATTTAGACAGGATGCTTGCCTGCCGTGTGGGAAAATGCCTCTGATATAACTGGAGTTTTCAGTGGCCATGTGTAAGATCACATGTCACTCGTTTTGATGTGTTTATCGTTCTTATTTGGGGTAAATCCCACCTCCTTACTGGCTTCAGAAGGAAACACCATTTTGTACCGCTCTGTTCCTTGGAGTTAGAAACTCAAACCCAGCATGGTGCGCAGTACTGAGACCTGACAGAAAACTCTGGACCTTGCCTCAAACTTTATCACGCTGCAGTACTTTTCACAAGGTCTTGTAAGGTAAACTGTAACGGTCCATAGTTTCCAGGGCTGCCTCTGCAATAAGAGACCAGGTTGTCAGAACCCCGTTGGAGTGACGATCTCATCAATGGAAGTCTTCCTCTTAATTTTGGGAGAAAATAGGTCAAGCCTCCAATTTGTTATTTATCGAGTGGCCAAGGTGGCAGGAGGTTTTATGAGCAACGCTGAGTTCGAGGCTCTGTATTTAGTAACGAGACACAGATGGGAATGGTTTTGTTGCGGTGATGCTTTATCACGAAATGAGACAGTTTTAATAGTTGTTTGGTGACTAACAGATACAGAGGTAGCCGTCTAATTAGCGTGCTTGCTGCAGGAGGCAGTGTTTCCTGGCATTACTGAGCGTACTTCACACAGACTGAGCTCCCCGAGAGGGGCTGGCTAACAAAGCCCAGAAGCTAGTTAACAGTTTCCTAAAAATGTCTCCAGACACCCTCGTGTGATTTAAAAGGCAGCGTGCTGCCAGCTCAGGTCGTGCAAGCAGGAATATTTCAGGCTCGTAGAATCCGGCCACATAGCAGAAGCCGCCTGGTGTTTTAGGGGTTATCTTGACGGGGTTTCAGAGCAGCAAAGCCCCCTGGGAGCCCAAGAGCTCCCCAAGCAATGCTGTTCCCAAAGGATGAAATGTTGGTGGGAAGCAGATATTGATTATTCTCACCCTGATCTTTTCCCAGTATCACCTTTGTCCAGGCACAAAGGGATGCATTTTTGGAGAGAGGTTTTGTAAAGTACCCTATGCAAAGATCACTTTCACAAGAAGGATCCACGCTGCGTTGGCTATAGGCAATTTTTCTCCGTAGCCACAGGAGAGGCAGCATGAGCTCTATGCCATTTGGCTCTTGCGGGCTGCGGACAGGCAAACTGCCAGCTTACAGCCTTCCTCTCCCGGGGGGCCTCGGAGCCGCTATCAGATCCACTGTGACTCTCCACTCTGTATTTCTTCTTCTCTCCCCACTCATCACCTTCACAGACGTCTGTGTAAGTTCCATGCCTGGACTGAGTTCAAATCAAGCACCCGGGATCCTTGGTAGGGAGGGTTTGGCTGGGAGAATTTAGCCTTAGTTTCTTTCATCTATGGATGTCCTTTGCTTTTAAAGTAGCTATAGTTTAATAAATCAGCTCTTTGCAGAGACCAGTGGTAACTCTTGCATATATTTAACGTTTGCCTGTTACTCATTTGGCCAGTGACTCCTACAAGTTTTTGCACATGCTTGATTTGGAATCAGGTGTCAAATCACAGGTTAATTTTTGCATTTCTTTCTTTTTCTCCTCTCTCTCTCTTTTCCTTTGTCTCTTCCTTTCTCTTTCTCTTCTCTTCATTTCTATATTTATTCTTATTTCTCTCTCCTCTTTCTTATAACAACAGGGTAAACCAGGATATTGTTTATGGAAAGTTTGAATTACTAATGACCCATACAAAACAACATTAAGGATCATATCTTTTCCAGTGCCTCTTTTTAAACCCATCCCAGCATTTTAAGCCAGTCCCAGTGTTTTATGATCTTAAAATGTTGATATTTTTCCAGGTATTAATTCCAGCTTGATAGGAAACCAAGAGAAACAGAAACATTTTTCATCTTCACTTCAGAAAAATGTGCTCCATCCACCTCTGTTAGAGACATCTTTTCAGTACCGTGGAGGGCACACCACTGCCCTGGGACTGCCTTCCCTATCCGAAAATACCTTTCCCCTGTGCCATGTGTGAGCCTCACCCTGAACAGCTGTAACCACAGAGAGCGGGGCAGAAATGAAACAAAGAACAAAGCTTCCTCCTGCTGTGATGGAGGCTGGAGACCTAGCTAGTGAGAGAAAACAGAAATACTGCCGTGTCCCAAGAGAAAGGTCCATCCTCCCCACAGCTGGATTCAATGTGCCGAATCCCAGTCAACGTCTCTGTGCAGGTAGAGGTCCGGGCGGGTCATTGCGCACTGTGCTCTAAGTGACAGTCCCTCTCCCAGTTAGTTTCCAGACCCAGACAAAAGCAGAAAGAGAGGCAGGAGGAGGTGGGAAGTGCCTTGGACAAGGCTGTGGAGTTCCTAGGAAATGCCACAGCTTGGCTGAGGCATCTGCTGCTCTTTGTGCCTCTGCTTGCCAGCTCTGTGTCCAAGACACAAACGCTCCAGCTCGTTCTCTTGAACGCTCAGCAACCGCCACCCTGTGCTACAACCTCGATAGCCTAATGTCCCCCTCACCCCACATCCCACCCTTCTCTTTCAACCCTGGCGGTGCTCCTCAGTCAACCAGATGTGAAGAACAAAAGGAAAAGCTTGGATCAAGCGTGCAACCCTACAGCACTCTGCATGCAAAGAGCTCGCAGGGCGAGGCCGTGGTCAGAGGAGACGAGCCTCCCACGGCCAAGAGCTTTCTTGTCCTAAAGGCAGTGCTGCCCGCCTTCATCCCTAAGACAATTAGCTGTCGAAGGTGAAAGAGCAAGGCCGCTCCAAGGAGAATTCATTATGCATATGCCTGCAAGCAGTACTCTAGAAAAACAACATAAAATGCGAGAGTGAATTGCCCTCACTGAGTTTGCTGATTCCACTAAATTTCAGATCTAATAATGTCTCCATATTGCTTCAATTGTCTCTTCTGAGGCACAGCTGTGACTCTCCCCCCTGAAGCGTTGCGGCTGCAGAAAGGGAAACAAAATCTAGCCAAGGCGTTCAACACAGCAGCCTTTAAATATACAGCCTGTTCCCTACGTTCAGACAGCCTGGATCTCCAACTCCTGTCTCCCTGCTAGAAAGACTAATAGAATTGAGTCCTCTGATTCTCAAAGTTGTGGTATAATCTGGTTAAGGAGTTTTTTCTCCTGGGATGAAATGTGACTTCTGTTTAAGGACTCGAAGTAGCATTTAGTTCATTTAGTTCATGGTAGCATGGGTTCATTTCCTGCCTCCTGGATGTTCTGCCACCGTCTTCCACATCCACTCCATCTAAATTTGGACACCTAAATGAGGCGATAAACCTTTGTGGGCAGCCAAGAGGGGCTGCTAACTGGTGGCCATTGAGACCCTTCTAAAATCACAATCACATGAAGGTCCTTATGTTTCCACTGAATGTAGAGGGATCCTGCACTCACCTGTAGTACCTCAGACATTCACTCGGGTTTTGCATCCACATCCCAAGGCTGAACAAGGCATTTGGGCCCATTTATTTAGAGGGTCTGTTACTGCTCACGTCAGCTTCTGTTACCTGTGGGATGAGCTGAACTGTGCTGGCAATGGAGAGCCCTGTAAAAGCTTGAATGGATGGGTGATCAGCCGGCCAACTTGACCTTCATCCATAAAGTTTTCCAGATAAAATAGCACTGAACCATGGAGTAGGTCAATGATGCTGATGTTTTATTTTTCTATTGCAATTGCACGGTACAAAGCCCAGCTGTGAATCAGGGCCCCCTTCTGGTAAGTGCAGGTGGGAAAACACATCTCTTGCCACGCATTTCAGGGAAAGCTGGGTCTTCCGGAGCTCTAGGATTACTTGTTTGTGGTCACACTCTGGCTAGCGCAACCTCTGCACTTCTGTGTCTCTGTTATCATATTGCTAGATACAAGATTAGAGCCCTGTTTAACGTCCAGCTTTTTGGTTAAAGTGGCTCATCCTCCTGGGTCTGCTTTGCATTTGTACCCAGGGCAGTAGTAAAGTATTTTCTGCTTCTTCTGTGCAACGGCATAGTAATTTTTTTCCTGGATATCTCCTTGTCATTCAATCTGACAGTCCTCCTCCCCTAGGACATGTTGGCTTCTCCATCTCCTCTGAGGCAGCGTAGCTGCCAAAGTCCATTTCAGTACATTTGGACTGAAAACTCCTGTCTGGCATTCTCCCTCCCCATCTGCATGGGTGAGAGAAATGTCAAGTAATGAAACACAAGAACTCCCTTGGTCTGTCAGTTCACGTGAAAGGAGGAAAAAGCCTGAACTGTGTATCTGCCCTTCACGCATGTTGGATGCCCTGCAGCATTACCCATTGCACAGTAGTAGAAAGTGTTGCCAAAGAGGTCACTGTCAATGCGCTGCAGAGCAGCTGACCCAGGCCGCAAAGGAAATAGGAGGAGGTAGGGAACGGGATGCTTGAGATGAGAAAAAGGCACCCTCTATCCTGTTTTAAGGGGAAGAAGGTTTGAACTCTGAAGTTAGACCAGCATAATGCACGAGGGAATGGAGAAGAGGTATCTGATGAGTGCAGCTACATGCTGTGCTACCTCTGGGTCAAGTCCAGCTCTCATGTCTGCGCTCCCGTGCTGTCGGTTCTGTGGTCTGATGCTCAGACTCCAGTCTGACTACTTGTTCAAACCAGACAGCATGTCCAGCATGCCCATGTTAAGCACACTTATCAAGGACAGTGGAGATTTAATTGCGTTTGAAAAAAGAACTCTTTCATTTCAAAGCAACCCTATTACTGGAGAAAACGAGTTATCATTAGCCATGGATATAAGCAGTAGTTCATGGACACAGGCTCACGAGGTGGTACCTGACTACAAAAAACCCTACTGTAAACACAGTGCAGCTCTACGTTGGTATGGCACTGCTGATCTGTCCAAGCCAGTTTTCATAAGAAGTCAAATCTTTGCCAGTGCACAGGATGAACAGGATGTACTCTCTTACCATTTTGGACCGTGCCTCGGGCATTGCCGTGAGTACTAGATGGCTTTTAGTCCTCAAGGCCTGCCCCGGCCCCAAACCCAAAGACTTCTGAGCCTCACTGCATCCTCTTGAATGCTCTTAGGGCGGTGCTCAGTTCCATTTGGATCAGCAGCACCATAACCTCACCCCTGGAGCATCCAGACGGAGTATCTCTCCACACAAAACTGACTGCAACTTTTTGTTCTCTGGCTGGGATTCCTGGACTGCTGCTTTTTGTTCGGGTTTATTTTATTCTCAACATAAATAAAGAAAACAAAACTAGTGCAAGTAATAGTCTGAAACTACTAAAGTTGCATTGCAGGAGATGTGGAAATAGAACAAGAAAAACATTCTCATGGGCTTTTTTTTCTGAGTAGAATAGGTTAATCTTGGGTTCACACTTTCACTCACCCAGCAGGCCTGCCCAACACGATTTACTTAAAATCACAGCAAAGCGCATTACAATGACATTAAAGCAGAGACACCAGCCCACAAGGAGCAAATAGAACCAGGGACACTCTGAGATGAGAGAGTCGTGTGTTTATTTCAGGCTGTCCTCTGCCTATCAGACGCTGCTCCCTTTTTGGCCAGAACCGGAGACACCGGAATGCTGTGGAGGGACCGTGGCATTTCTGGCCAGGGGCATTGCCCACTCTGGCACTTCATTTTGTATAGGCATTTTGTCCTGTGCAAGGGATTGAGAACATGTCCCCGCTGCACAGATGCTACTGGTAGCGCAGCGTACGGAGCTGTGGTCAAGCCTCTCCTCCCTTTTCCCCTCTATGTTCACGTGCTGTAAGGACAAGTCTTAACTAGGAGAGCATTAATCCTCAAGGAGGGGCATTGCCATGGGTGTATTCATGACCATTACATGGGTCTCTGCTCTGCCCCGGAGTCTGATTCCTCAAGGAAAGCCTGAGTTGAAGCCAGAGGTTCTTCCTGCTAAGGAGAGGGCCGGAGCCATGAAGTGAGGCCTCAGCTGGCACCGTGCTCAGAGCAGCCCGGAGGTGATGCTCTCGTCTTGAACTTGATGCAGTTCAAGGCGCTGCGAAATCTTTGTTTTCCTTAAATGACCTTTGCTTGCACAAGAGAGCCTGCACTCAGCTGTGGGCTGCTCTGCATACTTCATCGCTTCAGCAAGGAATCCACTTTCCTCTGCTGAACGGCTAAGACTCAGGCAGCTGTTCCTTCATATCCACAGAGCATGATGATATAATTGGCAGAGCTCTTGGAGAGGAGTTGTCTGTGTCTCTTTATGTGTCAGCCCCTTCCAGGCCAGCTCCTCTCATCCCTGTCAAATCCTCCTCCGGCACTCCTCCTTGTGCCCTCCTACCAGCATCTCCCTTACTTCACTTTGGGTCCCTCTTCTGCAGAGCATTGTCCGTGGGCTGGGTACAGCAGGGAGAAGAGGATCCAACGTGGCTGAACAGCAGATCTGCTCCAGCCTGCATGGGCTCAATGCTCCATTTGGCATTTTTTCATCAGGAAAAACATTTATTTTGGGAGAGCAAAGAGGACAACAGAAAATAAGCTCACACTCACAAACCCAAAAACTAAGTATGGACTCAGAAATCCTCTAGTGCCTTTTTTGGATGACTTCATATCTAAAAGAATGAATCCATAATACAATAGTGCTGATTCTGACATTTGAGTATTTACAGTGGGATCTTTTGCAGGTGGAACTTAGGAGAAAGAAAAAGAACAGCTCAGAGGGCAAAGGTTTTGTTTAAAAATGTACAACAAACTGTAGCTTAGCACCGAAGAGCTAGAAAAGCAGTTTATTGGCTTCTCCCGAGCACTAGAATATCAAGACATCCTAATGAAGAACGGATGTATTTCAGGAAAAATTCTGAGCAAGAAACTGTCTTAGCTAAACAAATCTTCCCTTTTGCCTGGTTGGTAAATGATTAGAAGTAGGACACCAAAGCCAGGTGTTTGAAGGAGAGAGAGGCTCCAAAGGTGCAAAGTCCAGATTTCCTGCTGTTGGAAGTTTAAGACTGAGGTCCGGGAAGAGACACGTGTAGAGGCAGGGACCACGAGTCCGGCACTGACTCAGACGCCGGCTCTGAAGAACAGGAACGGCTCTTGCCGGCTCTCGCAGCTTCAGTATGACTTGAAGTCCTTGATGCTCTTTTTAAAGATCCTGGAGTCAGAATACGGTATGAGAGGATTTCATCCTCCTTCGCTACAAAAACTGTTTAACCTCTTGGCTGCTCAGCACAGGGCTTGCTCTTGTAACACCCATCTCTGAGAGAGAGGGAACAAAGCGGTGTGCCCAGGAGTACCTAAACTGACGTCAGGTTTGCACGCAGCCAAGAAGGTACCTCAGCTGTGACACCATTGCCTCTGTCAGTAACTGTGCTTTTCCACTTTCTTCTCTTTTCTTTTAGGGCCGTTGCATCAATTTCACCAGAGTGAAGAACACAGAGGCCCCACCCAAATACCCGCTCAACAACGCGTACCCCCCGTCATCTCCACCTCCAGCGCCCATCTACAA